>NC_051157.2:49682833-50012795 GCF_013339745.2 Dermacentor silvarum | reverse complement strand
CCGAAATTCGCATCCATAATTGCACCCCTGACAGACTTTCTAAGCGGCGACAACGAACTTTCAGCTTGGTCGCCCGCCTGCGATGACGCCTTCACGAAATTACGCCGCCTGCTAACCTCGCCACCTATCCTCCGCCACTTCGACCTTGCCGCCCCCACCGAGGTCCACACCGATGCCAGCGGCGTAGGACTCGGTGCCGTACTCGCGCAACGGAAGGCGGGGTTCGATGAATATGTCGTCGCCTACGCGAGCCGAACTCTGACATAAGCCGAGGCTAATTACTCCGTTACAGAGAAAGAGTGTTTAGCCATTATTTGGGCCCTTGGGAAATTCCGCCCTTATTTGCATGGTCACACTTTCGACGTCATCACTGACCACCACGCCCTTTGTTGGCTGTCCACCCTCATGGACCCATCTGGCCGACTTGCTCGCTGGGCCCTTAAGCTACAGGAGTACGACATCCGCGTTCTTTACCGTTCTGGCCGCAAACACACGGACGCTGACGCCCTTTCTCGCTCACCGGTCGCAGCTGACAACGCTTGCCTATCCGCCCTTGAGCCCGCACTTGCATCACATGCACTGCACAACATGCCGTCGGAGCAGCGCAAGGATCCCTGGATCAGTGCTCTCATCACCATCCTTTCTGATCCATCCACCTCTTCACCATCTCGCGCTCTTCGCCGCCAGGCTACCCACTTCTGCATTCGCGATGGCCTTCTTTATCGTCGTAATTACCTTTCGGACGGACGCAAGTGGCTTCTTGTGATACCCCGACATCTCCGTGACCTTATCTGCGACGCTTTCCACGCCGACCCACAGTGCGCGCATGCCGGCCTCTTCAAGACTTACGCTCGACTACGCCTCCGATTTTATTGGCGCGGCATGTATAACTACGTGCGAAAGTTCGTTCGCTCCTGTACTCAGTGCCAACGCCGAAAATTACCTCCCGGACAAGTCTACCCGTCACAACCCCTTCCCTGCCCTAGTCGTCCCTTTGATCGTGTTGGTATTGACATATACGGACCGCTACCATCCACTCCAGCAGGGAACCGCTGGATTATTGTTGCCGTGGATCACTTGACCCGTTATGCTGAAACCGCCGCTCTGCCGACTGCCACCGCCCGCGACGTTGCATCGTTTCTGTTACAACATTTCGTTCTGCGCCACGGTGCCCCTCGCGAACTTCTGAGTGATACAGGCCGAGCCTTTCTTGCCGATGCTTTGAAGGCACTACTCGACGAATGCCGAATCATTCACCGCACAAGTACAGCGTACCATCCGCAAACTAACGGCATGACAGAACGCTTCAACCGTACTCTTGGTGATATGCTATCAATGTACGTCGCCTCTGATCATTCAAATTGGGACCAAGTTCTCCCTTTCGTCACGTATGCGTACAATACTGCGGCCCAAGCAACTACTGGATTTCCCCCGTACTTTCTCCTATATGGCCGAGAACCATCTAATACGTTCGATACAATTCTTTCATATAAACCTGATGCGTCCGAAAGTACTCCGCTGTCTGAAGCTGCTCGACATGCTGAGGAATGCCGCCAGCTTGCCCGCTCTTTTTTTCCACCGAGGACAAGTGGCAGCAGCAATCCCGTCAACCAGCCGACCGTTCTGCACCTACATTTTCCCCTGGCTCTCTGGTCTGGCTTCGGGTACCCGCTACCACACCCGGCCACTCTGCAAAACTTGTCGCGAAATACCTCGGACCCTACCGCGTTCTGGAGCAAACGTCATCCGTCAATTACCTCGTGGAGCCCCTCAAGCCACCGACACACCTGCGCAATCGCGGCCGCGAACTTGTCCACGTCTGTCGCATTAAGCCGTACTACGACCCACTAGTAGTGTCTTCGCCTTAAGCCGCCAGTAGGGCGCCTTTTTCGGTGGAGGGCGATTGTAATGAAGAAGAGTAGCCTGTGCCTCAGCAGCATCGCCACCGGCATGAGCTCGTGGTTGCTGTCCTTGGCCGAACGCTTGTGACTGCTACCCGTTCGCCTGCATCCGTTGCTAATAAACCTCTTAGCAATATATATATTAAAATGGGGGTGTTGGTCTTCAAGCAGGCCTGGATGGGGCGTTACAGAAGGCTATCCGAAACGCAGGTCTTGTTAATGGCGAGCGCGAGCTAGAGCGTCAACAACAACCGCACTCATCGTCGTCTTCTTTTCCCATACATCGAAGCGCGGTCAATCGCCTTCAGTCAATTTCCCCCCGCGGAATAAGGAGCCATCCTGGCGACCTTGGGGCAAGAGACACAGGGGGATCGTAGCACTGCTTGAGTCTGGACACGTGGACAATTTCTTGGCCGCGACGACGATGGTCAGAATACGGTTCTAACGGCTCGATGAGATAGTTCACCGGAGATGTTTGTTGAAGTACACGATATGGACCCTGGTGCTTGGAGACCAGCTTCGTTGAAAGGCCAGGTGTAGTGGACGGGACACGCAGCCAGACTAGCGAGCCAGGAGCATAGCCCGTAAAAGTAGCGGAGGCATTGTGGTGTTGCTTCTGGCGCCACTGGTCTTGTGATGTGAATGAACGTGCAAGTTGGCGGCATTCTTCAGCGTATGCAGCTGCTTGAGATAGAGTCGTGGACTCGGAGGCGTCGGGTCAGTATAAAAGAATAGTGTCTATGGTACAAGAAGGTTCGCGGCCGTGAAGGAGAAAGAAAGGGGACAATCCAGTTGTGCTTTAAATGGCGGTGTTATAAGCGTACGTAACAAAAGGTAGCACTCGGTCCCAATTGGAGTGATCTGAGGAGACGTACATAGCAAGCATGTCGCCCAGGGTTCGGTTAAAACGTTCTGTCATCCCCTTGGTCTGTGGATGATAGGCACTGGTGGTGCGGTGAACGACGCGGCATTCACGAAGCAATGCTGCGATGACGTCGGAGAGGAACACACGACCACGGTCACTCAGCAACTCTCGAGGAGCTCCATGACGAAGGACGAGATTGTGAAGAATGAAAGTGGCAACGTCCTTTGCTGTCGACGACGGAAGAGGTGAAGTTTCGGCATACTGTGTGAGGTGATCGACGGCAACGATTATCCAACGGTTACCGTCTGGTGTACTGGGAAGCCGAACATAACGGTACATGCCACGCCAGTAGTACCGAAGCCTAATACGTGAATACGTCTTCTGGAAACATGCGTGGCCACATTGTGGGTCGTTGTGGAAAGTAGAGCAGATTTCGGAGCGCAGGTGGCGGGGAATGACGAGGAGCCACTTACGGCCGCCGGGGGTGTAATTCCGGCGGTACAGCACGTCTTCCCGAGTGGTGAAGTGCTCAGCCTGCCGACGCAATGTCCGAGAACTGGGAGCAGAAGTCCAGCCGGACTGAAAGTCTAGAATGGAAGCCACCCACGGGTCCTTGCACTGCTCAGATGGCATGTCAGAGATGGCAAGAGCGGTGGCATCGCAGGTGGTATTTGTGAAGCAGACAGGGTCGGGAGGCAAGGGTGAACGGGAGAGGGCGTCTGCATCCGAATGTTTCCGACCAGAGCGATACACGACGCGGATGTCGTATTCCTGGAGGCGCAATGCCCATCGAGCGAGGCGACCACTTGGATCTTTCAGTGACGACAACCAGCACAGGGCGTGGTGGTAGGTCACTACGTCAAATGGGCGCCCGTACACGTAAGGACGAAATTTCTCTATGGCCCAAATTATGGCAAGACATTCTTTTTCAGTCACCGAGTAGTTGCCTTCGCCTTTGTTGAGAGTTCGGCTTGCATAGGCAACGACGTACTCTTCAAACCCATCTTTCCGTTGAGCAAGAATAGCGCCTAACACGATACGCTGGCGTCCGTGTGGATCTCAGTGGGTGCAGAGGGGTCCAAGTGTCGCAGTATAGGAGGCGACGTAAGGAGACGGCGCAATTCGTTGAAAGCGTTGTCGCAAGCAGGAGACCAAGCCGAAAGGTTATTACTGCCAGCGAGGAGCTTGGTCAAAGGGTTGATGATCATAGCGAAATTGCGGATAAAGCGTCGGAAATAAGAACATAGGCCGATAAAGCTGCGGAGATCTTTCATGGTACTTGGTTTAGGGAACTCGGAAACGGCTGTAAGTTTGACAGGGTCGGGGAGAATACCGTCCTTCGAAACAACATGACCTAGAATCGTAAGCTTTCGAGCGGCGAAGTGGCATTTCTTCAAGTTCAGTTGCAGCCTGCAGCTGAGAGGCAAGCGAGCACTTGTTCGAGGCGAGTTAGATGGGACGCAAATCGGAGGAAAAGACCACAATGTCGTCTAAATAACAAAGGAAAATGTGCCAATTGAGGCCTCGAAGGATCGTGTCCATCACGCGCTCGAAAGTAGCAGGCGCGTTGCAGAGGCCGAAGGGCGTGACTGTGAACTCATACAGGCCATCGGGCGTCACAAAAGCCGTTTTTTTTCGCGATCGGCCTCCGCCATCGGTACCTGCCAGTATCCCGAGCGCAGATCTAAGGACGAGAAGAATTCTGCTCCCTGTAGGCAGTCCAGGGCATCGTCGATGCGTGGTAGAGGGTACACATCCTTGCGGGTTATTCGATTAAGACGGTGGTAATCCACGCAGAACCTGATGGATCCGTCCTTTTTCTTTACCAGCACAACTGGAGAGGCCCAGGGACTGCTGGAGGGCTGGATTATTCCACGTTTCAGTATATCGTCTACCTGTTCATCGATGACACGGCGTTCTGCAGTAGACACATGATATGGGCGCTGGCGCAATGGTGCTTGTTGACCGGTATCGATCCGATGAACAACTGCTGATATTCGACCTAAGGAAGACTAGTTGTGGTCGAAGGAGGTTCGAAAACGCTGCAGGAGTTGCACGATCTCCTTGTGCTGTGCACGTGTGAGGGCGGAATCGACGGCATTTAAGAATATGTCGACAGGATCATCGGTGCCAGCGGCAGGAGCGACGGCACAAATTGGTAGTGATGCCTTATCTCCAAGCATTGCATCCTTGAAAAGGCAGTCAAAAGTCTCGAAGCTCCCAAGACACTCGCCGCGTAGTAGAAGTGACGGACATGCAGATACATTGCACACGTAGATAGCCGCAGAACCATTGCAGAAGTTGATGACAGCCCACGGGATGAGGAAGTTTCGGCGCCGAGTAGGAGCTGCAGATGGCGAAAACAAAACAGGTGAGTTGGCGGCGGCAGGCGAAAACACCGGTACCAGAACGACGGACAAAGGGGCGATGTGCACGTCAGCCGCGTCAAACACTTTAGGGGGAGTGTGGTCGTCGAGGTCAGGGCACGGCGCCCACAATCTGAATTCGGCACGAGCGCAGTCCACGAGGGCTTGATGAGTAGACAGAAAATCCCATCCTAGGATTACGTTGTAGGATGATTGGGGCAGGACGACAAACTTAACGTAAATAACATTTTGAATAATTACACGGGCTGTGCACTGAGCGATAGGCTTGACGTGATGCGAGGTCGCCGTACGCAGGGAAACATCGGTAAGCGGGGTGGTCACTTTTCTCAGATCGCGGCGCAATTTTTCGCTAATTACAGAAACAACAGCTCCTGTGTCGACAAGTGCACGTACGGCGATACCTTCTACCAATAAAACAATTTCGTTAGGCGGGCAAAAATGAGGTCTTGGAGAGTTCGATGACGGCGCAGTTCTTGCCTCGGGAACTGCGGGTGTTAGTTTTCCTCTCGTGCGGGGCTAGGTCGGCGAAG
This sequence comes from Dermacentor silvarum, assembly GCF_013339745.2. NCBI lineage: Eukaryota > Metazoa > Arthropoda > Arachnida > Ixodida > Ixodidae > Dermacentor > Dermacentor silvarum. The sequence continues at coordinate 50,007,112 of NC_051157.2, read as the reverse complement.
CATCGGGGAGATGGATCGGCGACGGGGAGATGACCGGCGTGAGTCATACGGGTGGCGTGTAGAAAACGGGTCGGCGACAGGAGAAGGAACTCGTGGTGAGTTCTGAACACCTTGATAGGGCGGCGAAGCCACACCATGTTGAGAGCGGACGCTGCGACGGTGACAGTGGCGGGCTATATGGCCCGCAAGACCACATGCGAAGCATATGGGCCGGTTATCAATGGTGCGCCACAGATTCACAACAGATGGTCCGGTGGGCGAAGAAGGATGAGGCACCGTGTGTGAGGGTGGCGGCGACGTGTAGAAGGAGCCGGTGGTCCGGTAGGCGCTAGAAAGAGATGGGGCCTGTGGTCTGGCAAGAACGGCAGCGTAAGTTAATGGCGTAGGGACAGGCAACGCCGGAGGGGCAGCTGCTAGTGCCTGGGCGACTTGCGTCTCAATGACCTGACGAAGAGGTGGGTCTAAAGATGACGGCGCTGGCTCAGGTGTGTGGGCGACAAGGGAAAGTTGACGTGCAACTTCCTCGCGGATGAACTGCTTTATGTATGGTAGCAACACGGTGTGATCGGCAGTGGCGTCGCTGGCAAGGGTGGAAATGTCTGCTGTATCTTGAGCAGCACGGCGCGTCGACGCACGCTGCTTTCGCAGCTCGTCGTAAGTCTGGCAGAGTTGTATCACGTCGGCTACCGTCTCGGGGTTCCTAGCGACAAGCATCTGAAATGCGTCGTCGTCGACTCCTTTCATGATTTGCTTTATTTTTTCTCCTTCGGTGAGAGATGGGTCGACGCGCTTGCACAGGGAGAGAAAATCTTCGAGGTATCTTGTAAACGTCTCCATCCTGCGTTAGACTCGACTGCGCAAGCGCTGTTCCGCGCGAAGCCAGCGCACGGCGGGACGACCGAAAACCTCCGCGACGGCTGCCGTGAAGGTCGACCAGTTCGTGATATCGGCTTCATGGTTTTTGAACCAGAGGCCGGTTACATTAGTGATGTAAAAGTGAACGTTCGTGAGCTTAGCGCGGTCATCCCATTCGTTACAAGAGCTCACTCGTTCGTACTCGGCGATCCAATCCTTGACGTCCTGGTCGTCGGTGCCGCTAAATGCAGGTGGGTCGCGATGTCGGGACACGCCAGCACAGTGGATTGTCGTTGGCACGGGAGCAGCTTGCGATGGGCCAGGATCAGTCATGGTGAAAGCTGATGGTAGCGTCCGGCTGCGAAGTTCCAGGATGAACAGTACCCCGCTACCTCCACCACTTAAAATGGGGGTGTTGGTCTTCAAGCAGGCCTGGATGGGGCGTTACAGAAGGCTATCCGAAAGGCAGGTCTGGTTACCGGCGAGCGCGAGCTAGAGCGTCAACAACAACCACACTCAACGTCGTCTTCTTTTCCCAGACATGGAAGCACGGTCAATCGCCTTCAGTACAATATATATAGTTCAATTTCATAACCTGAGTCCCCTCGTACCACAAAGAGACTCGCGTCCCTCGGATGAGCCATGTGAAAAGCCGATTAAGTTATTCACGTTAGGGAGATATGTGTGTTTTGTGCCTATAAGTCGCACGACTACACATAAATGAAAACAGCCATGTAACGATTTGTGAAAGTTTTAATATACAGACACAGTCAAGAAATATTTTCCTGACTAAAGGTCAGTTGAAAAGATAAGACATAACATATATAAAACATGCGCAATATATAACAATTTCTGTACACAACTTATGACTACAATTATTAGCATAAAACAACGTGACTCCATGACGCAATACTTTATTTACTTGTCAAAGCATGCCTTATACCACTGGTTTCATTTATTTCCCGGCGGCGGAATCAATGATTATAGAGTATAAAATTATCAGGCGCACAAATACACAGTCATATTAACAAATAAATAAATAAGACACAACGATATCTCAACAGTGGGAAAGGGCACGAGAGGAAGTAGTAAGAGCGTGGATTGCATTCTTGAGCAGATAATGCAGCATATGACAAATAAATACTAATAAGGAAAAAGCACAGCATAGACTGGGAAGCTTTAGAAATAGCGCAACGAAGCGTCTTTGCGTACCCAAAAGGCCTCACCCTACTTGCCCTGTCATGCACCCCATTTTCGTTCCTGGAAAAAACTTTTTCTTTGTTTTCTTAGCCAAATGGTTAGCTTTAACTTGGGAGTAGGCAACTTTCTCTTTCCTATTAAAGACATCATTTCGTTGTATGATGAGATGGTTTCACCTTGAGGGAAAATGTGTTCATTCGGTCACTTACTTGTTCTAGCAATGAAGTCGTCGGCAATTTTATTTAAATTGATTTTGTGGGAGAGTTGTTTGTGAGTGTGCAAAATGGCCAGATGGTTCAAACGGGCTTAGCTGCATCAGTTTTGCCAGCATTGTCAGGGACACAGTATCCTTAACTGCAATTCACCATCAGGAAATATGTAACTTTAACAATGTGAGCACAGGCATTATGACGCACTGACAATGAATGTAAAGGAATGTAATTGCTGCTTGAACGAAGCTAGAGAGCAGTCGTCTGCAGTTGTAGTGAGTCAGTGTAGTTTCATGTAATACTGTTTCACAGCAAGTCTGTGCAAAGCATCAATATGGGCAGGAAATTATAGACATAATTGCGCTATTCACTTGCTCTGAACGTGACATTCAATAAAGCATTGTGTGTAAAAAAAGCAAATGTTCTTTCAAATGACGCATCTTTCAGTGAGTAGCATTTTGCCTTTTGAGATTTTTTAGGCTCCATGGTGGAGAGAATAAATTGCCAATGTATCTGTACAAGGCATGCTTCTGAAGGTGCACATGGTTACGAAGCTAGATATTTTGAAACCAAGTACAGTGTTACTCCACTGTTGGAAAGGTTCAGAAGGGTTCAGAAGAGCTCGCTAACTCCATTGACTAATTTAACAAAGATGATTGCAATGGTTGATTCCCCAGTGACTAGATTAAGTAAATCTGGTATTGTTAGTCGACTGCTTACTGTCGGTGATATACACAGCATATACCAGTCTTGGAGCTCAACTTTCAAGAACCAAGAGACATGTCATGGGTCACTTAATCATGGAATTTCTCAAACACATGGTTTTGTCACATTATCAGTGTAACAACAACCATGTCACCATCAGTACGGCTCTGAAAAAGTGGTAGTGTCATGTCATGTCCTCCAAAATGCCTGGCCTGTGGCATTCTTTGTTCAGCCGACCATTCAGGCCTCCCCACCAGCTACATCGTCGATCCCACAGGTAGTATTACCTCCATGCTAGGCTACCAGCCTATTAGCTTTTTCCAAACAAAGTATTAATTTGTTTTCTTTTTGTTTGTTGCTGTTATTTTGACCACCTGTCCAAATTTTCTTACAGGCCATATTGTTTTGATGAATATGGCCTCCAATGTTTAACATGACTTGTAATATTCTGTGTAATCCAGCATGACTACCTGTAAAAGAGAAATAAATATAGAACAAGCACTGGATTTGGGCAAATGCATATGCAATGGCTGTATGTGCAACAGCCACCTACGAAGGTTTAAAATTGGGTTGCTCAAATTGAATATTCTCAGTTGGAAAGCAGCACTGAGTGTGTTTGTATGCCTCTCACTCATCCCGTATATGTAAATGTATGTTGCCTAACTAACTTGCTTTCAGACTTTAGTGCAATAATTAATATGTCGTCTCTTGCTGTTTCAGTTAAGACAATGAATAGAAGCATTATTAAATGAGCAAATAAATTAGAGAGAACTAATGCAGTGTTTAATTTGTGGTAAGTTTGGCATGATCTTATAAAAGAACAGAATTCATACTCGTTTCAATGTTCTGCTCTATGCCTTTCATTTACCTCTCTCTCGGGAAATAATTAGCGGGGCATGACATGAGCATTGCTCGTTTATAGTGGAGACATCAATAGGTTTCAGGCAGAGCCAACTCCTGTCCCTTAGGCACATGTTTTGATATTGTGAAAACTGTTCCTGGTCATACCAAAGCCAAGGCACATTGGGCCCTCATGGTATTGAAGCTTGCTCAACAATTAGAATAGATGATAAATTTTCTGGATTTTGTCATGTGCCATCTGCCTTCTCTCAATCATGGTATGAAAGGTAGGTCCTGCTGGTGCGATGCAGCTGTCTTATTAAAAAATCTTATAATTTGCATGTTTCTTCTCTTGGCCACTGAAGTGAATCACCCAATCAGAACACAAACAGTTTCCTTCTTAGGTGCACTCTGGAAAACAAAGGATTGGAGACACATGCATGCAACATGGTGGTGATTCTCATACACACTTGTGCTCGACACTTCATTCAGTTAGGGTTGCACATATATCTTTTTGCAACCATGCTATTTACGAGATCTCATAAGCTTGTTGAAGTACAAAACAGATTATGCAATGTGCAGTGACAGCTATGTACAGCTAGCTAATTAAGGCTGCACCTCGAATCACAGTGGTTGTATTCAAGCTTATGCTTTGCTAATTAAGCCATGTTCTAAAATTGGCTGACATATAACCCTAGGTGTATGTGACTAGAATGTGGTAGCTCGGTTGTAAAAGCTGTAGGTGGCATTCCTGTGGGGTATGTTTGTTCATTTGAAAAGCAGATTTTACTCAGTTGGTCATTTGACAAGAAATTTGGTTGTGTCCTGAATACCTCAATCCTACATTGCAATATTACACTACACGCTAAAGGTGCATGCAGCCCACATATATAATCCAGCAATAAATTACCAAAAATGTGAATACCAATATGGGCACACAATAATTACATTTCATGTTATATACAGTACTGTACACAGCGCACTCATCGTTCGTGCACACGCTAATATGAAGTTTATTTAGAGTTGCATACGAGAAAATAGTAAACAGCATTTCAGCTAGCTACGTACATGTCATCTCGCAAGCATCTCATGCGGGTGCTACGCGAGATTTTACGACCGAGACATATATAGATACGGTGCGATTCCAGAAACATGAACCTATTTACAGGGTCCGTATGTCGCATGGATTCCTTACTCGAGGTCCAATTGCATTCTTTTTTTCGTATTATCTACCGTCCATAAACGATCGACTTATCGGTCGGTGATAGCGTACGCGCAGCACGGCTACAAAAAGGACCCAGCAGCGAGTACGTTCTGTAGTACGGCACCTCTGGGCCAGTATTTTGTAACAAATGCCTTTGTGATGCTAATGCCTTTTAGCGCTTGGTCAGTGGTCAGAGCGACGGTCCACTCACGTTATCAACAGGATCAGCCGGCCGTGAGCGGTGGATGATAATTGACTAGTATAGAAAACGCATCGCTACGAAATGTCGGCCCTGGCCTGCTGCCTCCCTGCTCTATCGCCGCCGACGTCGCCGAAAAAAAATGTATTTCCGTTTGGGGGGGATATAACTGTCGGAATAAAGTGATCGCAATCGCACCTACTGTGTAATACAAAAAAAAGAAAAAAGGCGAGAACCAACGGAGCTGCGATACAGAAGCGACCATGCAACGTTCACGATTTGTTGACAGAACATGGTTCTTACGACAAGCGCTGGCCAGACAGAAGGCGTTGTCGGTCGCATTTGCCGATCAAACGTTATCCGAGGACTGTCAAACATTCATTAGCGACAGCCGGGAAGTCGGCCAGTCGTTGAAAGTTTGCCGCTCGAGCGAACAATGCAACATCACTATTGCTCGAGCGAAACGCAAGCGAAATTCAAATATGTTGGTTTGGACGATAAATTTAAGATATCCACCGTCTACAATCAGGCAGCGAGACGCAATATTGCGCCGCGCTACTTACTATAATCGAAGAATCATCGGGCTAATCGCACGTCGTATATTGAACGCCACGTACGTCGTAAGAATAAAGGGGCCAGCTCAATCACACAGCGAGCACACCATCCGAGAGTTATTGCGCGGCCGGCATCGCGTACGGCAAACGAACGTGTGGCGACACACAACGAAGGCAGCTTCGCCCAAGCTGGATTAGCAAACCGCAAGAAACGGCCATATTGTAATAAGACGAGGTCATCAGTGCGTGAAAAGGCAAGAAAGCTCGCGATCATCGCCTGTGCTCATCCATGCCGCCATACGCCTGCTTGGTCGCCGTCGTCGGCGATACAAATTGTAGAAAAGTATTCACAAACCATTAACAGTCCTGCTTGTGTATTTAATAACATCTATAATGATTAATCGGCGCTGATACGTTATATGACTGATGAAAGTTTTTCTAATGTATGCACATATCGCATTCACATGTGCATTTATTGTTTATTTCAGTATACAACAAATTAAAGGCTGTGAAACTCGATCCACCTGTATAATTTCACCAGAATTAAGTTTTTTTCCCTTCTTCCTCTTCTTTACTGGCTTGAGGCTCCCAATAAGTCGAGGTGGATTGAGCCCATGGATATATATATATATATATTGTTGCACGCACGCGTGAGTGAGAAGAACGATGACCGGCGAACGTGCTTGCGGTCCCGGGTTGAAAGAGAAGAGGACGACGTTGAGTTGATCAACCAGCTGACCGCTCTTGCGCTCACCTTCGCGACCTACAATAAACGGCCCCCTTCATCCGTAAGGGTGATAAACGGTCTCCTTCGCGCGTAACAGAGTGGTGGAAGTGCTGGGTACGCGCTCACAACAACGGAACCGTCACTGCTGCAGCTTCGTCGAAGCCGTCGACTTGCCGGCCTCCCGCCATCTGCCGTGACCGTCTTCGACATGCCTGAAGAAGGAGCCGCTCCGAGGGCAGCGCCTAGCAGTCCACTGCAGTACTACCGAGTTCCACCCACATTCGGAGGAAAAGCGGGAGAAGATGCCGACGAGTGGCTCGTCCATTACAAACGGGTGAGCAAGTCCAACGGGTGGGATTCAACCGCTCAGCTCACCAACGTGGTGTTCTCCCTGACCGACACCGCACTCGTGTGGTACGAGAACCACGAGGACACGCTTACGACGTGGGAACTTTTTGTTGAAGAGCTCAAGGCGTGTTTTGCGGACTCAGTCGCCAAAAAGAAGCGTGCTGAGCAGACACTGTCGCAACGGGCACAACTACCAGGTGAGACATGCACCACGTACATTGAAGAAGTTTTAAAGCTGTCCGAGGTGGTCAGTGCCCGCATGTCCGAAGAAGATAAAGTAGGACATTTGCTGAAGGGAGTGGCTGAGGACGTGTACAATTTTCTCATCGGTAAAGAAAGCCTAAGTTCCGTGTCCGACGTCATTCGGCATTGCAGAACCTTTGAAACGCTGAAGATGCGTCGGATTACGCCAAAGTTTGGTCGGTTGGCAAACGTTACGACGGTTGCCAGTGTGGACACGAGCTGTGGACACGACCTTCCTTCGACCATCCGACAGATTGTCCGCGAGGAACTTTCCCGCCGCGAAGAGATGTCGCGTCCAACAGCTAACCACCATGACATGTACACGTCGCGTGAGGCTATGACTGCGCCACATTCGGCCCCTTGGCAACCAATGGTTAGCGCAGCGGCCGTAGAGTACAGCGCGGCCCCACAGTCTCGGATGACAACACGCTCTCCGACTCCGCGCTATGACCGACGCGCTCAGCACACGCCTTCTCGACGCCCGATGTATCGTCATGACACACGCCATGAACCAGCCCACTACACAAGGGAAAATGACAATGTTCGGTTCATCGACGAACAACCAAGGTTTCGACCTCCCCCGGTATGTTACTCTTGCGGTGTCCCGGGTCATATCTCTCGGTTTTGCAACCAGCGTATGACCACGTGGTATGGCCAGCCCTCAGAGTTTTCACGGCCCTCCGAACGGCCCCATGGTGTCCCGTGGCCAGCACACACATCGTCTGGCGACGAGTATTGGCGGCGCAGCTCCCGGAATCGCTCCCCGGCATCTGACAGGAGTTTGACATCTCCACCGCGTCCTCGTGCTTCCCGTTCTCCCTCACCACTGCGTCGCACCACGTCCCCTTCGTCACCGGAAAACTAGCTAGCGCGGCCGATGGAGGTGAGGTCGCTGGAGATGTGCTACTGACAGAAATACCTCCTGTGTTGATGCTGAAAAACAAAGTGCGCGTTTTTGTGGATAATGTGCCTGTGATGGCTCTGGTGGACACAGGCGCAACAATTTCTGTTATAAGTGTCTCTTTTAAAGACGTGTTAGGGCGAAAAGTTATGTTCAGATGGGACGAAGCTTCAAGGTTCTGTGGAGTGAGTGGCGAGCCGTTGCGACCTATTGGTGTGTGTAGTGCTGACGTGTTTTTGGGAGGCCATGTTATTACGACAGAGTTTGTGATTATTCCTCGGTCGACCCATGATGTTATTCTTGGCATGGACTTCTTGCGGGAGTGTGGTGCCACTGTTGACTGCCGCACAGGGAAGGTATTCATAAGTGGTAGGATGACGTCAGCCCTCCTGGAAAACCCTGTATATCACGAAGCAACACTGTGTGTTTGTGGCGATACGGTCGTACCTGCATCATCTACCGTTTGTGTTCCCGTTGTCTGTAGCGGCGCCGATTCTGACAGCTTCGATGCTACCGTAGAACCGATGCACATGAACTGTCTGAAGAAGAATGTGTTGTTTCCACATTGTGTGGTGTCGATCGAAGGCGGACGCGCTGGCTTGTGGATCGTAAACTGTTCTGCGGAGCCCGTGATACTACCAGATGGCTTGAAATTAGCCTTCGTCCGGGAACACGCGTATTTATCTGTGGCTGAACTTACAGAAGTACCACAAAATCCTGATGGCCACAGTTCGGAAACGGCCCTTTTGTCCATGATAAATAAATCTCTCAGCACGAGTAAACGCCGAACGTTAGTGGGTGTGCTTTCGAAGCACGTCTCGGTATTCGACTTTGCGCAGAAGGACAAAATACCTGTAATCCCCGCGTCACGAACCCGCCATACCATCAACACGGGTTCAGCAAATCCGATTAGACAAAAGCCATATCGCGTTTCACCATCAGAGCGCCAGATTATCAACGACCAAGTGCATGAAATGATGAAAAAAGGAGTCATACAAGAGTCAGCGAGTCCGTGGGCAGCTCCAGTGATTCTTGTTAAAAAGAAAGATGGATCTTGGAGATTTTGCGTCGACTATCGCCGATTGAATGCTGTAACAAAAAAGGACGTGTACCCACTCCCACGTATTGATGACGCAATCGACTGCCTTCATTCGGCCTCCTACTTTTCCTCAGTAGACTTACGATCCGGCTATTGGCAAATTCCGATGCACCCTGAAGACAAGGAAAAGACTGCCTTTGTAACGTCTGACGGGCTCTTTGAATTTAATGTGATGCCATTTGGACTGTGCAACGCTCCGGCAACTTTCGAGAGATTTATGGACACTATTCTGCGCGGGTTGAAGTGGAACATCTGCATGTGCTACCTCGACGACGTCGTCATCTTTGGCCGCACCTTCAGCGAACACAACTCGCGTCTGGATACCGTCCTGAACTGCATCAGAAACGCTGGCCTAGTTTTAAACTCAAAGAAATGCCACTTTGGAGACCGCCAAACCCTTGTGCTTGGGCACCACGTCGATAAGGATGGCATCCGCCCTGATCCCCAGAAGACAGCCGCCGTTGAAGCGTTTAGTGCACCACGCTCTGTCAGGGAGCTCCGCAGTTTTCTGGGGCTTTGTTCCTACTTCCGCCGCTTTATCCCTAAGTTTGCCGACGTCGCGTATCCGCTGACATGTCTACTACGGAAGGACATCCCCTTTGAGTGGACTCCGGAGTGCGATTCTTCTTTTCGTCAGTTGAAGTTTCTGCTGACGTCACGACCTGTTCTTCAACACTTCAGTCCTTCAGCTCCGACGGAACTCCATACGGATGCCAGTGGCATAGGTATTGGCGCCGTCCTAGTTCAACGCCACGGTGACTGCGAAAACGTGATCGCATATGCAAGTCGCTCATTAAGTAGGCCCGAGCAGAATTACACTGTTACAGAACAAGAATGCCTCGCGGTGATATTTGCGGTTCAACAGTTTCGTTCTTACCTGTATGGACGCCCCTTCACAGTTGTCACCGACCACCACTCATTGTGTTGGCTTGTAAATCTTCGTGACCCTTGCGGCCGCCTTGCACGCTGGGCGCTCCGACTACAAGAATATAGCTTCAGCGTCTCTTATAAGAGTGGTCGACGACACGCTGACGCGGACTGCCTCTCGCGTATGCCACTTAGCACTACGGACTGTGACGCCGACGACTTCGATCACCTTGTGGCTTCTGTATCGCCGAGTTTTCCAGACCTCGACTGTTTCAAAGCCGAACAACGAAAAGACGCTAAATTAACACCTCTCTTCACCGCTACGACCGCCTCCACTACAGCAAACAATTTCTGTGTACGTGATGGACTCCTATATAAGAAGAACTTTTCCAGCACTGGCGCACTTTTTCTTCTAGTGGTGCCGGAGAGTCTTCGCATGGCGATTCTGAGTGCTATGCACGATGACCCTACGTCTGGCCATTTAGGCTCGGCGAGGACGCTCTACCGGATTCAGGAACGTTTTTATTGGCCTGGGATGCGACAGTCTGTTGAGACGTATGTGGCCAGCTGCATGCAGTGTCAGTGCCCCAGCTGTTCTAATGCCCCAGCTGGTCTCCTGCAGCCGATCCCACCTCCAAGCACGCCTTTCCAACAAGTGGGCATTGACTTCGTGGGACCTTTTCCGAAATCAGCCAAGGGAAATCGGTGGATAATTGTTTGCGTCGACTACCTCACACGCTACTGCGAGACGGCGGCCGTGCCCTCAGCAACTGCCACTGACGTTGCAACGTTCCTGCTGCAGTATGTCATCCTGCGACATGGTCCGCCTCGCGTAATCATCAGCGACCGTGGACGACAATTCACAGCAGATGTCGTGGAGGAGCTGCTTCGTTTGTGTGAATGCCACTTGCGTCACTCGACACCATACCATCCACAAACGAATGGCCTTACGGAGCGCACCAACCGAACAATTATAAACATGCTCTCTATGTATGTTTCATCCGACCACAAGAACTGGGATGACGTACTGCCTTTTATCACGTACGCGTTCAACACCGCCAAGCACGAGACTACCGGCTATAGCCCTTTCTTCCTGCTGTACGCACGGCCATCCCGGTACACGATCGACACTATTTTCCCTTTCTGTACTCACGAAAATCTCACTGTCGCCGAGACCCTCTGCCTTGCCGAAGAGGCGCGCCGTATTGCTCGTTTACGCACTTTGGCATCGCAGGACAGATCAAAAGCACGCTACGACATTCGCCACCGTCCAGTGACCTATCGCCCTGGTGATTTAGTGTGGCTGTGGACTCCTGTACGGAAACGCGGGTTATGCCAAAAGCTTTTGGCCACCTACGATGGACCATTTGTTATTCTTAACAGACTCACAGAAGTCACTTATACCATAGCTCGCCTCACAGCGAGTGGTAGAAGAGCTGCCAAGACCCAAGTGGTCCATGTCGCCCGCTTGAAATTGTTCACGTCAAGGCAACTGGATTGACTCGCCCGGCGGGCTTCGTCTGCGACGAGAGGAATGTTGCACGCACGCGTGAGTGAGAAGAACGATGACCGGTGAACGTGCTTGCGGTCCCGGGTTGAAAGAGAAGAGGACGACGTTGAGTTGATCAACCAGCTGACCGCTCTTGCGCTCACCTTCGCGACCTACAATAAACGGCCCCCTTCATCCGTAAGGGTGATAAACGGTCTCCTTCGCGCGTAACAATATATATATATGTTCACTAATAATCATGTAAAAATACAGTACAATATGTACAAATAATTTATATGTCATTTTTAACTACTCAATCACTTCATAATAGCAAATCAGATATTTATTTTCTTATTATTGTTTTAAATTTAAGCTTGTATTTAGTACCAAGACAGCTCACACTTAATTCACTTAGTATTTAACAAGCACTTGGTCAATGGCGACACATATCTTTGAGACACGGAAACAAACTGTGTAGTGCATGTGTCGCAGCATGTTTCGGAATGACAAGCCAAGCCTCCGTTGTCTGCAAGTGTGAGAACTAGACAGCTTTTGCAACCACACACCCATAACACTTCTATAAAGCTGTCATTCTCATACACAAACATTTGCAGTGTGATGTCAAGAAACGTGTCACTTTCATCTCTCATTGATTCATGCTTGGCATTGCTTGTACTAACGAAGATGTGGCTAAACGCTACCATCTTCAATAAAAAAGTTTCTTTCCACATCTCCATGCAACACTTTTCATTGTGATCGACACAACCGCAGAGGAGGGGGCATGCTCATAGTTTTAAAAAAAGAATTTCTTGCCATTCCAACTGCCATTCATTCATTCCTAGAGCACATTTTCATTTCACTTCAATGGTCAAGCAGAAATATGTTATCATAGGTGTGTTCTACTGCCCTCCAGATATAAGTGATACATATTCAAGCCAGTTTCGAAGCGTTCTAAATGAAGTCTGCATGCTATTTCGGAATTTGACTCTTATCATTTACACTGATTTTAATTTACCCATTATTAATTGGACAACGGAACCTGTCGTAGCTGCTCACGCTGAAGTGCATAATTTCCTTCACGCCTGTCCAGATTTCACGTTATCTCAACTTGTTACTCTCCAAACCTGTTCATCATGCACATCGGCCAATATTCTATATCTCATCTTGAGGGGCACTCCTCTAATCTGTACCGACATCACTCACCTTGACGGGCTGTCTGTTCACACAGTTATAGCAGGTCTGCTTAACTTCACATTAACAAAGAAAAACAACACAACTAAACAGATTAGATGCTAGAATAGGACCAACTTTATTTGGATTAATCTTGAATTAGTCACCTTTACAGACACATTCATGGATACATATTCCACTCGAGCTATTGAAGAGAACTGGGTTATGTTTAGAGGCACCTTTGCAAATCTTATCAAAATGTTTGTCCCTGTTAGCATTAGATGCAACAATGCTACTCCCTGGTTCAATAAAGCGCCTCAATAATAAAAATAAAAGCCTTTATTGAACCGGCGAATAAAACAAACGAAAATTCCGAGACATGGATAACATATGTTACAAAGAATACCAGTCGCTACTAAAATCTACATGTCAACACTTTTACAGCTATGATTTATGACAAATAACCCTTGGCGATTGTGGCGAATAATAAACCCCTGTTCTCATCCTCACATAATTTTAACTAATTCTGGTGGCGACATAGTTCCCATGTTACAGTGTGCACAGTTACTACATGATGCGTCTTGTTCAGTGTTCACCTGCGAATATGTCACTACATGCCCTCACTTACCCGCACGACCCAACATGTCTGAAATTGTTATTAATGAGTCGGGCATTCTTTCCTTACTAAAAAACGCCATCTTCTTGACCCCACGCAAAGCAAAGCAGTCAGCCAGCAAACAATTCAACGTCTCCTCCACAACCATCCGGGTTCTGATGACGACATCCTGGAAGAGCTGAGGGTGCATTACGTAGGAGATTTCAAACCCACACAGGGACAACCTCCCACGTACAGCGGAGGCGACAACCACGACCTGGACAAGCCGATCACCATCTCTGAGGTGCAACAAGCAATCCATGCACTCACACGAAACACCACCCCAGGCAGAGACAAAATAAATAACAAGCTCCTGCGCAATCTGGATGACGGCACCATTCAATCTCTTACTGACCTATTTAATCATCATTGGGAGGCGGGTACGCTACCAGCGGATTGGAAGCACGCTGACATCATCCTCATTCCAAAGCCAGGCAAACCCTCCAGCTTAGAAAATCTTAGACCAATCTCACTAACTTCATGCCTAGGTAAGCTTCTGGAGCACGTCATTCTGAACCGACTTCAACCTTACCTAGAATCCAACGACTTGCTGCCCGAAACGATGTTCGGATTCCGGCCCCACCTTTCTACCCACGACATTCTCCTTCAGCTGAAGGAACAAGTCCTTGAACACATTTCACCACACAACACCGGAGCGATCTTAGCACTAGACCTTAAAGGCGCTTTCGACAATGTGGCTCACAATACCATCCTTACAAACCTAAGTCTTACCAACTGTGGTCGTAATACTTACAACTACGTACGTGCCTTTTTAACCAACCGCACGGCCGCAGTAGGCATTGGCTCACTCAGAACTCCGACGTTACCTACTCTCAACAAAGGAACCCCACAAGGTGCCGTTCTATCACCCACCCTTTTCAACATTGCTATGATGAAGCTACCTGACAAACTCAACGCAATACCAGGAATCAGGCACGCAGTATACGCCGATGATATCACTATCTGGACCACCACTGGTTCTGAAGGAGAAAAGCAAGACGCACTCCAACAAGCGACCGACGTCGTCCAGCACTATGCAAGAAGCAGCGGTCTCCGATGCTCCCCCGAGAAGTCGGAACTATTACTCGTTCGACAGAAATCCCGTAGAAAACTCAATGAAATACCCCACATTACACTCACCCTCGACGGCAAAGAAATACCCACAGTAAATCGCGTCCGCATCCTCGGCCTCCATATACAACAGGACGGCGGAGGCGCATACACCATCCAACGTCTCAAGCACACAACTTTCCAAGTCATGCGAATGGTCAGCCGCATCACCACCAAACAACACGGCCTGAAAGAAGACGACGTGACCCAGCTCGTCCAGGCCCTGATAATCAGCCGCATCACCTACGCTGCCCCGTACCTTCCCCTCACTCCCAAAGAGAAAGATCAGCTAGACATACTTCTGCGGAAAGCATACAAGCAAGCGCTCGGCCTACCACCGGGAACAGCCACACTCAAGCTCGAAGCCCTAGGAGTCCATAACACAGTAAGAAAATCATAGACGCCCACCTCACAAGCCAACGAGAACGCCTAGCCCTCACACCAACAGGCAAGAAGCTCCTAGCGCGCCTAGGCTACCCAACACAGGGCCGAGGCCACGAAAAATCAATCTGGCCCCCAACATCCGGGAGCATATCAAGGTCGCCGCCATCCCCAGAAGCATGCACCCGGAACATCATGCCGGTCGTCGCAAAGCTCGCGCAAAGACTCTTCAAACAAGATACGGTAACCTCCCCACCATACTATACACAGATGCCGCGCATTACCCCCGAAAAGCAGCCATGGCAGTCAGCGTTGTCGACCATAACCTTCAAGAGGTGGTCTCGATGGCGGTCCGCACAGCTAACGCCCTCGAAGCGGAGGAGACAGCCATCGCCTTAGCCATCACCTCTAGTCAAACCAAAGAACACGTTACAATTATTACTGACTCCCAATCAGCTTGCCGTAGCTATGCCAGAGGCAGAATATCTTCCATCGCCGCCCGACTCCTCAAACAAGCCTCTCAATTACCCGACGTTGAAATAGTATGGACTCCAGGACACGAGTCCCTCCGTGGAAATCAGCGTGCGCACGCTGTAGCCCGAGCTCATGCCACCCGGGCGCCACAGGAGAGGGATACGATCGCATCTATGGAGCCTGTACCTTTACAATACCACGCCATATTAGAACACCACAGATTGAACAGACGTCAATACCCACCCCCGCACAAGACCCTCTCACGCGAAGACGCAGTAGCATGGCGACAATTACAAACCAACACATACCCCAATTTAAGTAGATTACACGCAATACACCCTGCACTGTACTCGTACAAATGCCCCCTTTGCAACGACTACGCTTCCCTATATCACACCACATGGGCATGCCCCAAAATACAGGTAGTCCCGCATATACCCAACCCCACACCCGAGCAGTGGGAGGCCGTGCTGACTAGCTCGGACCCTCGTGACCAGCAACAACTGGTGCGGCGGGCCCGGGAGACAGCAAGAGCTGCAGGAGCCCTGGACTGAGGGCACCTCCCAACACAAGCAGGAAGACGCCTGCTTGTTTTTTTTTCTTTTTCTTAATAAATGTTTTTCCTCCTCCTCCTCCTCCCTTACTAAAAAGACTAAGAACGTCATCTGCATCAGAGCACAATGAATTTAATAACAAGCTACTCAAGAATGCGTCACAGGGTCTCTCTCGAGTACTGTCCACATTATTCACACAATCACTTTCCACTGGTTCTATTACTCAAGACTGGTGAGTGGCTATAGTCATCCATTCTATAAATCCGGCAAATGTTTCTCACCCTTTAACTACCAATGAATATCATTAACAAGCACAATTTGCAAACTGGAACACATTATTAATTCGCAAGATCACAGTTCAGCCCGGTTTTAGAAAAGGCTACTCTTGTGACACACAGCTCGCTGCATTTCTTCACGACTTGAATTCATCTATTGATGCCGGGTTCCAGGTTGACGCCATATTTTCAATCATGTGCCTCATTACAGACTCCTTGCTAAACTTTCAGGACTTCATATTCATCTAAATGTCTTAGAGGGGATAACTGATTTCTTAGCATCTAGACTACAGTACACCTCTGCTAAGAGCTCTTAATCTACCTTTAGTCCCATCACATCTGGAGTGCCTCGGAGGAGTGTGCTTCGGCCGTTACTGTTCTTTAATTGTGCTATAATGACTTACCTGTGTTTTGTCCCACATTGCACTTTTTACCAATGATTGTGTACTTTATCATCACTTATCTTGTGATAACGGTCATGTAACTCTCCGAAATGATTTAGATGCAATTAACACATGGTGTAAGTCATGGTTAATGCCCCTAAATCTTACTAAAACTAAATTTATTTCTTTTACTAACCGAGCCACCCAAGTCTCCACTTCGTATAGGGTAGAACGTAGTATTGTGGAACTTGTCTTAACCTATAAATTTCTAGGCGTTCACTTACATTACGACTTAACAAGAAACCATCACATTTACTCCATCCTTGCAGCTGCTAATCGCTCTCTTGGCATCATCAAACACAACTTAAAGCATGCTCCTGTTAACATACATAAATTTGCTTATACTACAGTAATCTGCCTGAAGCTCGAATACAAATCGATAATATAGGATCCCGGCAGGCATGCATCATTGACAAGATTGAATCGGGGAAAAACCGTGCTGCCTGCTTCATCTTTTCCAACTATTCATCTTACCCTAGCATGTCATCATTAAACGCACGTCCCGATTTACAAGTGCTATTCCTTCACCACATGACGGCGCGTCTTTGCCTGCTTCACAAACTTTATCATCATACTTCTCTTTACAACGATTTCATTCGGCCATTACCTGTCGTCTTTCCATGCCGGAATCTACACCTCAAAATCAAGTGCATACCATGTCACATGTTACAATATGCACGCCTTTTTATACCCCACAACATCATTGAATGGAACAACTTGCCCTCTGATATTGCCACTGAACCTGACCCAGTAAAATTTCACGACATGCTACACACTGTTAATTAGTTGCCTTTTTATTACTATTTTGTTTGGTTGCTGTGAGTTACTAATAAATACCTGTATTAATATCGTAGTCTGTGTGAGCATCCATATTTTCACCATTTGATTGCGCTCTGTGCATAACTTTTTTGTAGTTTATATTATTTTTTATACTTTGTTTCTTACTAGCTAAAGTCTGGTACACGTTTTAATTTTTTCACGCAACCTTTTTAGGAAAGCTCTACAGCGAAATTTACCAATGATACACAAAATTTTACTGTGTTCTTAATAAATTATGGTTCCCACTTCAGAAGCATGAATATAACATGAATGTTGCACTCATAACTTCAGCTTGTCATTCAAAAAGCACTTGACATAAGGCCCTTATGTACCAGCAAGGGACTTACATAGGTGATCTATGTTATAGTACATGCTGCAGGTAAATCGTATGTTTTCTAAGCACAAGGTATACAGCTTGCTGATGCGTAAAGCAAGCAATTAGCCATTGTATCTGTCATGCAACAAGCTTTGAAGTTTTGCTACTAGATGGCACATATTAGGTTATAACATCACATGTCCTCACTAGCTACTATGCTAACCCCATTATAGTATGAAATAAAGGGTCGCAATGCAGATTGGGGTATTAATTGTGTACCTTTATTGTCTCTGTCCCTTGTTTTTTTTTTAATTTTGCATGCATTAGAGGAAGAGTTCAAGTTCACATGGATGATAGTAATGAAACCTTGAATTGAATAAAGATGTAGTGGTTTTCTTTACAGCATTCATAGCTGCCATGCACAACATCTGCTGCACTTAGAGACAAAGACATACACTTTATCAATTTCTTCCTTTTTTTCTTCTGGTGCAGGGGGTATCCGCTAAAGCAAGCACCCTAATATTGGCACTTCAGTACATGTATTTTAATAATGCTTATGATAATGTCTGTGTGTCTGTATAGCAATTATGCAGCATGAAAGTCAAATAAGTTTGTCTACACTGAACAGCAGATTACAGTACCAAATCTTGCAATTTATTATAAATGCAACCAAGAGCTTTCGAATGCTCTGCATTGACTGGAGGCAAAGGGCTGGAAAAGAGGTCACTTTCCTGCTGCTGAGCTGCCTGGTCAGATATAACGCGGTGAAAGTGCTCGTGAAATTTGTGGAAGAGCAGGCCATGCAGTAGCCCAGCTCATCCCCTAACTCGCCTTTGATGCCTTTGGAGGTATAAATTTTAGAACGTGTTTGCCACCCCAGGTAAAGTCAAATAACAGCACTCCTCTCCACTCCAGCACCAAATTTAGGCGTATCAGATGAAGAATTTTAAGAGACATGTTAAAATAGTACCATGTATACAAACAGCTAAAGATATTAAGAAAGAGTTTTGTCGATGCCCAGCCCGATACTGCGTGACTATACTGGTACGTATGCGTACTTGTTTATTCTTTTTTCTGGGGACCACATTTCACCTGCTATCAAGTGAAAGTTATTGCTCAGCACAAGGCGCAACTGCATGATAACTTATTTGAATGTTATTGTTGATTCTATCTGACATCTAGTATGTTCTCGCCCAACCTTGTGTAATCAAGATTGTATGCGCGACGCGAATATTGTTGTACTTTCTGGAAGGTATATATGCAGTACCAGCGATTACACTACAACCTTCAACGAGTCATGTGACGCGCTTGACCCGCAGATCATATTTCGCCGATCGCTGACTGTGTTCGCTGTATCGTTGTGCTTTGTGTGCCACTTACTAATTGTTTTTCTGGGCACAAGCTCAACCAATAGAGAGCGAACATATTGAAGTCACATTGACAGTGTCCTATTTTACGCCGTCATGACAATGTGACAATGCTTTAAAGTACTTATTGATTCCACAGCAAGAATTCCACAGACATTTGCTGTGGCATCAAGGAAGGAGATGCAGATGTGGTAGTGGCTCTGAATTGTTATATATTATGATATGATTACTATATTAATCATTAATAGACATGCATTGTTATACTGTGCGTTGGTACCATATAGTACCGATCGACACAGTGTGCATGCAACATCTTCTTGCTGCTTGTCCTGCCTGCATTTTAAAAGAAATAATTATATAAAAAGCTGGAAGACGATTCAACCTCTCGTTGACGTGTAGATGAAACACAATGCCTTTTTTGATTTGGGATGGGAATAGGGTGCATGAACCATACAGTTTATTCCGAGTGCCTCGATCAGCGACTAAGTGCTAGTTGCCATAAGGGAAGTAAAGAAGAACGCTCCCCTTACCAATCGTTAATGGTCGGTGCCACCAGTGGTGCGGTCGGTATATCGATACTGCCGGGAACACCGTGCACTCCTTAGATGATTGACCAATATATGTGATTGTGACACGCGTGGCGTGGCCGCAAATCTGGTTCATTTGCATGCGCCGCTTCAACTATAGTTCTCTGCATTTCCTTTAGTTTTTTTTTCTTTAAAGGTGAAAGCCTTATGCCTCATGGTGAGGTCTCTGTTTCAAGGCTGTTTCAAAACTGCATCGTCGACACAAAATGGTCCTCTTAGGATAAGAGGCGATAATGCGCACAAAAACCGTGATTAAGGGTGGGAGAATAATAAAGCAAGTGAACTGACTGAAGTGATAATGGGTATACAGAGAGGTGAATTAAGAGTGAATTAAAGGTGAATTAAAGGGGTTTAGTTAAGTGACAGGAGTCAAATGAAAGGTAATGATGAGATATAGTGAGCTAAGATAATGAAGAATAAATGAGAGTGAATGAAGGTGAACCAAGAGTGATGAAAACTGGAAATTTGGAGTAATAGAGCAAATCAAGTGTGATGGAAGTAAACCCAAGATGATTGAGTGAATGAAGGTGAACCAAGCAATGATAGGGTGAATCAAGAGTGAATAAAGTGTGAATTAAGAGTCACTCAAGGGGTTATGGAGTGGGGGAGTGACTTGCAAAAAATATGTGAGATTTGAGGGTCCAATTGAGTGAGAGTGACTCAGCTAAAAAGTGCTGAGTCACGATTCGAGTTTGGTTAATCATAGAGGGGGGACTTGTAAGAAAACAGGATGACTTGCAAAAATGACTATAAATTGTGGTTTCAGAGTGATGATGACTCAGCAAAAAAAGTGGTCGTCTTATTATTGAGTTAGCAGCGCTCCGGCTTTTGCCTTCAAGTCGTCTTAGTTTTAGTATAAGGGACCCCAGTAAATTTTCCTTTCTTTATTGGTTCAGATGGGGCACAACATCGACTAAATGAAACATACTACACGTTTAAAAAAGCACACATGGGAAGAATCACCAGACATGTCTCATCAATAACATGTCTATAATTGAGCAAGCATTTGGCGGCTGCATGTCCACTGTATTTGTTTGTTTGTAAAGTATATTGTTTCTCACTGGTTAACCAAGCTATAGAGTGTGCTAGTAATCATAAAGCCTTTCGTCATCTTGCATTTCATGACTTTCTTGACTTGCTCATCTGGCTCTTTCTGCCGACAAGCAGCCTAATTCCATCCCCGGCAAAAATACTCTACAAAGTGAAATACTGTCTCTCCATTCGACCCGCCGTGGTTGCTCAGTGGCTGTGGTGTTGGGCTGCTGAGCACGAGGTCGCGGGATCGAATCCCGGCCACGGCAGCCGCATTTCGATGGGGGCGAAATGCGAAAACACCCGTGTACTTAGATTTAGGTGCACGTTAAAGAACCCCAGATGGCCAAAATTTCTGGAGTCCCCCACTACGGCGTGCCTCATAATCAGATTGCGGTTTCGGCACGTAAAACCAAATAATTTAATTTTAACTGTCTCTCCATTCAAACTTCGTTTAACCAGGTTCGATGTCCTCATCATTAAGCGACAATCTGAAAATAAGGATTTTTCTTTAAGAGGAAGGAAGCTTTAGGCAATTAATTGGGCCCAACTCCGATGCGTGCTGCCTATACAAATACATGTAAAATGCACAAACCCTTTTCTGAGATAACCACTGGGATGATTTTAATGAAATTTGTTGCACTTGAGAGAGAAAGTTAAATTCTAGTGACTGTTGTAAGTGGAATGTTAATTTAGGGTACGAAATTTTTCAAAAGTAACTTTCAAAAATTGGTGGGTTTGAACAAAGATGGAAGCACGAGGTGTACAAATTTGTAGGTCTGCATTAAGAACAGATATGGCACTTCTGTAAACTGCATCCGTTAGAGCATCCAAAGCGGACAAATTTGATACATCAATTTACATCTTACGTGAATTAGTTACATTGTTTACAAGTGTTTTGCAAAAGTCCAACTAACATATTAGTGCTCTATTTAAGAGCCATGTATAATACACTAATTTTGTCCGCTTTAGATGCGCCAGCATATGCAATTTACAGAATTGTGATATCCTTTTTCATTGCTGAGTTACAGAGTTGTAAACTTGACAGTGTGGCTTTCTGAAAATTAGCCGATTTTCTACAATTTTTATAAAAAAACTTGACGGCCTAAATTAAGCATTCGCTACCAACAGTGACTATATTTTAAGTTCTTCTTTTAAATGCCACAAACCCCATCAAATTTGGAGCAGTGGTTGCCGAGAAAAACGATTTCTCCTAGCTTTCCCATGTATTCAGATAGGAGCCCCCGTGCTAAAGCTACCAATGCTCGTAAATCGGAGGGGCCAAAGAAACTGAAACAAAATATTGTTTGTGGTGAGTACTTTCTAAATATCATATGCTTTAAATTGTTATATATGAGAAACTAAACAGATATATGTTCGAACTTTGTTGAGTTTTGCAAAGTCCACATTCAAACTCTTCCAGATGGCGCCACAACGGCTCGCCAAACGCGCGCGGTGCGAATACGAAAGTTCGTCAACTGTGAGATACGAGCGCGGGAAACTGCTGCCTGTGGGCAAGCTGGTGCCGGCTTGACAGCTCAACGTTTTCCGTTTGTGCTTACGAGGCGGCGTTACTTGAGAGAAGATAATAATACTTTGATGCTCTTCTCACGCCTACAAATGAGGGCGACGTGATAAACAGCACAGCACGCGAAAGGGTACGTGAACGCCAACGAACGGCGTGCCGCCAACAACTGCATGGGCTGTCACTTCAGTGTATTCTTCCCGCCTTTGGAAGAAGCATTTTGGTAAGCTTCTATTTTATTTCTTGTTTGCAAAGTTCATCGCAGGCAAACATTTTTTTTTGCTTTTTTTTTAAAGATCGCGTTCGAGTTCGCTATCGCGAGTGTCGCGCCGTGACCAAGGGCATCTGCGATATCTAGAACGCATTACTGTGCTCAATGCGCATGCATGACGTACGACTTGATACTACTAATATGGAATAAGCAGAACTGTAACCTCTATATAGTACAAGAGGAAAAAGACGCGATGAGAATACGCCAGGTTAAAATAAATGAACAAGTCTCGTTTGTGCTCGTTCTTTCGTTTTCCAGCCAGGGCGTGCTCCATGCTCTCTTTTTCGCGTGCAAATGTCCCGGTTTGATGAGATACAGCACGATGAACAGCGCCAACGACAGAGAAAGAACCCCCGGCCCTCCCCCCGGTTCTAGAGCACATGCCAAAGAACATATTTCTGGTGGAGGAAAAATTATCACAACGCCGCAGTAAGCTTCTTGAAATGTTTTGTCTTTTTTGAGCGTGTCGGTATAAGGCCTTTACCCTAGTTTTTGTTTTGAAATTTGACTATATTCGCTCGATGTGTAATGCATTTGTATCCAACCACCGTGGATAGAAAATGAGGCTTTCTACTTCAGATCGTATCAATTTTCTCATAAGTGGTAGCGATTACATGTAATTAGAAATGCATATTAAGGCTTGAAATGCTTGTATTCAACCTTCATATCTTAGAAACAAATTTATATCAGTGTACAACTTGCAAAGTGCACAGTGAGACTTTGTACAAAACTTTTTTTAAAAGAAACTGTAAAGGTATTTTCAATGTCCCTCTATGAACAGCATCATTGTGCATTGTGGAAACTGAACTTGTTTGCAGACACAAACTGACTGACTGACTGATTGAACAGATGTGCAGCCAATCTGAAAGAAGCCTTAGCAGAACAAAAAATTGGGTGGGGGGTAATATACACTGAATGTGATTCTAGGACAATATATGTGAGGAGACAAAGGTAACAGTCTGTGTGAGTGTGTTACCTTCGTCTTGTATCACGGCTATCGTGCTACACTACATCGTGTTCTACAATAAATCTGCTACAAGTAGAACAGCTAAACTTGTGCTTAATAGTGATGTTTTAAAGCAATTAACTGGCATCAGAGAAAGTTCGACATGTTAATCCGTCGGCCAAAGTGCCTGCATTTTTTACGTATTGATTAGAACTGATCATTTTATTTGTTGCAGGACTAAAGCTACCTTGATATGTACAAAACATGGGAGACTACGTGCAGGATTATGAATGGCTACCTGAATGCTGCTTGAAGCAGCCAGCTCTACAGCACCACTCATGCCCCTTTCCATGGGTTGGCAAGAGGAGCAGTGGCACACAACTCTACAGGCACTTGTGCTTTTTATCATCTTTGGAGGAGATGTATTGGTATGCTCTACATATATTTGACTGTGGGTTCCAGCCGGATTTGTGGCATTGTCATTTGATATGCAGGCTGAGCAGTTACCTCTTGAGTGCACATGTAGGTAAAAGATACAAAAAGGAAGATGATTCCTCGAACACCGATGAACCTGTCCTCTACTTATTAATTTTCATTTTCTTGTTATACCTTATTTTTGATGACCACATAAAGCCCGCAGGCAATGAAGCCAAGGAAAGCATAGATTAAATGAGCTGTGGTTGAAATTGAGATGTAGAAAATAATGAAAAAGGTAAATGAAAGTGGACGAAAAGATATCTTGTCGCTGGTGGGGTCTAAACCCACAACCTTCGTATTGTGCATTCGATACATAATTGTGCTACAGCGACGATTATCAATCCGTCATTAACTTGGGTATTCATGTGTACTAGATGTAGCCATGGGAGTGCTAGCCAGCGCCACTCGAAGCCATGGCGGGTGGATGTGGAACCCCCTTATTTGCCTTATGGTGCCACGTAACTCGTGGACTTTGGAGAGAAAGCAGATGGCTAATAAATCTTCATATGCTGCCTCATGGCATCAAGGCTGCCAGATTTGAGACCCTCGCTATGAATTAACGAAAAGGAAAATGGAAGGGCTCGATTTTTTTTAATCACTACCGTATAAAGCCAGCAGGCAATGAAGTTAAGGAAAGCATAGGGCTAATCAGCTGTGGTTTCAATTGGAATGTAGAGAATACTGAAGAAAAGGGGAAATGAAAGTGGACGAAAAGATAGTTTGTTGCTGGTAGGGGAGGGGGGGGGGACCAAAGCCACAATTGCACAAAGGAGGTTTTGCCAATGTATGATTTGTATGTTAGACAAACTTTTAACAAAAGGCAGCACAAAAAATAATCAGATGGCAGAGTACAAAGAACAAGCGCCAAGGGCACACTGTTTATTCACAGGCATGGGCCACTACATATGTAGAATGTACATGAAACGGAGTGCATACACGAGAACAAGGCTACCACTATGGTGCCTACACGTGGGCATCAAGCAAAATTTTCTGGGTGTTTTAAGGTTATAAGGATCGCTGGCACAGTCACTTCTACTTGATATTAAGAAAGCTTCTAAAATCAAGTGTGCATTTGTGCTTCTACTTCTGCCAAGAACCTATATCTCATCAAGTCAGGGATGACAAGTGCATGTGTTACAATGCTCACCTACATTAGTCTTTTCCTTCCTTTTTATATTCTGCAAATGTTATCTTGCCCTGTCATTAGTGAAGTGTCCAGTTTGGCTTCTGTAGAGCTTACCACAAGTGGTTATTTGGTACACCATGCCCATGTCACAATTCATGAAGGGTGCTTGATGTCTTGTCACAAGTAGCTCTATTTTTACCCTTAAGTGGGGGAACAAAGTATAGGCAGCTTCTTTGGAACCATCAGCATAACTGGGACCCCATACTTGTTGGCAACCTTCTTCAGTGAGTGCGACACTCGGTGTGCATGAGGCAGTATCTCTGGCTGCTTCAAACTGCGCATTGTTGGCTTTTGCTGCTTTTAAGTCCCTAAGTTTTTGCAGCAGGAATTCTGAGATCGGGATGATCACAAAGTGATCATCCCGATCACTTTGTGCTTTTCGGCTTTCGAACGGGAACCTTGTTTACAATGTTTTCACTATGTCAGTGGGTGCCGCAATCATAAAGGCTAGTCCTTTTCCTCGCCCATTAAAAACATAATCCCTTGTGACAGCCTTGTCAAATATCTGATGTAATGTCACAAAGCACAGGAGCCAGCTGCTATGAGCCTGCCAATCTGAACACAAAAGCTAGTGCGCATCATGTGATTACACATTTTTAGAGCCTACTCGAGGCACATCAAGGGAATAACAGGTTTAACAACATTAATATAGGTTGATTCGTACAGTAGCAAACCTTTCTTTGCTCTTGCTTGGTAACACCAGCAAACATGCTTCATGGTGAAGGTCAAATTATTATCTATGCAGCTTAATTATTGTCAGTGGGTTGATGAAGTTTAGAGTCTGACAAAGTCTTGTCTGGTCGGGAAGAGTCATGGCGAAAAACAAAAACTGACACCGACCAAGGTGAAGTTATTTAAAAGCTTGATTTTTCGGCTTTCGAACGGGAACCTTGTTTACAATGTTTTCACTATGTCAGTGGGTGCCGCAAGCATAAAGGCTAGTCCTTTTCCTCACCCATTAAAAACATAAAATGTAATCTACCATATTCTCATGCATCATATTAGTATTAGGTTGTAAATGAATTAGAACATTTATGCATCTAAGAACCTTGAGAACCACAGCCTTGTCAAATATCTGATGTAATGTCACAAAGCACAGGAGCTTCTCAATACCCCTGCTCCAAAAGCTTAAAGTACAAATGCAACGAAATTTAACTGCCAAATTTGTAATAAATAAGTAGTACTACTGAAGCAATCTTGGCAAAGGTGCGGGGCTGGTAACTGTCTCATTTTCTTTTTGGCAGCCTTTTAATAGTGCCTTAGCAGACGAAGCATGCACTTGGTGGTTAGTGGCTGTGACGCGAGTTTACGTCGCCTCTGGGATTTTTATCACACCGCAGGCAGCTGCAGGTGGTCCCTTCTCATACGCCATGCCAAGGAGTCCTGCAATCCGAGTCATGCATCACTGCCGGTGACTGGTAATGGTGACATTTTTTTCATATTCAGTATCAAGAATGCTTACTTTTCCTAGCCTTTTGTCACTCATCCCCTCGTTTTTCAAATGTTAAAGTGTTGCACGTAGGCTGTTCTGTATTCACACTACTCGAATATTTTTTTTCCACAGCCCCAAATTTTATTTTAGTTGGACTTTATAAGCACTTCAAAGCAGCAAAAGCCAACAGTGCACAGTTTAAAGCAGCTGGAGGTGCTGCTTCATGTGTACCAATTGTCACACTCACTGCAGAAGGTTGCTGACAAGTATGGGATCCCAGTTGTGCTGTTTGACGTTGTGCTGCTAAGCCCGAGGGCACGGGATGTAAACCTGGCTGTGGTAGCCGCATTTCAATGTGGGTGAAATGCAAAAACACCCATGTACCAATTAAGGAACCCCAGGTGGCAACATTAATTTGGAGTCCCTCGTACTGCATGCCTCATAATCATATCGTGGTTTTGGCACGTAAAACCCCAGAACTTAGTTTAATTTAACAGTTGGTGCCCTTCGGTTTTCCAATTTTCTCATTTTCTTGCTTACAAAAGCTCTGTTCTCGCTACAAATGACAAATTCGTGATTACGGAAGCCGAACTTTCAATCTAGCTTACCTCAATATTTTTCTTTAGCGTACCTTTAACATGCATTTATAGCATTGAACCTGAATTATTTTGCATTTATCCATGTTGGACTTGTGCTCAACAGCTGGATGGCATAGATGCAGAGCTACTACTGTGGGCTTCAAGTTGCAAGCTTGTCTTTTCAGTTTAGAAGTAAGATCACCTGAACCTGGTTCTCTATTATCAGGTAGACTACTAAGGAAGGCAGACATTACTTGCGTGATAGATCTCAGTGATCAGTTAAATTTGTGTTCAGTTTTTGGCCCCCAAAAAGTGAACAGAATTGTATATTGTAGTTGCAGGGCTTGAAGCTAGTAAGTCAAATGCACTTAACCCTTTCCCTGGCAGGTATGTCACAGCTTGTCATCAGGTATGTCACAGCTTGTCACTCGCCACTTCTCCAAGTGCATTTCGCTAACTGCTAAATTTCAAAAGCCAACAAGGCTTGTGTGCTTAAAACGTTTCTCAGGTGATCGAAAGATAACCACTTGAAAGGAAATCAAGGCATGGTGCGACGATTGCGCCGTGGCACTGTGCAGTGTTTCTTGCTTAGAAGTCTTTGCAACCATTGAAGCCAAGTTACACGGGCATTCATCAAAGTGATAGTATTGCTGTTGTAGAGCAAAGAACACATGTTTTCAGCTAACCTTACAATTTCGGAGCTGCGCAGCAATGTCTTTATTAGCACTGCGATTAAGCAAACTATCAGTTTATTTTTCTTGTAATATTTTCTTCAAACCTTCTTCCAAAATGAATATTTTAAGCAGCATATTTTATGCTCTTTATTTTGGTTTATGTTTCTTCGAATGACTAAAACATTTGGTATATACTTGGGTCCTTTTTCCAGAGTGTGTTTGGTATTACAAGGGTAAACAGATAGCGAGCCAAGCTGGTGTTGAAATGATCATCATCAGCCTATATTTATGTCCACTGCCGGACGAAGGCCTCTCCCTGTGATCTCCAATTACCCTTGTCTGCGCTAGCTGATTCCAACTTGCGCTTGCAAATTTCCTAACTTCATCACCCCACCTAGTTTTCTGCCGTCCTCGACTGCGCTTCAATTCTCTTGGTATCCATTCTGTAACTCTAATGGTCCGCCGGTTATCCATCCTACGCATTACATGGCTGGCCCAGCTCCATTTTTTCCTCTTAATGTCAACTAGAATATCGGCTATCCCCATTTGCTCTCTGATCCACACCGCTCTCTTCCTGTCTCTTAACGTTAGGCCTAACATTTTTCGTTCCATCGCTCTTTGTGCGGTCCTTAACTTGTTCTCGAGCTTCTTTGTTAACCTCCAAGTTTCTGCCACATATTTTATCACCGGTAGAATGCAATGATTGTACACTTTTTGTTTCAACGACAGTGGTAAGCTCCCAATCAGGATTTGGTAATGTCTGCTGTATGCACTCCAACCCAATTTTATTCTGTAAATTTCTTTCTTATGATCAGGGCCCCCTGTGAGTAACTAGCCTAGATAAACATACTCCTTTACAGACTCTAAACATGCATTAGCATTCCTGGTCGTTTTCAACTAGTGCTTTCCAGAAATGCATGAGAAAGGCTCTTGAAACATTTTTAACTGAAACAGTAAAGTAAATTGTGGCATATTTTGGGGACAGATATCTTGACAGCATAGTAGGAAGAAAAACGGAATGCTGACCAAAATGGTGTTTAAAAATTCTTAAACGTTTCGGCTTCCACGCGGAAGCCTTGTTCACTGAGCTGAGAGGCAAAGAACCTTCAACTTAAATCCCGTCCATAATCGCTTCAGGCATCTTGCCTATGTTGGCAGGAGATTGCTGTCGTTCCGATTAAGTGTGTGTGCTGTGGTTCGGATAGTCTGAGATTCCAGATACTGTCGCTTCGTCCAGTCCTTTTCTTGGGCGATGACTGAAGCTTGGCTCCAGTTGAAATCGTGTTGCTTGGTTTCTGCGTGTTCAGCGAGTGCACTGGAAGGGACTTTTTTGCTTTTTCACATCGCTCATGTGCTCCTTCAGGCACCGCTCAAAATTGCCACTTTCACCAACGTAGACATAATTGCAGTCCACTCACGGTATCTTATTTACAACGCCAGGGAACCTTTCTTTTCATAGTTGGTCCTTGGCGTTGACATGCTCGTGACGTAATTGCGTGTTTTGCGCAGTTAAAAATTAACATTTTTTCTGGGTATTTTTATGTCTCTTCTTTAACGGGTTAATGTCATTATCAATCTATGTTAAGATGGTTGCGTAATTCTTGGTATGTTTTATACAAGGTATTTTTTAGCTGCGCCAAATTTTAAAACTTCCCTGTGGCAGATATCTAAATTCTAACCCTTGAGATATCTAAATTCTAACCCTGCTCAATGAGACGACCATTCATTCTACAAAACATTGAGATGTCTAATTGAATAATTATCACAGTTACACTAATTACCTTCATGTATATTTACTTTACGGTACATGTTTCAATTTACTAATTGAATCCGATGAGTTTAGCAAAGTATATCCGCTTGGAACGTATTCTCAGAGCTACACCAATTTGGGGGTAATAATTTTCAAAGTGTTTAACGAAACGCATTCGCGTTGCAGTTACTACTGTCAAGGTTGTGAACCCTCATCAAGGTTGCGAAGGCCTCTGAGGTTCCACGTTATTGTTATGGTGCCCCCATGTTAGCTGTGTGTGTCGGAAGGAAGAAAACCAGGCAGAAGCCGTCTCTAGACGAATGTCGACGTTAATCCCATTAGCACTGAAGCACTGCATAGACACGCCGTACAGCCTCCGCAGAGACGAGTTATGTGCGAGGCGTGTATGCAGCCGGATTCTTCTGTCGCGCATCCCACTGAAAACACGATGCGTCAATCAGCGGCACCAACACTGCGAAGTCCGCACGTGGCATTTGTCTGAATATACATTCATACAACTTTGTCTGGATGTATATGAAGCGAGTTCGCTACCGCCGCAGAAGCGGAGCAGATTAAATTATTTTCTTGCCATTGAAGAGTTGTTTATACTAAGTGGCACAAAGATACACATGCCACATTCCCTCTGACCGATGTTGGTCAAACGGTTGGTTTCGAACTGTGTGCCGTCAACGTAGGAGCGCGATATTTTAAGCATTTGACCATGGACTGCCCAGAAGCCAGTGACCTAGGCTGGCAGGAATACGATTAGAAACATAGATCAGTGGCGTCACCCGGCTTGCCTCTGTTGTTTCACTTTCCACTTCCTCCTATTTCTTAACGCACATTCTGTATAGCGAATGTGAAATAATTTGCAAGGTCAATGGTCCTATTTTTGCCTGTAATATAATAATATCTTAAATAATATACGATAATCGTATTCCATGCTACATTTGGTAAGCGTTGCATGCCACATGCCATATTTTGCAAGCGTTCTAGAAGCTCTCACGCCAGACTCAAGTCCAGGAATCCTGGACAGACTCTACTGCGGCGAAGCCAACCCTGGCGTGATTTGGTCAGCGTAACTCTATGGGAAGCACTTTTTTAAAAATTGATTGCTGACCAATGCCTCACTTTCGCGAATTGCACTTTAGGCACTTAATTCTGACGACAGTCTCACGCTATATGTGGCGGCTCGTTTAATTTCAATGGGTGAATTTTTTTCCTGGGACGCTTTTGCAGAGACGTCTAAAATGCACATGGTAATTTTTAATGCTGATTGCAGCGCAGCGAGAACTCATACGCTAATTGCACTCCGGTGGCGTATACTCTAGGTCTCCCTCTATACGTTGTTAAAGTTTCGTTTTATTCCGATAGCTGAATTTTTTTCCTGGGGTGCTTTTGTTCAGCTACTATGCGGCGAAACAGCACTACAGGGGCAAAAGATTCGCCCATCGTTGTATTGAAGGGAAAGAGCTCGTCGATCACGTTAAAACTGATAGACTCGAATGTGCAGCTATGATGCTCATTTGTGCTCAGATTTACAAGCAAAGATGACACTGCCGAATTCTGCAACAAGTAGCGCACCGATTGGATAAGGACATCCAAGCATTAAGCCCGGCTATGCGCGCTATATACTCAATTTAGTCACCGCATGTCAACATGTTTTATTAGTATTTAGAAAATTAACTTTACGTTATAGTTAACCTATGAATACACATCAGTTATTACAGTAAATTATTGATCAATTAAATTAATAATTACACTAATATCTAGTTAATGAAACTATAGTAACTATTCAGAACTAGTTACTGACATACTGTGTTTAGTTCTCTCGGCTTCACACACCTGAAATGTAATGAATATCAAATGCAATATCATAAAACAAGTAATTCAACAACGAGGCCTGCTGGGAACATTTATGATGAAATCAGTAGTGATAGTTATTCAGTAATTTTACTGGTACAGCAGTTGTTTTGATTCGTGCACATCGTCATTGGGGCCATTCGCACTTTAAAATAATGAGCATCTTGCTTAACACAAATAACTGATACCGCCAAGTCTACCTTTCATAAAGCATTGCGTCATGGATATCAAGAGAAAAGTCATTCAAACAGTGACTCAATTATGATAACTAGGAGTGGCAGGAGTGAGTTACTAGTAATCACGGATCACTTTACTTAATGTGAAAGCGGTAGCTAGCCGTTATTCATATACGTCGTCATTGAGATCAATTCTAAAGTCATTAAATTAGTATTTATTTGGTTACCACTGCTGCCTAATTACGCGGATTATTACTGATCTCTAGTGATACGCTCAGTTCAATGTTCTCGCATTTTATAAAGTATAGCTTAATGGTTGTCAAATGAAAAGTCATATCAACACTGATTCGATTACAAAAACTACGTGATGGTATAACCTAGTCACTTGCGATCAGAAATCACTTTGTTTAGAATGACAGTGGCAGCCTTGATTCGGGCACATCGTCATTGGCATCAATAAAAAAGTGATTACATGAGTATCTTTGGGTACCATTATTAACTGATGATGCCGAGTCAATAGTGATCACTAGTAAAACGTTACGTTCGATGTGCTCGTACTTTTAAGCAGCATAGCTGATTCGAAGAATTTAGCAATGGTCCAGCTGCCATTTTGTTTCAGGTGTTGCCGTGAAGGCACTCCTAGGCTGGTATTTTGTAGCGATGCCTTTCCGATGCAAAGGCGTTTTCGCGCTTTGAGCACTGGGTCAGTAGTCAGAGCGACGGTCCGCTCCCGTTATCAACGGGATCAGCCGGCCGTGAGCGGTGGATGATAAGACTAGTATAGAATAAGGCATCCTTGCAAAATACCGGCCCGCAACTTTTCTAGTGCAATATACGTCTACATGTCTATGTGGCTGTGGACGTAGACTTTATCAACGGGATCAGTCGGCTGTGAGCGGTGAATGATAATAAGGCTAGTATATTGTCACCTAGAGTTTTGGGGAGAAAGCATACGGAGAAGACGAGAAAGTAGAGGATCCGACTAGACGGTTTTGAGCCAGGACAAAACCGTCCCCAGAGTGGGTATGGGCCAGTAACTCCAGTACTCTATTTTTTTATTTTTATTTACAGATACTGCTGTCTCGATACACGAGACATAGCAGGAGTGGATACATCAGACACAAGATCAAAACAACATACAATGAAAACGTAATTAGAAACTGTGGTTAGACAATTCTTTCAAAAACTCATTAGATTTTTCCCGCAAGGAACCAGCTAGGTTGTTCCAAATTTCAACAACGCCTGAAAAAAAAGAATACTTAAAACAATTTACAAAAGACTGGAAAGGAACAATATTAAGTGGGTGGGAACGCCGCGTCGCACGTCCAGTGGAATGACTAAAGGAAATCGGTGCTTGAATGGAACTTTGGCCGTGTACAATCTTATGTAGCAAAGTGATACGTTCAAGTGTGCGTCGATGAGCCAAGGGTTCTATCGATAGTGCGCATGCGTAAGATGAGGGAGAAAAATTGCGGTCATATCGGCGATAAATGAACCGTATTGCTTTCTTTTGTATGGCTTCAAGCTTACTAATGTCACGTGCAGTGTAAGGTGCCCATACTACTGAGGCGTACTCTAGTAATGGTCTGACGAGGGATTTATAAGCTGTTAATTTGCAATCCTTAGTAGAGCACTTGAGGGTTCGCTTTAAATATCCCAGTTTCCTAAGAGCCCTAGCGCAGATTGTTTCAATATGAAGGTGCCATTTTAGGTTTTGAGTGAAGGTAACTCCAAGATATTTGAAGGTATTCACAGAATTTAGGTAGTGCCCATTGCAACTATAACTGAAACTTAATGGCTGTTTTTTATTAGTGAAAGTCATTTGTACAGTTTTTTGGTAATTAATGCTCATTTGCCACGCGTTGCTCCAACCACAAAAGGACGAAAATACATTGTTAAGAACCTCTTGATCTTGTCTGTTAGTTACTCTGGTATAGAGCACGCAGTCGTCAGCGTACAATCGCAGTTTCACTGGTGTGTCCCTAATGACCTGTGTGATATCATTAATGTAAATTATGAACAACAGGGGCCCAAGGACCGAGCCCTGCGGTACCCCGGAAGTGACTGTGGCCGACGATGACTGTGCGTGATTAAAAGTAACATATTGAGACCTTGAATGTAGCCAATCAGTTATCCAGCCGAGTATTTTTTCATCGTTAATAATTTTACTGAGCTTAAAAAGAAGTTTTCTGTGGCACACCATGTCAAACGCTTTTCTATAATCTATGAATATGGCATCTACCTGACCTCGATTGTTCAGAGCCGAGGCGATATTATGAGTGAATTCAATGAGTTGAGTAGTTGTAGAAAAACCAGAGCGGAAACCATGTTGACTCCGCGACAATATGTTATTAGTAGTGAAATACTGAAGAACATGTTTGTGAATTATATGCTCTAAGAGTTTGCAACAGGTACACGTTAATGAGATAGGCCTGTAGTTGGAAATGAGTTGCTTATTACCCGATTTAAACACAGGAATTACATTGGCGATTTTCCAAATGGCCGGCACAGTACATGTCTCTAACGATTTACAAAAAATTATGGTTAGATAATGAGCATTCCATTCTGCATAGCGCTTCAAAAACGTGTTTGGTATACCATCCGGTCCGGCACCTTTAGTTGTGTCGATGTTCAAGAGAAGGTTATAAATGCCAGTATAACTAATTTCAATTTTTGTAAACGGAGCCATTTCCTGGATAATACCAATGTCGGGAGTGGCACTATTGTCATCTACAAACACAGATTTGAAATAGCCATTAAACGCCTCCGAGATTGTCGAAGGGTCCGAACAGGACACATCATTTATTACGAAGGATGACGGGCAGGCGGTAGCAGGGTTGATGGTTTTCCAAAACTTAAGTGGATTACTTTTCATAAAAGAGGATAATGTGGTATTAAAATAAAACTTTCTAGCTTCACTCATTTTGGCTTTTAGTTCAGATTTGAGTAATTTAGTTAGGGACTCCTCACCACTGTTGTGTGCATTCCGTCGTTTTCGCAGGCGCTTAATGCGACGTTTGAGCTGTATAATTGGTCTGGTATACCATGGGTGTGTAGCATGACGTTTTATACTCTTTTGAGGAACAAATTGCGCTATACACTCATTAACTATAGTATAAAATTGGTTAGTCAATATATCAACACTGTAGTGTTCACTACAAGACACAAAATCATCAAAACGTGATGCAAGTTTGGCCAAAATAGAAGTGTCGTCCGCACGCTCAAAATTAAGGACAGTTTTAAACGTTGGTCGTACTGGCACACAAGCAACATTTAGGTGAACAAGAACAGCCTTATGGTCGGAAATTCCGTCAACAACACGGCACTGATATCCATTCTTTACCAATTCATCATTGACAAAAACAAGATCTAAGACAGAATCTTCGCGCGTTGTATCATCAACCAGCTGCGATAGATCAAAAGCTACTGACATTTCAATTAACGAATCACATATGATCCTATCACGGCCAGTTGATGATAACGACTGCCAATCTATAGCGGGTGTATTAAAGTCACCGGTTAGTACCAGTTTAGAACAGTTAAGCTTTTGTCCGACAATATAATCACTAATGGTCGAAAAAATGTCAGGAGCGGAGTTTGGGGGGCGGTAGATAGCACCGATAACAATAGCGAGACCATCAAGTTTTAGTTTACACCATATTGATTCAACATCTAGAAGTTGAGGTAGTAAAGAGAATTCAATACCACTTTTAATAAAAAGTGCTACTCCGCCACCACGGCCAGAAGGCCTGTCTTTTCTTAGAACCGTGTAACCAGGAGGCAAGAATTCATGATCAAGAATGGATTCGTTTAGCCAAGTCTCGGTCACACAGATAACTGAAGGAATGTAACATTCAATAAGCCAGTGAAAGTTTTCAATTTTATTAATGAGGCTACGTGCATTTAAATTCAAAAGAGTGAAGTTTTGCGCTCGAGACCGTCAATCATTGTCTGTAGCGGTCAACCGACGGCTTTCTCGAACGATAGCTTTTTTTGCTATCATCCCAAGTATACCGAACGTTGTCTACCAACAGATGATCGTAGTGCAGCCGGACTCGTTGCGCATTTTCCTTATCTCAGCTGAATTATGCCACAGCTCCCTGCACACCTGCCGCACGCGAACAGAGAAGTCTTCATTTATAAATATTTTCGTGCCCTTCAACTTTCTTGCATTACTTAATATAGCGACCTTAGTTCTAAAATCCAGCAACTTAATAATTACAGGTCTTGGATTATTGCTCTTACGCACTCCCACCCTATGACAGCGTTCAATATCGCTGCAGTTAATTTCTAGTTTCGATTTAATCAGTTCAGTTACCGTTTCCAGCAACTCCTCTGAAGATTCGCGGGAGCTCTCGGCAAGGCCGAATATAAGCAAGTTATTTCTGCGGGACCTGTTTTCTAAATCGTCGTTTTTGCGATCCAATTTTTTAACGATCTCTCGAAGATCAGTTACAGCCTTTTCAAGCTCAGATACGCGCGATGCAACATCAGCAATTGGTCCAATAGACTGCTCTATACCAGTTAACCGCTCTTCAAAGGATGCTACCCTAGAGGAAAGACCCGCTAGCTCTTGGCTAATTTTTGTTTGTCCTAAGAGTAATTCGAGCAACATTTTTTCAATGTCGGGGCCAGGGTTAGTTTCCACATCACCGCACAATAGCAGCAGCATCCTTAAGGAATTCGTGAGCGAAGGAAACACATTCATGAGGACTGCAGGGGGGTCCGGCAGCAGCAATAGAAAACGATTGTCACTTCTATAGCTCTTGAAATTGTACTTTAAGCTTACCTGCAAAGCAGAGGATAATATTTTGAAGCGAGTGCATTCCATGCTGCCGCCGGACCCACTGAAGAGTAGCACACGATGCGATGCTTTTATAGGCTCCGATGTGCTCGCAATTGTCCTGGTACCGTGCCACGCCCAGTTCGACCACGCATTGACAGGCCAGCAGATATGATGGAAATCAGGTTTCTTCGCAGTATCCCTGCAAGCAACTTCGTCGCACGAGGCGTTGATAGAGCATCCGCTGACCGGGCAGGAAGGTAGGCTATCGAGATGGCTTGAATAAGATCGGCCGTCCAGAACGCAGAAGATTCCCGTGCATGCAGCAATCTGCAAAGCAGAGCATAATATTTTGAAGCGAGTGCATTCCATGCTGCCGCCGGACCCACTGAAGAGTAGCACACGATGCGATGCTTTTATAGGCTTCGATGTGCTCGCAATTGTCCTGGTACCGTGCCACGCGCAGTTCGACCACGCATTGACAGGCCAGCAGATATGATGGAAATCAGGTTTCTTCGCAGTATCCCTGCAAGCAACTTCGTCGCACGAGGCGTTGATAGAGCATCCGCTGACCGGGCAGGAAGGTAGGCTATCGAGATGGCTTGAATAAGATCGGCCGTCCAGAACGCAGAAGATTCCGGTGCATGCAGCAATCTGCAAAGCAGAGCATAATATTTTGAAGCGAGTGCATTCCATGCTGCCGCCGGACCCACTGACCTCTGCACTGACCTCTGCACTACTCTACCTCTACCTCTGCAAAACCGTCCAGTTGGATCCTCTACTTTCTCGTCTTCTCCGTGTGCTTTCCCTCCAAAACGCTAGGTTGCAATATACTAGAATAAAGCATAACACATCTCTAGAAAATATCGGCCATGGTGTGATCAGGCAAGGCGACGCTATAAAATATGTGCGATAACGTCTGCGTAAACTTCGCTGGGTTCGTCTGCCTGAACGTCTGTCTGCTTGGCTGCTGCTTGGTAAGAACGCCTTCATTGCGTTCTTTTTTCCCTTCATTACTTTGCAAATTGCTCATGTATTTGTCACTCACTTCAGCCGTAAGTTGAAATTTGTCGCATTGTGCTGTTCCGCGCAGAGAGCTTTTCTGTGTTCTTCACTTTGCGCATGATGTTCGTGGATTGCTTCACATTAAGTAAGAAGCAGCAATTTGGAATGCTGCGCAGCACGTTTGCGAGAAAACCGTTTCTTGGAGCGAGAAAGTGAGTCGGCACACTCGGGTACGCGTGGTCTGAATTCAATGGATGAGTGTGCATTTCTGTGAAACAATGCAGTTATGCTTAGGATCGTTATTCGTGGCGTTCGCAGATTGCTTGCAGCCTTTGTTACGAGCGCAATTAGAGATAACTTGCGAATTGAGAAGAATGTTTGTAAGCTGTGGCTACGACGTATTCTGAATAAACACTCCTGCCTCGGCAGTGCCTGCATGGCACCGAAGGTTGCTTTTTTTCAACTGTGGCAATTGCACGTGACGCTTTTCGCGAAAGGTCGATGTGGCGTACGTAGGTGAAAATTTGTGCGAAGGCGGGAGACAAGAAATAACCAACACTTTTTTTTCAGGTCATACCGTCCGGAGTCGAGTACTACGGGAATTACTGCTGTGTTGCGTGGTGCAGTAACAATGGCAGGACAGGGAGACAGCGTGGTTGGCTGACAACTGCAGTGAGCAGCCTTCATTCCTTGTTTGCTATGCAGCCCGAAGCTACCACTTACTAAGAAAGGTAAGAAAGGTTAAGCTTCAAAGGACGAGCGTTGTTTTCCTCTTTAATGCTAATTCTGTCTTCTGCTGTTTTACTGTTGTAACGCTCGTGAAAGAGAAGTAAGAAGCGCACAGGGGAGATCAAGAGAAGAGAAGAGGTAGAAGTGGCGGCCAGAATAATGATGTTTGATTAAACGGAATGTTACATTTTGGCGCAGTCGCAGTTTTGAACCATGTAGGTGCCATTCACCATCACCCGACATGAAGATGGTCGTCTACTGGTGAGGAACTACCTGGAAAGGTCAGCACGCTGGACTTCTTGGCCTTAGTAGCCGATAGAGCCAATTCATTGCTTGAGAATCTCGAATCCATAGGCTCAGTCAGAGTGCATATGCGCGTGACTTACTTCCAACGCTGGATTGACAGTTCGAGTAGACCAACGTTAGTTAAAAGCGAAACTCAAGCTGCCGACCATCTCGTACAACACCTTTTGAAAAATCAGGAACAGCAAGCACAGCGACAGCGGGAGCTTCTGACCTTATTGTCATCAACACTACTATCAACAAAGCAGGCGGTGAAAGCACTTATCAAGCCAGAACCTTTTGATGGTACATCGTTAAGCCCGTCAACATGGCTTCACTTTTATGAGTATGCATGTTCGCAGAACAATTGGACCACGGACTGTGACCGCATCTATAATATGCGCCATTTCCTTTTAGGAAATGCGAAGAAGTGGCTCGAATTGCGCATACCCATCAACTCAGATGTACAGTACGGTCCACTTTTAGAGGGAACACGCGAGCGCGCGGCCGGCGGTACGCGGAGCGCTAACTGCTGGCGAGATTTTGAAACCTGGAACATGCGCATAAAAGCGCAAGGGCGGTGCTTGCCGCCGTTCGTCTGCTACTTACCGCCCCTGCGCTGGCCGAGCGCTGGATAGCGCGTTCGTTTTTCTGCGGTGCGATTCATGTCCCTGTACTCTCCCTGCGCCTCGTTTGGTAATCAGCGCGCAGAACATAAAAAAAGTACCGTTCGTTTGTTGCTGTGGTTTCTCGGCAGCTTTGATGCGATTTTATTCATGGCCACAGCGGCTGAATTTCGATTACAGGCGAAATGCAAAGAAAAGCCATGTGCTTATAGTATTTAGAAGCACGTTAAGGAAACACTTGCGATTGATAATAGTTCAAAGTCTCCCAATACGGCGTGACACCGAATGATATCCTTGTTGTGGCTAGCAATACCCCCGCAAATGTTAGTTCTCACTCGCGTGATTTTTTTTAATCGTTGAGGCAACATCGCCAGAATATGCGAGGACGTGCACTTTTACGAAAAAATTGCGTTTCACCAAGACGCGCGCTGAAAAATGGTGTGCGTAGAACGACGCGGGTAAACGAAGACGACAAAATTTATTCGTTGTATTTGTGTGACATAGTATAGGTGAGCCAGGCCAGATCTATAGCCTCGAAACATTTAAAAAATGCAAAGCTAATGGAACATGTCTCTGCCCTGTGAAACAAAATAAAATGCAGATCTGTGCAAGCAAAGTAGGACTAAGCGCGACATACCAGGCACTGAAAAAAATTACACTCGTAATGCCGATGATTACGCTGGTAATCGCAAAAAAAAGCGTCGGTTGTTTAGGCCTCGGGCTTTTGGTTTCATCGATTTGGGGTGTCTAAAGGAATGTGTGGTGGATCCTGGGTCTTCCATTCTCATATGAACCTAAGTCGCTTCGTGCTCAAATAGCGTGCCCTAGACTTCGTTCAGTACCGGGTGACGTCACATTCAGCGTCGATTACGGCATTCATCCTTTCAGGCAGAGACCTGTACAGTGCTTCTGTGAAGGATGAGTCGCACTTGAGCCGCTCCCACTCCTCGTTGACCGCAGCCCAGAGGTCATCCGCAGATTTTCCATGAAGACTTAGGCGGGAGAGAGATGTCTTCATCCTTCCCCACACATTTTCTATTATATTCAAATCAGGGGACTGTGGGGGCCACATGAGCACAGTCACTCCGCGCTGCTGTAGTAGGCGATCGACCTTTTTGGCGGTGTGCACCGGCGAGCGGTCGTGCTGAAAAATACAGTCATGCTGCGGTGTGATGTGACTGATGATGTGCGGGAGGCCGACGGCGTCCAGAATATTGCTGTATTTGTCCGCTGCGAGGGCCCCTTGTATGCGCACAAGGGGTCCGAGGCCGTCACGGGTGATGCAGCCCCAAACACTCACCACAGTCCGTCCGCTTGCTGCTACTCGCTGAACGAACTCAGGCCTGAACCTATAGTTGTAACAAACACGAACGAAAAAAAAAGTTGTTGAAGGCTGTATAGTGCAGCATTCTTGTCTAGCAATGCCAATCATGTTATAACGGAAGGAACTGCGAGACGAAACAGCAAACTTAAGATTATTAATACGACGAAAATGCCGAGGCCCGTATACTTAGATTAAACTGCATGTTGAAGAACCTGAGGTGGTCCAAATTTCCGGAGCCCTCCACTATGGCATCCCCCGTAATCATATCGTGGTTTTGGGACGTTAAACCCCGGATATTATTAAGATTATTAACACGAAATCGAGTGCTTCATTCTCGGCAGCAGATACCTTAATATTGCTGGTGCAGGCATGTTTTCCAACCCACGCATGTGGCACAATGGGCGTATGATAAGCAGCGTATAATTTCTAAAGGAGTTCCGATCGCGGCGCTTGGGTGACACTTACATACTTTTTTTTCGACTTCGGCGCATTAAAACTCAAATTTACAGTTTGCTTTACTATGGAAGTTGTAGCAAGGTTAGGGAACTGGAGAAGACTTAAGAGAATTCAAACATACCGAGTTCTGTCTGGACGCCAGACACGAGCCCTCTGATCCCATTTGGTCGTGAATGTGCACTCGTCGCTGAAGACCACTCGGCCCCAATCGCCAGCGGACCACGCTTCATGCCGCTGGGCAAACGACAGGCGCTTTGACTAGTTCACGTTCGTCAGTAGTGGTTTTTGCGCTGCCATCCTGCTCTTGAGTCCTGCTTCAGCCAGCCGTCGCTTCACAGTTGTTTTTGAAGCGGTCAGTTGAAAACACTGGCGTATTTCGCTAATTGAAGCTCGAGGGTTGTCAGCAACGTATGCAACGATATTCATATCGTCCTCCTGAGTTGTCACTCGTGGTCTTCGTTTCCGAGGGGCGTCCTTGATCCTATTTTCATCTCTGAAAGCCTGGATAATTCTATTCACGGTCTTAAGTGGCCTCTTCACCATGGCAGCGACAGCGCGCGGGCTGTAGTCTTTAGTGTAGAGCTCGACTATGCGAAGCCTTTCGTCCACAGGTACCCTGGCCATGTCGCTATTAAGAACTAGCCCCACCGCAAATGCGATCAGCGAAGAAATACGCCCTCAGCTGTGGAATTCTGTGAAAGCGATAACGAAGCCCATCACTTGCGTAACCTAGTCTCAGTGCTCGCCAAAAAGTTAATCGTAAGCTTTCCACATGCGTTTCGAACCAGCCAGCCGCTTTTCATAAAGAAAAGGAATCTGATGGTTGATGCAGCGAGCATAGCAAGCTTGTCTTTCTAACCATATAAATATAGAACGGCGCTAGCGCGCGCCGAGTGCTGCGGCGGAGAAGTAGCAGACGACGCGGGTACGAACCGCCCTTGTGATTCTATGCGCATGCTCCACGTTCCAATCTCGCCAGCAGTTAGCGCTCCGCGGACCACCGGCCGCGCGCATCAGCGTGTTCCCTCTAAGAGTGCACCGTACTGTACAATTTATCAAATGCGAGGGACACTTTCTCGTGTTTCTCGCGGTTTTCTTTCGCGCTATCCCAACTTTTTTCTGATTTCTCGCACTTTTGTGAAAAGTCTTCCCCGATAGACCAGTCCGTGTTTTTCAGTTTATAACCTCTCTTTAAAATATTTGTTTTCTGTCGTGAATTTACGAGCTTAAATATAACAGCCTTGCCTTGTTTCTTTTGGCCTTGCCTAAGCGGTGGTGCGTTCTATAGTTACCGGTTCCAAACAAGCGTATCCTGGACGATTTTCGGTTTACTGTATCCTATAGTGCATCTAGTCCTATATAATATATATATATATATATATATAATATATATATATATATATATATATTGTAATGAAGAGAGTGACCTGTGCCTCAGCAGCATCGCCACCGGCATGAGCTCGTGGTTGCTGTCCTTGGCCGAACGCTTGTGACTGCTACCCGTTCGCTGCGCTGCATCCGTTGCTATTCTTAGCAAGTGGTGGAGGTGCTGGGTTTCGACCACCCTGGAACTGCGGAGTCGCACTCTACCCCCACCATGCCCGAGGACACAAGCGGCACTCCTCCAACCCCTCCACCGGCGCCGCCCACCCTGGTTTGTGCCGGCGCCTTGCATCTGCGAGATCCCCCTATCTTCTCCGGCACAGATGAAAAAGACGTTGAAGATTGGATCTCCTCATACGAGCGAGTGAGTGCCAATAACCATTGGGACGATGCTACCAAGTTGAGAACCGTAGCATTCTATCTCTCGGACGTTGCGAAACTATGGTTTCTCAACCATGAAGGCGACCTCACTACGTGGTTGGTCTTCAAGACCATGTGTACCCAAGTTTTCGGTCGCCAGCAGCAGTACGAAAGCTCCGTGCAGAACACCGTTTGCGCACACGATCCCAATAGAGCGGAGAGAATTTCACGAGCTACATTGAGGACATTCTTGACCTTTGCAAACGGGTGAAACCGCGTCGATGTCGGAGGAGAGAAGATCAAACATATAATTAAGGGTATTGAGGACGACGCATTCCAAATGTTATTATCGAAGAGTCCTCGCACTGTCGTTGAAGTGATCGAATTGTGTCAGAGTTACGACGAGTTGCGCAGGCAACGGCTTCACACCAGACGTCCCCCTGCGCCCGCCGACTCTGTGTCCAGCCTTGGTGTCAGCGACGACCATGCTGCCCTGTTTCTGAAGATTCAGGAATTCGTTCGCGCAGAGGTTGCTCGCCAGCTATCTTGATGTCTTGCGTCCCCGGAAACCACCACCCGCTTTGGCACCTACGATCCGCGACTTCATCCAGGAGCAAGTTTCGCAAGCCATTCCTCCAGCACGTGATCCGACGCCAGTCAATGCACCTCTCACGTACGCAGAAGCAGTTGCCCGACCTCGCCCACAAACGCTCTCGCCGCCCGCTATGCATCGACCACCGACCTTTTCGCCGCATCCTATGCCGTTACCAGATCGACAGCATTTTCCGACTTCTCAGCCACGAGTCGGAGCTTACCCCCAACAATGGCGCACCTTCGATGACCGTCCAATATGTTTGCTTGTGGTGGTGCTGGTCATGTGGCGCGCCATTGCCGTCGTCGCATGCTTCCTTTCCCGAACATCTGGCGAGCGCCACCGTTCCCCGCTCAATTTTCATCGTCACCTTCCAGCCTTCCTACCTCTTCATTTTGTCCTGATCGCTCACCCGCGCCTACCCGCCGCTCACCATCTCCACGTCGTCGCTCGCTTTCTCCGATGCGTCGCCGTGCCGGAACCCACCGAGCAGGAAAACTGAAGGCCGCAGTTCCCGAGGCACGAACTGCGTCTACGTCGAAATGCTCAGTCCTCGTCCCTCTCCAGCCAACGTAATTGAAGTGTATGTCGAAGGAGTCGCCGTCCTGGCACTTGTCGATACAGGAGCCGCAGTATCTGTAATTTCCGCCAAACTCTGTCGCATACTAAAAAAAGTTCTCACGCCTTTATCCGACCTCTCCCTTCGAACCGCAACCGCTGAAAACATTACGCCTCTCGCTGCATGTACTGCTCGAGTCTTCATTCAAGGAGTTCTGTATACCGTCGAATTCGTCGTCCTGCCCTCGTGTTCCCATGACATTATATTAGGCTGGGACTTCCTTGCAAATATAACGCCGTTATTGACTGTTGCCACGCCGAACTTGAACTTTCTGCGCTTCACGATTTTGAGACAATCGACGACCACTCTTCTAGTGATAAACTTTTTGTGTCCGAAGACAATGCCGTTCCTCCGTGCTCTTCCCTGATTGTCCCTGTGTCGTGCGCCGCTATTCTGAGGCACTGTTCTCTTTACGCCCTCTAAAGTGTTCCTTCGCCGCAAATGCTCTCCGCTGCCCTTTGCTCTCCTTACTCTTCGCAGTGGCGCCACGAAGATGCTCGTCGACAATCCCACGGCGTGCCCTTTTACCTTTATTTCATGGCGAATGCCTAGGCCTTGTTCAGCCGGTCGACACCTTTTGCATCTTTGACGCTCCTGCGGCTTCTACTCCGACAGACCTTAGCGCACTTTCTTGTGACCCTGCGGTTGATCAGTCCCTGCGCGAACGCTTTCAACCGCTCCATCGACGATGAAACGTCATCTTCACAAAGAAGCCAGCTGCTCGCTCTGCTTCAGAAGTTCCGCGCCTCTTTTGACAGCCCTGCTTCCGGTTTGGGTCGCACATCAACCGTCTTTCACCAGATAGATACCGGCAGTCATGCACCTCTACGGCAACGCCCTTATCGGGTATCCGCCTCGGAGCGCCGTGTAATTGATGACCAGGTTGATGACATGCTCAAGCGCGGGGTTGTACAGCCTTCGAACAGTCCCTGGGCGTCACCGGTCGTTCTTGTTAGGAAAAGGATGGCTCTATTCGGTTCTGCGTCGACTACCGACGCCTGAACAAGATAACGCGCAAGGACGTTTACCCGTTACCGCGCATCGACGACGCCCTCGACTGTTTGCAGGGAGCGGAGTTCTTTCTTCGCTGGATTTACGTTCCGGATACTGGCAAGTCCCTATGGCAACCATCTGATCAGCATAAAACAGCATTTGTGACGCCTGACGGATTAT
This sequence comes from Dermacentor silvarum, assembly GCF_013339745.2. Classification (NCBI taxonomy): domain Eukaryota; kingdom Metazoa; phylum Arthropoda; class Arachnida; order Ixodida; family Ixodidae; genus Dermacentor; species Dermacentor silvarum. The sequence goes on along the minus strand of NC_051157.2, from coordinate 49,962,279 downwards.
ATGAATTTACCGTGATGCCTTTCGGCCTGTGTAACGCTCCAGCCACTTTTGAGAGGATGATGGACAATATTTTGCGCGGCCTCAAATGGAACACATGTCTCTGCTACCTGGACGACGTCGTTGTCTTTTCCGCTGATTTCCATGCACATCTCAGCCGTCCTCGAGCACGTTCTGAAATGTCTCACTGACGCGGGACTTCAACTCAACTTAAAAAAATGTCGTTTTGGTGCCCGAAAGCTCACCATTCTTGGCCATGTTGTCTCGCGAGACGGCATTCTTCCGGACCCAGCCAAGCTCCGCGCCGTCGCTGACTTTCCAAAACCGAAGAAGTTAAAGGAGCTTCGAAGTTTCGTTGGTTTATGCTCGTATTTCCGACGTTCATTCGAAATTTCGCATCCATAATTGCACCCCTGACAGACCTTCTAAGCGGCAACAACGAACTTTCAGCTTGGTCGCCCGCCTGCGATGACGCCTTCACGAAATTACGCCGCCTGCTAACCTCGCCACCTATCCTCCGCCACTTCGACCCTGCCGCCCCCACCGAGGTCCACACCGATGCCAGCGGCGTAGGACTCGGTGCCGTACTCGCGCAACGGAAGGCGGGGTTCGATGAATATGTCGTCGCCTACGCGAGCCGAACTCTGACAAAGCCGAGGCTAATTACTCGGTTACAAGAGAAAGAGTGTTTAGCCATTATTTGGGCCCTTGGGAAATTCCGCCCTTATTGTATGGTCACACTTTCGACGTCATCACTGACCACCATGCCCTTTGTTGGCTGTCCACACTCAAAGGAACCCTCTGGCCGACTTGCTCGCTGGCCCTTAAGCTACAGGATACGACATCCGCGTTCTTTACCGTTCTGGCCGCAAACACACTGACGCTGACGCCCTTTCTCGCTCACCGGTCGCAGCTGACAAACGCTTGCCTATCCGCCCTTGAGCCGCATTTGCATCACATGCACTGCACAACATGCCGTCGGAGCAGCGCAAGGATCCCTGGATCAGTGCTCTCATCACCATCCTTTCTGATCCATCCACCTCTTCACCATCTCGCGCTCTTCGCCGCCAGGCTACACCTTCTGCATTCGCGATGGCCTTCTTTATCGTCGTAATTACCTTTCTGACGGACGCAAGTGGCTTCTTGTGATACCCCGACATCTCCGTGACCTTATCTGCGACGCTTTCCACGCCGACCCACAGTGCGCGCATGCCGGCCTCTTCAAGACTTACGCTCGACTACGCCTCCGATTTTATTGGCGCGGGATGTATAACTCGTGCGAAAGTTCGTTCGCCTCCTGTACTCAGTGCCAACGCCGAAAATTACCTCCCGGACAAGTCTACCCGTCACAACCCTTCCCTGCCCTAGTCGTCCCTTTGATCGTGTTGGTATTGACATATACGGACCGCTACCATCCACTCTAGCAGGGAACCGCTGGATTATTGTTGCCGTGGATCACTTGACCCGTTATGCTGAAACCGCCGCTCTGCCGACTGCCACCGCCCGCGACGTTGCATTCGTTTCTGTTACAACCATTTCGTTCTGCGCCACGGTGCCCCTCGTGAACTTCTGAGCGTAGAGGCCGGAGCCTTTCGTGCCGATGCTTGAAGGCACTACTCGACGAATGCCGAATCATTCACCGCACAAGTACAGCGTACCATCCGCAAACTAACGGCATGACAGAACGCTTCAACCGTACTCTTGGTGATATGCTATCAATGTACGTCGCCTCTGATCATTCAAATTGGGACCAAGTTCTCCCTTCGTCACGTATGCGTACAATACTGCGGCCCAAGCAACTACTGGATTTTCCCCGTACTTTCTCCTATATGGCCGAGACCATCTAATACGTTCGATACAATTCTTTCATATAAACCTGATGCGTCCGAAAGTACTCCGCTGTCTGAAGCTGCTCGACATGCTGAGGAATGCCGCCAGCTGCCCGCTCTTTTCCACCGAGGACCAGTGGCAGCAGCAATCCCGTCAACCAGCCGACCGTTCTGCACCTACATTTTCCCCTGGCTCTCTGGTCTGGCTTCGGGTACCCGCTACCACACCGGCCACTCTGCAAAACTTGTCGCGAAATACCTCGGACCCTACCGCGTTCTGGAGCAAACGTCATCCGTCAATTACCTCGTGGAGCCCCTCAAGCCACCGACAGACCTGCGCAATCGCGGCCGCGAACTTGTCCACGTCTGTCGCATTAAGTCGTACTACGACCCACTAGTAGTGTCTTCGCCTTAAGCCGCCAGGATGGCGCCTTTTCGGCGGAGGGCGATTGTAATGAAGAAGCGTGACCTGTGCCTCAGCAGCATCGCCACCGGCATGAGCTCGTGGTTGCGGTCCTTGGCCGAACGCTTGTGACTGCTACCCGTTCGCCTGCATCCGTTGCTATTAACCTCTTAGCAATATATATATATATATATATATATATATATCTAATATATATATATATATAATACCATAATATATATATATATATATATATATATATATATATATATGTGAAGACGTCGGCCGATGCGATGCCTTTATTTCTGAGCAGCCGCCCGAGTCAGAGACGAAGCACCGCACGAGGAAAAAAGATGATGATGAGTCGTATGTACAATGAAGACGACGATATGCACAAATAGCGCTCACGCAAGATGATGAGTCGTATGTACAGATGACGACGACGACGATATGCGCAAAATGCGCTCACACTAACTTCCCCCCTTCAGGAAAGCGGTCAGCAAGACCGCAAGCTAGAAAGGGTAGGTACGGCGAATGTAAGGTTTCAGGCGAGAGACGTGAACGATTTCAGTAGAGCGGCGGCGGCGGTCAGTAGCTGAGCTGACAGGAGTGACGCGGTAGTTAACGGCCGAAGTTCTTTGCAAAACGGTGTAGGGGCCGAGATATCTCTGGAGAAACTTTTCACAGAGGCCCGGTGCGCGAATAGGTGTCCACAAAAGAACTTCGTCGCCTGGGCGGAACGAAGCAACGCGACGCGTCGCATCATAACGAATTTTCCTTTTGTCCTGAATGGTAGCGGTGTTGGCGCGAGCAATTTCACGGCAGCGGGCGATGCGAGCAGCAAATTCTTCAGGAAGAGACGCGGATGGAGCCGCAGGTGCTGAAAGGAGTGTAGTGTCCAAGACGAAAGACGGCGCACGACCGTACACAAGGAAGAAGGGACTGTAATTGGTTGTACGTTGGACGGCAGTATTGTACGCAAACGTCACGAAAGGTAGGATGGTGTCCCAGTTGGTGTGATCGGGTCGAACATACATTGACATCATGTCGGACAAAGTTCGATGAAAACGCTCGGTAAGGCCATTTGTTTGCGGATGGTACGCTGATGTGGTCTTATGGGTGGTGTCAGAGGCCTGGAGGACTTCACGAAGAACATGCGAAAGAAACATCTTGCCACGGTCACTCAGGAGGACACGAGGTGCGCCGTGGCGCAAAACGATAGCGTGCACGAAAAAGTCGGCGACTTCGGAGGCAGTACCAGAGCGGAGAGCAGCTGTCTCCGCGTACCGCGTGAGATGATCCACTGCGGTAACGATCCAGCGGTGACCAGCGGGCGTGAGTGGGAGGGGTCCGTACAAGTCTATGCCCACAATTTCGAAGGGGGTGGACGGGCATGGTAGAGGCTGCAGAGGACCGGCTGGAAGGGATGTCGAGCGTTTTCTGTGTTGGCATGACGCGCAGGAGCTAACGTATTTGGCGACAGAGACGGAAAGACCCGGCCAGAAACAACGCGTTTTGATGCGGTCGTAGGTCTTAAGAAAGCCCAAGTGGCCAGCCGTCGCGTCGTCGTGAAATGCTTCTAATACTTGGAGTCGAAGTGAGCGAGGTATGACTGGTACCCACCGGTTACCGGAAGGATGGTAGATTAATCGAAATAACGCTCCACCCTGAAGCTTAAAACGTGAAAGTTGTCGTCTTAAGCGACTGTTGGGGGGTCGTGCCAAGCCAGTAAGTCGGTCGATCAGCGTTCGGCAGTATGGGTCAGTACGCTGGAGTGAGACGAGGTCAGTGGACGGAAGAAAGTCAACTGAGGCAACCGCCTGTCCCGGGCTACTGGACGTGTTCTGAGACGTGTGGCTAGATGGGGACGTGCAGACCGAAGGTGAAGCATGGGCGTTTGGAGACAGCGGGCAGCGTGACAAAGCGTCGGCATCTTGATGTTGTTTGCCGGACCTATACGTGACAGTAAGTCATATTCCTGCAAGCGCAGTACCCAACGGCCTAGGCGTCCAGACAAGTTTTTCAGGGACGACAACCAACAGAGGGCATGATGGTCGGTCACAATTGTGAAATGGCGGCCGTAGAGATAGGGTCGAAATTTTTGTATTGACCACACGATGGCGAGGCATTCCTGTTCTGTAATTGTGTAGTTGCGCTCAGCAGGAGAAAGCGTACGACTTGCATAAGCCACGACTTGCTCTTCAGATTTCTGATTCCGCTGCAGCAGGACAGCGCCAAGTCCATGCCCACTGGCATCAGTGTGTAGAATAGTAGGGGCGGTTGCATCGAAATGACGGAGCACGGGCCCTGACGTGAGAAGTCGTTTGAGGGTCTGGAAGGCGGCTTCACAGTCGTCCGACCACACAAAGGACGCGCTCGAAGTCAGAAGTTTGTGTAGAGGAGCGGCGATGGTGGCGAAGTCACGGACAAAGCGGCGGAAGTAGGACGCGAGTCCTAGAAAGCTGCGGAGTTCTTTAAGTGTGGTTGGTGGCGGAAATTGCAGCACTGCAGCGATTTTATCGGGATCAGGCTGGATGCCATGCTTACTGACGACGTGGCCCAATACTTTAATGCTTCGGCTTGCAAAGCGGCACTTTTTAGTATTGAGTTGGAGACCAGCCTTTGCTAGACACGTCAGAACTTGGTCTAGCCGTTGTAGGTGCTGGGAGAAACTCGACGAAAAGATGACAATGTCGTCCAAGTAACAAAGGCATGTCTTCCACTTTAAGCCACGGAGTACTGTATCTATCATACGTTCAAACGTAGCTGGCGCATTGCACAGTCCAAAAGGCATCACGTTAAATTCGAAAAGGCCATCAGGTGTAGCAAACGCAGTCTTTTCTTTATCTTGCTCATGCATTGGAATCTGCCAATATCCTAAGCGCAAGTCGAGGCTCGAGAAATACTCGGCACCTTGTAAGGTATCCAAAGCATCGTCAATACGAGGCATAGGATAAACATCCTTGCGGGTAATTTTGTTTAGCGCCCTATAATCGATGCAAAAGCGCACAGAACCATCCTTTTTCTTAACAAGCACAACAGGAGAAGACCAAGGGCTTGCTGAAGGCCTTATAATGTTGCGTGTCAGCATGTCGTTCACTTGTTCTTCTATAACTTTTCGCTCCGAAGGTGACACACGGTACGGGCGACGGCGAATGATGCGAGAGTCCGTCTGTTTCAATTCGATGAGTAGTTACAGTGGTCTGACCCAGGCCTCGCGAAGAAACGTCAAAACAAGCTGCATGCTTCATTAAAATGGTGAGGAGTGCATCCGTCTGGGCCGGATTGAGATCTCCACTCAAGGTGGCCTTAATAGCACCTAGTGTGGCCTTCTGCGGGCGTACAATGCGCGGAAGATGTGGCAGGCGAAACACTGACGACACATACCGGCGCAGCGTCGGCTGAGCTTGGCGACGGTAGACCCTTTGGGCAGTAGTAGTGGCTCAGGAGTCGTATTAAAGGCTGTGAGGTTGGCATAGCCACTCGAGAATCGGACCAAGCAAGAAGCGATGGCGAGTCCTCGAGAAATGCAGCGCTGAGAAGGTACAACCAATGCGTCTCCGTCGACAATGTCTGTTGACTCAAGGGTAAGAACACGTTCTTCGTCTGGTTGTATAATAAAATCCGCTGCTGCAATGAGGTTGGGACACGGGGAATCGAAAACAGGATAAGTCTCGGTGTCGCTGATGTGGATGCTTGGGTCGCCGCACGAAATTAGTGCAGAAGCAGCAGACAGGAAGTCCCATCCTAATATCATCTCATGAGCGCACGTCGAAAGCACCGCAAATTGCACATGGTGACGAATACCGTCTATCAGGACGCGAGCTGTGCACTGTCCGGTAGGAAAGAGGGGAACGTCATTGGCACCACACAGGACCGGACCAACATACGGCGTTTGCACTTTTCGCAGACGGAAGCACAGTTCACGATGTATAACAGAAATAGCGGCTCCAGTATCTACAAGGGCGTCGACGGAAACACCTTCCACACAAACTGAGAGCAAATTGGCGGGGCGAGCAGGAGCAATTGGGACAGTCCGATACGATGCAGTTTCTCCTCCGAAAACTGCAGCCTCTAGTTTTCCGGACGGGTGTCCACAACGTGGGAAGCAGCACGCAAGAGCGATGAGGAACGGCGGTAAGGTGAAGGAGAGCGACGCCGGGGCGAGCGGGATGCTCGAGCCATGTCCTGGGAAGGTGAAGGAGAGCGACCGGAAGAGGTTGTGTACGGTCCGGGAACGTACGAATCTGGGCCTGGTATCCTTTCTCGCTCAAAGGTGTCATAGCCTCGCCTTTCACCTGGGTGACGCCCGGGAACGTAGGAGTCAAACCTATGTGCGCTGTCTCGCTCAAAGGTAGCATAGCCCCGCCCTTCATCTTGCTGACGCCGACGGCAGAAGCGAGAAATGTGGCCGCGAATACCGCAGTAGAAACAAACAGGGCGCGACGACCGCCACGGAGAGTAGTACGGCTCTGCAGGAGTATTCGCTGCCAGCGAAGCTAGGGGGTCGCGGTAAGCTTCGGCACGTGGAGACGGAACGGTCGAGGGAGGCCGGGAGGCAATTTCGGCATAACTTGGCGGACGAAATGGTGCAGTAGACTTGTCCATTTGGACGTTTGTCATCGACGCCAGTTCGTCCTTGACGATGTCACGCAGTCCAGGAGGAGCGGGGCGAACGGTTGCAAGCGTCGTAGGTCCAGAAAGATGGCCGTGAAGCTCCTCCCTGATGAGAGTGCGTATCAGGGCGCGCAGCTCAGCATCACCGTTGAGATTAGGGTCGGTAGAGGCGCGTGGCAGGCGAATAGACTGGAGCGTGTCTAGACGCTGGCAGGCCGTGATAATATCCCCAACGCAGTTTGGGTTCTGCATGACGAGAGCATTAAAGGCGACCGTGTTGATGCCTTTCAGTATGTGGCGAACGCGATCAGCTTCCGCCATGTCACTCTGTGCGCGGCGGCAGAGAGCGAGGACGTCCTCAATGTAGGACGTATAGGACTCGTCTCGCTCTTGTATGCGCGTTGCCAGCTTCTGTTTCGCGACGGCGGAGCGTCCAGAGGACATGCCGAATATCTGGCGAAATTGCTGGGTGAATGATGACCAGTCCGAAAAGTCACTTTCGTGGTTAAAAAACCATGTCTTCGCAACTTCGGTCAAGTAAAAAGCGACATACCGCAATTTGTGCGTGTCGTCCCAATGATTGGCGTCGCTGGCTCTGTTGTAGTGATCGAGCCAATCGTCGACGTCGTCGCCGCGGAGGCCGGCAAAGACGGGAGGATCTCGGTGTGTGGTGTTCACCGTCCAGGTAGGCCCAGCGGGCTGAGCAGAGGTGGTAGCAGCACTGGTGGACGGGTTGGTTTCTGCCATCACCGTGGTAGGCGAGAGCAAACGACGACCGGATCGGAGCTCCAGGGGAATCGGGAAAGTAAGAGGACGTGGGAATCGAAAGCACTCTCCACCACTTGTGAGACGTCGGCCGATGCGATGCCTTTATTTCTGAGCAGCCGCCCGAGTCAGAGACGAAGCACCGCACGAGACAAAAGATGATGATGAGTCGTATGTACAAATGAAGACGACGATATGCACGAATAGCGCTCACGCAAGATGATGAGTCGTATGTACAGATGACGACGACGATATGCGCAAAATGCGCTCACAATATATATATATATATATATATATATATATATATATATATATATATATATATATATATATATATATATATATATATATATACGGGGCAGCCTAAGTAAGCTGCAGAAAGACTGAACAGCCTCAAATCACGGCTTCCGCGTCTGTCAATTTAGAAAGACCAGCCAGACGGTTTCACAGAGTGTTCCCTGATTCCCGAACAATAGGTATCGCATCATCTCTCTCTCTCTCTCTCTCCTTTTCAACCTCCCGCCCTTCAGACCTTTCCTCTATGGTCTCTTTCAGTGTTTGGTCTGGCTCACACTGTATAGGCAGCGCACTTCTGCTTTCAACGGTCATCAAGAAGTGGACGAACAAAACAACCCGAGTCGAGTCGAGTAGGGTTAAGGGTGCGGGGGGGGGGGGGGGGGGGGGGTCGTCCGCATGCCATTGTGTGGTCGCTTTCATTCTTTCCCGCGAGTCCAATTACAACCGAAAGGGCGCTGTTCAACGCGACGGCAACGTATGGGACAACACCGCCGACGCGCCGAGCTCATCAGATGAGTGCGGCGGCGAAGTGGGAACACAGGACCCGTGACCGAGGGTGCGCTAATTGCCAAGCGACCTGAGAGAACCAATGCCGTGCTTTGTCGCCTACATACCCCGCGTGCGCCTGACGAGCACCGGGCCGAGGGGAAGCGCAATCGAATCTGGTTCTCAGTGCAGGTAGCTCTTCATTGTTTTATTATTTTGTGCAAAGGTAGAGTAAATGACTGAATAACTTTCTCCCGTTCTTACTTCACGGATCGGTGGCTGCTCACCTGGCTGGGATTGCAGTGCTCGCTATTTTACGATAGACGTCCACTGCGGTTCGATACGTGCGCGTGAAGCCGCGTTTCAAGGTTAATTATTGGATTTCACTGTCGCCGCACAATGCAGAGCGAGTTAAATCACACGTCGGATGATGAACTTAATTTATCTTTATTTTCCATCGTTTGTTTAACAGGTACGCTCCCGGCACGAATATCGCCAATAGTATTGACTTTTTTGTTGTCGTTAGAGAAAACAGATTACAAAGTTAGTTACTCAAGGCTCACGCTATTATGCGTGCGATATAATTACATTCTCACTACATTGACCAGTACACTTTAAATGAAAGACAAGCATGAGATATGTTCCCGTACGGCGGAAAAATGGAGCAGGAAAAAAATTCTGGCAAAACCCATCTCGCGATGAATGCCGAAGCTAATACGATTAGCATTGAAGCAATGCAGCAACGCATCGTATTGCCGCCGCAGATACGCGTCGTGTATGAGGCGTTTCCCTGTGGACACGCTGCGCCATGGAGAGTGTGTGAATATGTATGCAGACAAGAGGGGGAGGAAAGAGAAAAGCAGAAGGCAGGGAGGTTAACCAGAATAACGTCCGGTTGGCTACCCTACACCGGGGGAATGGGAAAGGGGAACACAAAGATGACAGGGAGAGAGAGGAGGGAAGGAAAGAAGGACAAGATTTTCTGAATACTATATATGAAGCGTGTTAGATTTCGCCCAGCACGGGTTAATTTTAAAGGATTTTTTTTTTTACATTGAAGAGCGGCACATACCCAGCGGCACATACTCAGGGACCCAAGCTAGTCCAATGATTGGTATTGAACTTGGTTGTGACCCAAGTTGGCGGGACGGACGGACGGACGGACGGACGGACGGACGGACGGACGGACGGACGGACGGACGGACGGACGGACGGACGGACGGACGGACGGACGGACGGACGGACGGACGGACGGACGGACGGACGGACGGACGGACGGACGGACGGACGGACGGACGGACGGACGGACGGACGGACGGACGGACGGACGGACGGACGGACGGACTGACGGACGGACGGACGGACGGACGGACGGACGGACGGACGGACGGACGGACGGACGGACGGACGGACGGACGGACGGACGGACGGACGGACGACGGACGGACGGACGGACGGACGGACGGACGGACGGACGGACGGACGGACGGACGGACGGACGGACGGACGGACGGACGGACGGACGGACGGACGGACGGACTGACGGACGGGACGGACGGACGGACGGACGGACGGACGGACGGACGGACGGACGGACGGACGGACGGACGGACGGACCGGACGGACGGACGGACGGACGGACGGACGGACGGACGGACGGACAGACAGACAGACAGACAGACAGACAGACAGACAGACAGACAGACAGACAGACAGACAGACAGACAGACAGACAGACAGACAGACAGACAGACAGACAGACAGACAGACAGACAGACAGACAGACAGACAGACAGACAGACAGACAGACAGACAGACAGACAGACAGACAGACAGACAGACAGACAGACAGACAGACAGACAGACAGACAGACAGACAGACAGACAGACAGACAGACAGACAGACAGACAGACAGACAGACAGACAGACAGACAGACAGACAGACAGACAGACAGACAGACAGACAGACAGACAGACAGACAGACAGACAGACAGACAGACAGACAGACAGACAGACAGACAGACAGACAGACAGACAGACAGACAGACAGACAGACAGACAGACAGACAGACAGACAGACAGACAGACAGACAGACAGACAGACAGACAGACAGACAGACAGACAGACAGACACCGGAAAGTGCGTGAAATATCCTAAAAATAAAATCGTATTTAAATGTTAACAGGAACAGCAATACACTTCAGCAGGGCTCATTTTAAGTACACATTTCAAGTGGTGCGACACGAAAAGTATTTTACAAATGCTCTTGCTTTGCACAGAGGCTGAATTCAGTTCGACAGCAACATGCACCTTAAAGCTAATAATCGAAGAAGCAATTACTTGATTTATTAGATAATGATCGTATTGGCAATCCCGCGAGTTTTTCTGAACCTTTGACACCAGAAAAATATATAATTTCTCTCAAATACTCTGTTTTTAGGAAACAGAGACAGCCGTTGCTAAAAGACTCGGTTTACCGAGTGTGTCGAACGTACAGAATGCTGCGCAATGGCTCGATCCCGAAGCCGACGATTTATGGCGACGACAGATGGACATCCTTTGATGGGATAAGCGTCTGTAACATATGTTCACTGTCTCGGTGAGCGTCATCTTGCCTCATCGCTGCGGTATATCGGCGTCACTGTGGCAGACCAAGCAGCAGCTTGCCGCGCATCGATGCATCGGTGATGGCGGCGGTGGTCGCTGACCGCGGAGAGATAGCGACACGTTACGTCCCGTGGCGCGGTAGCACCCCTGTCGGGAAGGAAGAGAAACAGCGGGAGCCCAGTTAAGGGCACGTGACCGTTGCGTCGACTCCCCGGAGTGAATTAGTGCGGGGGGTCAATTAGTGATGAAAACGTCTGTGGCGATGGGGCGACACTGCCCCTTGGGGAGTAGATGAACGTGGGAAGTTTCCTACGGACGATTATTTTACAGAACTGCCAAATGGTGGGAACCGCGTTGCTTTCTCAAGTTGTCGCATAGTTTAACATAGCGCAGAGTAAGAGAGAGAGAGAACAAAAATACGTCCAGCAATAACTAAGGAGACTAGCTCAGTTACAAGGTTGGCATGCTTCTTAAAATAAGTGAGGTTGAGGTCACATGACTGAACGATTACTATATAAGGAACAAGCACGCATACATGCACATACATACACATGCACTCAAAGCATCCTAACCTGCGAACTTGAAAGAGTTTGCAGGGCTTGGTTACGGTTTGTGCCTCGTAAGAACTCATTGAGAGAGAAAAATATTTTTATAAACAGGAAACTTGCCGTAAATGTCTCAATTATGTTGGACATAACAACCGCTTAACGAGTGATATTTCGCGCGGGACGACAATTAAGGCAGTGCACCACTATTTTCCAACAAAGTCATTTGGGTGAACAAACGCTGTGGCCCGTTACCAACCATGCCGGATTCTCCGATTATGATTTTATGAAGAGTTTCGACTCGGTCCTGTCGGGACAGCAATTTGTACCGAACTGAAGCCTGCTGATATTCCAATTTTATCACGTTTATTGACAAACAAGGAATTTTGTATGTATGGACAGTGACGCGTTTGTGAACAGTAGAAACGTATATGTATAGGGCGCTTCATAAGCCACGGTGAACGTCTGCATACGACCAGAGAGATTTCAGAACTGCGTGATAATAAAGGCCCGTTATACAACATACTGAGGTTAATTATGCCAGCGAAACGTTTCTTCGTGTTATTCTTCGTATTAACCAAGGTAAGAATACTTCGAGGAAGTAACTAAGTTGACTCGTACACCACACCGCTAACTAGATAAAATCAACGCATATATTCATGACTTCAACTCCGCATTTGCGTCAGAACCTGCGTCTCTTTCTCCCAGCTCAAACGCAGCTTCAGCTGTTCGGAACGGTTCCTTTGACGTTAATACAATGCGATGAGACAGAGGGTACGCGCTGTGCACCAGAACTGTGCAAGAAAAGGGACACAACGGGAGGCATAGCAGGCGCAAGCTAGCACGGCGAACTGTATTTCCTTCTTCGTGTGGCCGAAGCTCAGACATTCAGAGCGTCACATCCAAAGAAAGCAAACCCGACGCCACGCACAAAGTGATCAGAAAGGAACAACCGTTTGCGCAGGAGCAGGAGCCCTCCTTGACACTCCAGACAAGTGACGACGCAATGGCGCGGAGACACGTTCCACCCCGCGACAAAAGACATGAAGGCGGGTAGAGCAGCCGTGGGGGATGGGTGGACAGCAGGATGTCCTGCTTCCTTCGGCTTCACGCTTCCTGATCGCTCATTCAGAGTGTACCGTCCTGCTTGTGCAGGGGATGACCCGACGCAAGTAGTGGGTTCGATGAGATCTTCTTCCCTCGATCTATGGCACAGGCAGCCGCGCGAAAAAAAGGGCGAACGTTACTCTGCGCTTAACTGTCCTCATACGACCTCGAGCAGCGAAATACGCGCCCAGAAAACCCTGCCATCGCCCTTCTTTGTCTCCTCAACGTGCTTACAACCGAGCAGACACGTTCGTGCCCCGTTACTTCGTGCGACCGTAAGTTTGTTCAGTATAGCCGGTGACGGGCTTTGCTGCGAGATTGATGGTGGGCGCTCTGTTAATCGCGAATTCAGAATGCCGGCGCCTTCATTGTGCTGAAACGCGGCAGTAAGCGTACTCTGAAGTCGTGACAATGCGTGAACTTTTTATATTTTATTCTTTCGTTGTGCTTTGCACAGCGCACTGTATATGCTCCCATCAGCCAAGCACGATGTTAAGTGGCGCCAAACCGTCAACATTGAGGCACGTACACATTCTGCTTCTTTGTCTTTTTGTGTGTGTGTGTGTGTGTGTGTGAGTGTCTTCTTTCCCTCGTGACAACTATATTTCTATTCCGCGCATACCAAGCACTTCGTCGATTATTCGCACTCGTAAATAATGGGCCTCGCTAAACAACCGGCTGTCGCGAAAGAGGAAACAAAGTAATCTCGGCGCTTGTTCTCTCCGCCCGTCTTCCCGCATGAACAAGGCGGCGAACGCTTATCGTGCTGCATACAATTTCGTGGTCCAGTGCGCGCAAATGGAGTGTTTACGTTCAGACACACCTTTTGCTACGAAGCCGGTTTCGCATTCTCATCTCAGAAGCAGCAGCAGCAGCAGGTGTCCCTACAGAGGCGAGCCCCGAAAACTAGCTCACAACGGCTCACAACTTCGCGAGGCAACTACACCGGGAAGTGCCAAGCAACGCTTCGTTATTGGCGCTCGTTTGCGACTCGACGAGGCGTATGACTCCATCAGCCCGAGCACGCACTGCGAGTCGCACGAAAAGTTTCGACGTGGAACGCCCGCACTGCACACAACTGTTTCGCAGGTCCCTGCTATTCTGTTCTTCGGCTACCCGCTCATGCGACTAAGAGTTAGCTCCCCACGTGACTGCTGTGCTGGTGGCGCCAAGCGACGGCTAGGCAGAGCGCTTCCAGACATAGCGAGCACACCTTCCTCTCTGGGAATGCTCTGGAAGGTTACAGTTGGTCTGACGAGGGGAGAATTTGAGTTTTGGGTTGTACAAGAAGGCCCGCACGAGAAACATAGTTGTATAAGTCACAGACGACAATACATACATCAAGCTTCCGCAAATATGTTAAATGTGGATTGCAGGATAGCCTACCAGTTATGACATTGTTGTGACTGCAATTAAAGTGCGTGTGCGCTCACAAAAACCCCGAGCTTATTTCTCCAGGTAATTGCCTGGAGAAATTTATGCACGCCATGCACGAATCAGAAAGATGTTTCGCTTTAGAAAAACATGATAAATGAATAAATCGGCCGTTCCAAGTTGTCTTCCTCCAAGACCCCCTTGTGCCATAAGTTTTTCACATCCTTTGTCGACCGTCGGTGCGTGTTCGCTGCCTCACAACATTCGTGAGATTCTCTAGCACAAAACTGCGCGATCTAATGTGCAATCAGGTAACGAAGATTACTAGAACTTCGTGCAAGGCCGCGTCTGTGTTTTATTGGCAGTCGTCAGAACGTAAAAGGAAGCCTTTTGTTCTAGCAGTGGATAACGCTTTTTGATAAGGCGCGTCACACAACAGTGGCTGCCCGGAGCTCTAGAATGCGAAAGTTTGCACTCCAAGAGCGCAGATTAGCAGTAACCCGTGGGACACGAGGGATTAGAATGCTCCGATTCAATCCGACGAGGAGTGTACTGCGCTGTCGTACACTGCGTTGCACGCAACTAGCATGGGACAAAAGGCCAGCCGCAGCATGCGCGCGCGGCACGCTTCATACGATCGGCGGCGAGAGATAAAAAGAGTGGCGCAGTTGAAGCGCATCGCGTGATTACAGGGAGAGACCGCAGCGGAACCAAGCAACACGCCATTTGCATGCGCATGTCCATCAGCAGCCGGACTCTCTCCTCCTGCACCACCCCCCTCCGTCCGCCCCCTTCTCTTTTATTCCCTCGTTCTTAGGGCATGCACAACCGTTCCGGGTTGCTGAGTGGCGCAGTCATGTTCCCGTAACTCCCCGCCCCTTTGGTTTTCCGGTCCGAAGACCATGTAAGCCGGCGTGGTACGTAGCAGTGCGCCACTGTTTTCTCGACGTTTTTTGTGTGGCTCCTTTGGTCGATAAAAAAGGAACGTACACATGCACATGAAAAAGGCGGCCGGGGCCACACGCCAATGCTTGCACCAGGCACGTTAAGGAAGGTGCATCCGTTGGAGGCGCACGGTGGTATTATCGCGGCTAGACTAAAATTGTCAGCCTACATACGAGAGTGTGGTGGCGACGTTTTCGAGCGGTGTGGAAGGAAAAGGTTGAATGTGAAGTAAAAGCCGCCGGGCGGAGTGTGGAGGCAGGCCCTGAAAGTATTTGATTCGTTGAGGCCGCATTTCTGTGAAGTCTTGATCTGTGAAGAATGGGGTCCAGTGTGGCCTAGCTCATATTTTTCCTCCTTATACCGCGCCAAAGAAATACAGTCTAGACATGGACAAGCACCCGCCGTGGTTCCTCAGTGGTTATGGTGTTGGGCTGCTGAGTCCGAGGTCACGGAATCGAATCACGGCCACGGCGGCCGCATTTAGATGGGGGCGAAATGCAGAAAACACCCGTGTACCTAGATTTAGGTGCACGTTCAAGAACCCCAGGTTGTCGAAATGTATCCCGAGTCCCCAACTACGGCGTGCCTCATAATCATATATGGTGGGTTTGGCACATAAAACCCCATAATTTGATTTTAAATGGACAAGCAAACCGACGCTTGCTTGTCGAACGCAAACTACCAACACAAGATCGATAAGGACGACACAGACGCTCACTTACAGAAGCGACAGAAAAAATGTCGCAGTTTCAGCCGAAAGGCGAAGCATCAGTTGCGATAGAAAAGTAGTAGAGAGCTATACGGAGTAATGATAGTAGTTTTATCAGCTGTATAAACTTGGACACGTAGTAGCACCAGCAACGCACAGAAATGTTGTCGATGCCGTCGGCGATTTGCCCGCGTTCGCACCGAACGCGCTCGGCGTTGGTAACTGTTGCCGGTGCCTCTGGGGGCGGGCGGCTCGGATGTTTTCGACGAGATCAGAACGGGACACTCGTTGAGCAGCGTCCGAAGTCTTTACCACCTTCTCGACTCGCAACGTTTTCGTATAAATACGCATTTGGTGCCGCAGCTAAACGTCGCCTCCCCGCCCTCCCTCCCGTCTTCCCACGGCCTTTCGCGCGACGGAAGAATTAACATTTGCTCTCCGCCGTGCGTTCTCTCCCCGTGAAAGCACGCATCCCTCGCGCGCTTTCACTCGCACATACAGCTTACGGCGCGCGGTGACGATTTCATCGCCGTTGGACTCTATACGGAACCTCACGGCGACGCCGACGGCATAAATCCGCTTGGAGTGTCCATATAATTGCTATCGCGATAAAAGAAGGAAGACACAAAATTTTATTGCGCGTATGCGCAAAGGAAGGCAGCCTCAACTGGTTATTCCTGGACACGTGTGCGCACCCATGAAAGATAATGTCTTAGACATGACTTATCCTTTTTATGCAAGGTAATAAATTGCTGACTTACGCACGTGCTGCCGCATTTAGTGATATGCCACACCTCGACCATAAGGCCCATTTTATTCCTATGTCTGAATACAATGCACATGGTCTGCGAATTTTGTAACTATTCTTGCAATTGCGACAGCGCCTATAGAAAGTTTAGACGGCGTTCAAAAAGCCAGCGCTCGTTTGTCCTAGATTAATCTGATTCCTGCCACGGACAGCCTGTTCTACATAAATGCTACCGCAGTTAAAGTAAAACACCTGTCACTGAATTTATATAACCTAATGAGCATTCTGTTGTTCTCAGCTTCTTTTCGCTTTTCAAAGAATAAGTCGCCAGGGGCTATAAATATAAGCTCTTCAGTATACAGATTACTTCAGGCAAGACCAGAAATTGTTAAACCAGAAATTGTTAAGAATAAGAAAATGATCACAGCGTGTTTTTACAGGTAGCACAGTATAGCACATAATAGCACAGTTTAAAGATAAACAAATAATACTTCTAAAAGAGAGACGGGCAATAAAAGAAAACAGCAAACATACAAAAACGCAAGAGGCCCGATGTTTGAAGCTTCCCTTCTTGCTTCGGTGCTGAAGGCTGAGCCCGTTTTCAGTGTGGCCCGAAGCACGCACAATCTATTGGATGTGCGCTGATTTAATTAATTAAAATGAACCCTGTAAATCTTCTAAATGTCACGCTTCTTCCTGTACTGATTATCCAGTCACTTGTCTAGCATTTCAAAGTTGGATGAAACCTTTGCCCTTGCCCGTTCATGACTCGTCTAACTTGTCTGGACATACACGCATTTCTCATCAGCCAACCAAACCTTACTGGGGGGAGAACTTCACTGAAATTGCAGCATAAATGGTTAAAAAATAGTTTTATTTCTATAAAGTATCGTACAGAATTGTATTCCGTTTCTCAATTGATCTGTCTGCTCTTATTTTACTGGTTTCGTTGTTATATTCAATCAGGCCATCCACAGCAGCATTTTGCTGTTCAAACGAACAATAAAGAGTAGAAATAAATAAATTGAGATTGAGTATATTTGCGTTAACAGTCCTGTTTCTCTTTAATTTAACAGCTCGCCCTGCGGTATAAAACGTGTTATAGGCATTTATCTGCCTATAACCCGTTCATCTGCCAGTGAAAAAAACATCGGCCACGTTTCGCTTTTCGAATTTCGCGCTCAAGCCAGAATGATAAGTACGTCAGCGTGACATCTTGAATTTGAACGCAGTATCACTCTTTTCGCGCCGCAACAGCACTCAAAGGCGGCCAAACATTATTAAGTCCACGGTTCCTCTAGAACGCTATGTAATATTTGATTACTAATAAGCAGTTAACAATTTCCAAACAGACGAGTTGCATGTCTGTAAGGGCACTAACTGTTCACTTATTCACGCTCGTTGGACAGTAGTGAATGTACGATCTCCAAACGATCACTGCAGGCAGAAGGAAAAACACATCGGTGTTCATATTTGGAGGAACAAAGTAGATGGCGTGCACATACCAGTGACAACTCTAAATAGTACGCGGTAATATCCTGAAGCCCATCATTCATGACCAAACTTGCAATGAAACTTGATTGAGTGGGCTGGCCTAATGGCAGCAGGCGAAGAGCCTTCTCAATGCATCTAATGGTTTACACGCACACTTTTGGGGACTCGAACGATCTGTGTGAGGATGTTTTTTGCCCTGCCGTATAAATCTAATTTTGAGTCACTCACTAAACTTTCCGAGACAGGGGTTCCACCACAAACGGGAATATCTGATCTGTTAAGGCATGATGCCTTCAGTGTAATTGATCAAGTGAATGATAGCAAAACTATCACAGATTGAAGCATTGCAGTCGAGGCTACGTGCACCAGGTTCGCGGGAATTCGACTTGATCGTAAATCCTGTGTCCCGTGAACGTTTGCGGCAGTCTACATCTGCTTCTCTGTTTCTCTCTTTTCTTTTCTTTTTTTTTATGCAGTCTTGCAGGTATCTAGACCGAGGACAATAAATTATTCCAGCATTAGGCAAGCATTGCACTTGGAAATCCTTGCAAGCCTTCAGGAGTTCACTTTCAGCTAATGTACACTATGTAACCTATACTATCAACGACCTGCAAACCGTACTTCTTTCTTTTTCTTTTTCCAGGAATGTAGTTGGCCAATCCAGCTTCACGTACCATTCCTCTTCAGTGTCGCTTAATGTACTCATCCTCAGAACGGGCTAAAAGCGAGTTAATAAATTAAGGCACATACCGCAACAGCCTGCATGAACGACAGTGGCAATCGTCCTCAAGGAAGAAGAGATCCACATCTGGCAAGAAAAAAAAAACATTAAGTACAACGGAAGTACCTCACAGCTCGGTCCTCATTGTGCTCAAGTCCCTCTCTTCACTTATTCAGGCCTGAGCCTTTGCCGCTCCCTATAAGCAGCTTCCGTACAAACCGCGCTCTTCGGCGCGTATAGATGTGGCCGACCGAAGGTATCGATTTGACGAAGATGGAGTGCTGTTGGCACGTTTCGTGTGCACGTGTCACGCCTCCAGCAATTGTCCACCGAGACGTTATCGGGCGGCCTTTCAAATAAGTATTATCACTGAATATTCCGGCGGGGAAAACACCGTAAATTCCGGTGTATGACACGACGTTCTGTTTTGAATATGGGGTGTCTACTGATGAGTTGCTCGGGCACAGAAAGGTTAGAGGAGATGTTCCTTTCTTTTTTTTTTTTTTTTTTGGGGGGGGGGGGGGAGAGGGGGTAATCCGTTACTCAATACGAAGTGCAATTATAATACGAGAAGAAAGAAAACCGAGGGCCCGATTTTTATTAGTCATATCATAAGAAGCCAACAAACGAATACGAATGTTAAAATACGACGCATTCTTTTTCTACCTCCCCGGGTTTCTTAGGTTGTTTCTAGTCGGACTATAGTTTCCTCGCCGCCGCTGGCTGTGTTGTGAATAGGTGTTCCTCATCGACGTCATACGTTCTCTCGTATACATCATACGAACTGTGGTCTGCACTAACAGAAGCTTTTGATGCGAAGCATTATTTTCCTCTTTTCCAGGCACTTTGCGGTAGATAGGTAGCTGTCCCTGTCGCCAATAGTTTGGGGCATATTGATAAAAGATGTTACAGTTTGGTTCATAACACAAAGCAGTGGCGCGATAGCTTGCAAAATGTAATGCGCAAGAAGCCTTAGACCTTTTCCCGTGCAGTGTTTGTAGCAGCGAACATCCGTAGGCGCGAGCGAGCAATCTCCTTTCGAGAAGCAAAAGAAGTGCGAGTCGTATTCGTTTGTGGAAGTTGTGCCTCTCGGTGGTGAAGTGGAAACAGTAGTCGGTTTTTCTTCCTCCTTTTGCCTATTCGGACCGAGCCACTACGGTCTACTGAAATAACTCTTTGGTTTCTTTACTCCTGAATTCGTGGGGCTTCTTTCAAATTTATATTTGGGCTGCCCCACTGATTGGGCTACCCACTTGAAGAAAATAACCAGAAAACATCAGCGCCATCCAATAAACACTAGAAGCCGAGTGCTAGAAGAAGACGAACGAAGACAAAACATAGGCGCTCAGTCATCTTTATTAGATGGAGAATAATAAAGATTAATTTAGGACCGCTTCCGCAACTGGGAAGTTGACGAGCTAGAACACGAACAGGGCGCCGAAACTAGCTCTAGTACACAGATATTGAGCAGGTGTTAGCAAATCACGGCAGCTGCTGGCGCGATCGCGCTCTCCAGGATCAGTATTCTCTACTGCAGTAGCATCGCCACAGTATCTCATAGGTAGAATCCTGGCTGTCCATCTGTTGGTAGTGAGTTCGATCCCTTGCGCCACAATGAAAGACCTTCTTCCTCTTTTTGTAATTTTCTAGCAAGGAATTTTTGGATTCCAGTGACGACGACCGGCGAACACCGACGGACATCAAAACGACCAGGGGAGTATAAGCCCATAACAGCTGTCGCTGTAAAACATTGCATATCCGCTGCCGGGGATTTGACCGAGACTCAACCATGGTGCAACAGCCGAACGCTCTACCCATCAGGCCACTGACGCATGCATGGCGTGAGAGAAATCCAACGTCGCCACAGTTCTTTCCTGCTACAAGCTATAGCTTTGAGACGGTTGGAGCACGCGTCATGTGGCGAAGCAACAATTTGATGCCCTTGTTCGAGATCGCGCCAGATGTCCACATCCTTCCCTAATGGCAGTTAGCACTTTGAGACGATATGTAACATTGTACTGTGTTCCGCATCGGCCTAAATTTACCCAATCGTACCTTCGGGTTCGGCCCAGGTCGTAACAAAACAGCTTCGAACGTTTCATCGCCAGTGTGAAATTAATGTCGTCGTCGTCATCATCGTCATCGTACCGTCACCTTGCCGTTGTCGTCACACGCACACGCTGGAATCACACACACAATTGGTCGCCCTACACGGACACGTTGTACCATCTGTTAACACTTCGTGGAACCCCAAACAATGCTAGATATTCAGTTACGACCGAAATGCTCCACATACCATTGATTCCCACACAATGTAGGATAAGCATAATTTCTAGCGTTTAGGGTACGCGGATAGATTTTTTTAAAGTCTATTTCACCGCACTGAAATGTTCCTTCGCGTTATACTGGGGCGTGTATAACATGTCGAATCTTACGGTATGTCACACACCGCCACCATGTCTTTTTCATTGCAAATTGCCATTTTGCGCTTTAGAGATTTGTCGTTCTTTCTTTGTGTGTACAAACGATATGCGGGGCTAAGCGCGCTCCCTTTTAGATTTATTTAGACGCTTCTTGCATCGCTGCATCAATTTAGCTAGACCTTGTCGGTCGACGTCTATTTTCTTATGACCTTCACTGAAGGAATTTTCTCGTGTACTTGATCACTTCCCTGATGCAGCCGCTTGTCCCACGCCCTTTTTTTTTTTTTCAGAGTGAATAACACCCAAGAATTCATACGTGTTTTTGTGTGTAGAGATCTGTTTTCAACGAGTAGCACCAGGGTGTAAAGGCGCCACATGTGCGTAATACGTTGTTGCATACTGCCGCTTAAGATAAGCGAAAAACTGTATGATTGACGAGCTCCACTTCATCTGCAGCAGATAGGTTACGTTCGCAGAGACAGCTAGACAAAGGATGTACAACGTGACAAGGTACGGCCAGAGTTTAGATGGCATAAAAATTGAAACACTCTGTACAACAAAGCACTTCCTTCCGAAGTACGTGTAAATTGGCAGCGAACAAGCGAAACATCCCATTGTTGTGGGGCTTTGAGGCTTAGTGAGTAATTGTGTGACTGCGTGCTTCTGGGCTTGTGGGTACCCCATGGCTTGTGTGCCTTGGGTAAAGAAGGGGTCGTTAGTGAATACCAGCAAATGTAAGAGCCTGGGATCAATGTTATGCAAAATACATTGACGCAATACAGAAGTAATCAGTGCAATGAAAATCTGGTTTCTTGAGTGCAAGCTGTGTAGAGAGAGATAATTTATTTGAAGGAAGGCAGAGAGGTCGGACTGAGCTATAGCGTGCTCTAGCCTGCGACTGTGCAGAGAGGAAGGGGGGACGGGGACGTAAAGGCTGGATGAGTGGTTATTATCCAAAAGATAAAGGATGCACAACGATTAAGGCAGGTCCCGCATCCTCGTGGTTATCAACAAGTCCAAAAAAAAAGTCATTCAATAGTGTCATCCACCTTCCAGAGCATGGATGGAGTCACGAATCCCATTGAAAGTTCACAAAAGCGCGCAAAGAAGCTTGTGAGTGGGCTTCTCCTGCGTGAGCAGCACAGGTGCTAAGAAAGGTCTTATATATATATATATATATATATATATATATATATATATATATATATATATATATATATATATAAAGAGCAGCGATAAGCGGCTGCAGTACAGCGAGGACATGCACGGCGCCTTTAGCGGCCTGAGTCTGGGGACCACAGAGAATCACGCGCACTGATTCTAGCAGGTGTTTCAGCATTTCAACGTTTTCCTTGCCATTCTTTGCGGCTCCTTGCTAGGACCGTGAAAGGCTCAGTAGCTCTATGTAAGGGCTATTAAATCAATTGTAATCACATGGCTGGCATTTCCTTTTCCTCTTAATGTTCTGTGGGGAATTTGATAGGGGGTTCAAAAAGAAACTGGGTGTCTCTCAAACACTGGAACAGTATTCTCTATTGGTCGCTATCGGGGTAATCGTGCCCTTTAATTGGACAAGCTGGCGGTCAAGATTTCTGTCGTTCCTATAACGTCGTCATCTGCACCTTTCCCCCTCTACCATTCGACAACAGGCCTACCAAACATTGGTACGCCCTCAACTAGAATATGCTTCATCGATCTGGTCTCCTCATCAACAGTACCTAATAGACAAATTGGAATCCATCCAAAATCGTGCTGCCCGCTTTATAACTTCTGATTACAGTCGTCAATCTAGCATTACCCAAATTAAACGTGATATTTCCCTTCCCGACTTGGATTCCCGCCGCTCTGTTGCCCTTCTATGCCTCTTTCATAAATACTTCTATAACTCGTGGTCCAGCCATTTTTCACTTGAAATTCCTTCTCGCACATCTAGTCGACTTCATAATCATCTCAGCTTCAGGCGCATTTTTGGCCGCACACAGTCATTCAATAATTCTGCATTGCCACGCGCCATCGCACTATGGAATAACCTTCCAAATGATATTGTTTCAATAAAGATTCTGCCAAATTTCGTGAACAATTGCAACTTCATATGTTCTCTTGACTCTGTATTAATATATCTTTTTTCATGATTACCAGTGTTCCTATTTCCCTTCCAATATACAAATTTACTTGTTTTTTCCTACTATGTAGTTATTTTTATGCCTTATTTATTGCCTTTTTTTCTGTAACCCCCCCCCCCCCCCTACGCAATGCTCCACTGGAGCCTGTGGGGTAATATGAATAAATAAATAAATAAATAGATGTTGAGTGGGACGTTAAGTCACGCAGAAGTCAAGAAACCCCCAAAAGTGCACGTTCGACTGAGAAAGCGGCCTCTGATCTAATACGGCAGCATCAGAGGGCTGGCTCTGTTGTTGGTATCTGTGTATATGAACGTGTACATTCTCTACTTCATTGAACAAACGAAAGGATAGGATGCTCGTCGATCCAACCAGGCGTCCAGCTGAACATTACGTCACACAGAAGTCAAAGTAACCTCCAATGTGCCTGTTCGACTGAGAATACGGCCTCTGATCTAGTGTGATAGCATCAGAAGGCTGGCTGTGAAGTTGTCCTCCACGCATGCGACTTTTTACAGACGAGAAGACGACACGCAAAATGCAGGTCATTGCCACCCTCTATCATCCATCAAAAGCATGATATCCATTAAAAGCTAAAAGTAATGTCACCGTCCTGGAAAAAAAATTAAGTAGCAAAGCGTTAAGCAAAGCCTCATCGATCAACGTGGGTGCATAAACTTTCTTTCACATCAGGGCACCAATGGTATTTACAACGGACCACGGCTTTGCTGTTTACCATGCATGGTCCCCATGATGCGGAACAAACGCTGCCGCTTTCCCACGGATGAACCAGCCGACGGGCAATTGTTTCGGCCACACTATAAAGCACGCCGCGTGGCAGGACACGTGCGTACCTAGCCTTCGCTTGTAAAGGCTTTAATTAAGGTCATTAGCGAAGACGCTGTCGGGAAGCCGCGCATGGCAGTCTCCAGCAACGAGACCTTGATTACGATTCATCTCCATCCCACTGACGCTGTAATAAGAGGTGCGAAAACGGCGACAGGAGGAAACGCGGTTGTACCGTGGGTATAGATAAACAATGGGGCGGCAGGAAAAAAAAAAGGCCGTGTTAGCATGCTGGGAACGGTGCGCTGTCGCCTTGCGTTGTCACGCCATGGTGAGCACGCTTAACGTGTTTAGCGGGCTTGCATGTTCTCGGTTTTAGTTACGTCGCCTTGCGTGATGGCCTGTGCGACCGCAACCCGTTTGTTCTACGCGTTTCCCACCTACATCCTTCTGTATATTTATACATGCACACGTGATGGTGGCTATATGAGTCGGTCTTCCGCTGGAAAGGAGGTGCCAGGTTCGATCGGTAGGAACGACGGCTGCGTTTGGGTGGCGGCGGAGTTCACAAACGTCCGTGCGTTCTAACGCTGGGCCACAACGTAGATTCTTGCAGACCAGTGCCCAGCTGTACGCGGACATAGAAAGGAAAGACACTGACTCTTTCACGAAACAGAACATGAAAGTGAACGTTGTCATCCACCTCGTTTCCGCAGAATGCTGCCAACGGAGCCCATGCAGGGGGTCACCGAGAGCTGTCTTAGCAGGTCCCTTCGTAGAACCGTGTCAAAAGTATCTGGATGACAGTATTCATTTCGCGAGTCTGTATATTAACATTGCAGAGTTCCACAGAGCTCGTACGATTATGGAGGTTAAGCGTGTTCAGTGTACTGTGATAATCGGTGGACGCGAAGTTTCCCGGCGGCTTACATCCCATGCACTCTAAATCCCGAGATGCGGTTGATCTAGCAGTATTCAGGCAGAATTGTGAGTAGGGGTCTATGTAGTAAAATATGCGAAACGTAACTTTTGACGTTTAACGCGTCTGCACCTACTGCAGCAACATGATCGATTGTATCTCGCAATCGAGACGTTTGTGATTGTCCTTATGATCGCACGAAACTATACGAACAATATTTATGACGCACAAACAATGCGACGCCACTATCCGAGTGCTTCCTCTCCAAACTTATCCATGCTAACGTCCCAGCTATTCTTCGCGCCGTCTAGCTGTGTAAGAGAAAGAGGCATCCCGTTACGTGCTCGGAGAGACCTCGTCGCCAAACACGGACAAAAAAGGCAAGGAAGCTAGGTCTACATACTATACTGGAACGATTGTAATGCAATAGCATTATCAGGATCCGACCACCAGCGCCTTTAATTAGACTGCCTCCGGGACCAGCCTGCCATATAAACCACGTTGAAATCCTTGGGAGGAAACGTATCTCTCACTGATCGGCCTACAATGTCACCACTTTTAACTACACAGTCTCGGGGATCACTTCAGTTAGGGTTTTAACCTACGGCGGAGTCGGCCTACTTTACTGGGCGAGACAGGCAAAGACGACACGCCAATCATGGAGGAGGCATGCAAATAAAGCTTAGCTTTAAAAAATGTGCAGATACCACGCATTGTGGGAATCAATGTTATGCGACGCATTTTGCGTGTATATAATGGCCTACCACGTATTGTTTGGGGTCCCTCAAAGCGTTACCAGATGGGGCAGCATATCAATCTGAGGTAAGGTCCCTGTATTTTTCAAAGGTAGCGCAAACTCCTCCTCTCCGCGCCGTTTCCTCCTTGCCTCCTCCCTCTCGGCCGCCATTAGTGAGCGAAGCGCGCGGCCGCTACCGCCCGCTTCATTTCGTATCGCATGCGGCGCGTTGAAGCGCTTGCTTGAAACGCGACTGTCCTGGGCGCATTTTCACAAAGCTGTTCGTACGTAAGATGTCTACGTAAGCTATGTAGTACCTTCAATTATCAGTAGAATCTGCGTCGCTCAGACGAGGCAACCGAAAGGTAGAACAAGTTAAACGCAATCCTAAGCAGGCTTTACTACAGCTGATTGTTTCTCGGAATCGAACGGTGTTCTGTTTACCTGACGCATTTACGAAAACAAAGAGCTACATCAAACTATGCACACACAACACGGCGGTGACATTTACATTTACCTGTTGTTTTTTTTTTTTTTTTTTTTCCAAAACGCATCCGCGCTTTTTTTCTTCCCCTCAGTTATATGCCTTGGTTCTCGTGTGTGTGCGCGCTTTCTGCGTTTTGCTCTTTAATTGGCGACTCTTCCATTATGCTCATTTTATGAGAAGTCATGGTGGTATTCATATTGCCGAAATGCGCCCTTTTGTTAGCCGCAGCGCATAAACCGGGACTTTTTTTTTTTTTTTTTACTCAGTCGTTGGCTGATGGTGAACTCGAGAACGCACCCACCTTCCCGAGTGCATTACTAACTGGGTGAGAACATCGATCAGAACCTCGCGCAGTAATGACCTCCCTCGGTGGCAGTCAAATTTCTTTCTTCCGAATTTCTTATAACACGCATGTGTTTTTATTTATTACTATATATATATATATATATATATATATATATATATAAGTAACAAAGAAATGGTACAAAACAGAATGTCTTCTCTTCCGTCAGTCGCTGAGGCACAATGCGACATCTGTGACAAATGTTGACTCCGACTAAAAATATTTGTGCAGAAACCATCAACAATGATTGCCAGTGTAAACGAAAAGCCGAACGCTTTAAAAGAAAGTTATTCGCTTGAAGTAAAATAATCATGCGTTTAAACGCGTATATTTGTTGCAGAGATGACATTTAGTTTGCACTTGTTATTTAATTGCGTGATTCCGTACAAAACAGAGACACTAGCCATGCAGTACGTCTGTAGCGTTGTTGGAACCCTTTCCGGCGGGAGGGCGATGGGAGAAGACGGAGGGCAATCCTTTCCGAGCGCTCCACCGTAGCATTCAAACCTTCATACGTCCCAAAGCTAGGATATACCTCGAATGCAGCGCCGCCAGATGTGGTACTATTCGCCTCATTAAACAGAACGATTCACTTGAAGGCGTGTACTTATTGCAGTAAAGATATTTAGCTAGCACCCGCCATGGTAGCCCTGTGGCGATATGGCATTGCGCTACGTTAACCTAACCGTTATTTCATTTCGTAATTACGCAGAGCCGTGAACCAGCACATCTGCAGTGGTAGTATACGCGGCTATGCATATAAACCAATTTGTCCTATCTGGTGTAATCTCCCGCTGCGCAGGCGCTGGCGTTGAAGGCGAATGCCGTTCTCCTCTCTCCAGCCGCGTCATCCTGTATTGTATATATGCATATATATTGTTTATATGCGAAATTTGTTATAAAAGAACGTTGATTCGCCACTTGTGCCTGGGAGAGGCGTTTACGAACGCTTGCTCCTACCGTATGGCAACGGCCGATAGCCCGACGTGCGACTCCTGAAGGTGCGATAAAACCATCGAGCACCTGTTGTGTATCTGTCCTCGCTACGACGTCCAACGCCTCTCTCTCCGAACAACTTGAAACCGGCTAGACTCGAGACCGTTCTATGAGTCAAAGATACTCCGACCATGGCCACAATCGTCACTGGCACAAAAAAAAAGCGATTCATACTCTAGAGCAGTAGTCGCAGTGCACCGTCCTTGGAGACCGCTTATAGTGCCCCTGTGCATCCTCCCACGTACAGTCAGTGCTCCCTCTCTTCCTCTTTCTATTCCCCCTTTTCCTTGCCCCCAGTGAAGGTTAGCAAACCGGACGCTCTTCTGGTTTACCTTCCTGACTTTCCTGTCCTTAATCTCTCTCTCTCTCTCTCTTTCTCTCCTTAAAAACACATTTCCTTCATTCCACGGTAGCTAGAATACTTGCAAGTTTGTTTCTTCAGGAAGTCTGTGTAGGCAGCGGTGGACAAAAAAGTGTAAGAAAATGTCTACAAGCCACCACATAATCTTAAGGCGAAAGCCTTTAATGGCTCATACTCGCGGCGTCCGACCGTCCGTCCGTCCGTCCGTGCCCTGGAACGATGCCAGCTGTGGCCTCTCCCCCTTACACTCTCTCAGCAATCACTTGATGGCACAGTGGCGGCGTCCGACCGTCCGTCCGGCCGTGCCCTGGAACGGTGCCAGCTGTGGCTTTCACGGAACACAGTTTGGAATTTAAAAAGTGTCCTTCAATCTTTATAAACATAGGTACAAAGGTGCAAAGGTAAATATAAGTTCTAGAAAATACAAATAAATTTTGTAAGGAGGTCATCAGTGTGCCACGTTAATCACGAGATAGAGACTTCCAGCAGCAGGTAGATGAGCTCGGTGGTTCTCGAAACAAGCACAGGCTTCTTCAAAGTGCATCTGCGTTGACGTGCAAATAAAATAATAAGAACAAATATAAAGGAAGCGTCCATCTGCGGTATCGTGCCTACAAGTGTTCTCACGTTCCTCCGCTGTTTCCCTGGACAGTCCGAGGAAAGAAATTTGAAAGCGAAAGACAAACGCAGCTACAAATTTCAACGTAAACCCTCAGGCACGTAGCCAAGTCAACTGCAACCGTAATGCCTTCTCGTTTCGCCATCTCCCAGGAAGGAAAACCGCGTCGTTCGTGTAATGTACAGTATACAGAAGCACAAAGGAATCCAAGGAAGTCACCGTCCGGAGAAGACGCTGCGTCGACAAAGACGGTCGGCAATGTTCATTGTAGGATTTGGCCATGGGCTTTTCTTTTTTTTCCCTTTCTTTTCTGTCGCGTCCTCTCGGGGAAGACCGAACAATGTCGATTTGAAACAGACTGGGACGTGAGCGGACGCAATGGCAGCCCACGGCAGCGAGCCGCTTGCGCAGGGAAGCAGAAACGGCAGAGCAAGGGTTGACGATTGATGATCGCTTGCAGCTGTAGAAGACAAAGAAAGGAAACGTTGCCGGGAGGATGCCGATGCCAGACACGGAACCGCTGCTGGTATAGCCGGTGAGTCAATCGAATTTCTACCATAATTGGTCCAACCTAACCGAATTTTACCATGGACAACTACGGTTTTGCTTCTTTTTTTTTTCTTCTTCCTTTGCACCAAGAATCTTCTTCCCTTCCATGCGAGCCCAGCCAGCTGCGTTTTACCGCCGCGAACGAGATTGCCCCTGTTCAATGTTACGTTTTGCGCCTTCTTCATTATTAGTTATATAATGATAAAAAAAGGATTAATCACCTGACGATGGTATGGGCTGCTTCTCTTCGTGTGGCAGTGATAACGATAATAGCAGAATACGGGAAGAAACGTTAAAAATTCAGAAAGAAAGAATAAAGAGAACTAAAATCAGCAAGCCGGAGGCTGATATGATCCGACATATACAGGCGCACAGAGTGAGAAAAAAAAAAGAAAAAGAAGTATGTCACAAGAAATAGACCTACGGACTATGGCTTAGGGGCCATGGCGTTGTTCTGCTGAGCATGACGTCGAGGCTTCTAATCACGGCCACGGCAGCCGCATGTATATGAGTGCGAAATGCAAAAAAAAAAAAGATAACAGTTAGTGTACTTGGTCAGAGTGTCAATTTGGGAGAGTTGGTTATGAATTGGGAAAAGTTTTGCACTGACAGACATGGACACAGAAGAGGGGTACAGGACGCAAGAAAGCGCTTCGTGCGTCCTGTACCCATCTTTCTGTGTCCGCGTCGGCTAGGGATCCCGCCGTGGACGATGTCGTTGGGTTGGCCGAGAGTCATGGTGTGCTCTACTATCTCATTCATTTATGAAGTGCTGCGATCATGTATTGTAAGAATTATTAACACGAAAGTGTTTTATGCCGGAGTCCACCACCAACTTCCTGTAACGGATGTGGCGTCGGCGCGAAGGCGTAAAATATGCTCTCTTGACGGGGTTTGCGCTGCCATCCAGGTCGAGCATCGTGACACTAACGAACACCGACAGTGAGCACTTCGGCAGGCTGAGAACAGAGGACGCTCCAACGCGGTGTAGCCTGGTGTAGGCGGAGTATAGGCCTTCTGCTGAGGTGACGACGCAGTTTCCGCACATAGTTTGTCTTTCGCCTCCGATTGGCCAGCCTGTGACGCCTCGTCGCCTACGGAGTGCAGCTTCAACATGCATCAGCAGTGCATACACGCCGCCTACTGCTTCGCTTGCGATGGCACCAACATAAGAAAACTGCTGCGCTGAGCGGCGCAGAAAGGCAACGACGTCAAAGGGGCGAATCTCGCTTTGGTCCGGCGAGAGACACGCGGCCTGCGTGAAGCAGAACGCCTTCGCGCGTTCGCGGCGCACGCTGCGAACTCTGCCACTCGCAATCCTGAAGCTGAGCGCGTCGCAACTCAACTGGCTGCCCAAGACACTACGCAGCCGGACAAAAATGCTCGCACCTTCGCCGAAGTGACTCAGCAGCAGGATGCCGCTCGACAACAGGGACGCCACGCGACAAGAAAACCTGCAACACGGTCGCCGACCCACAAATCGTGCACCTTTCGCTGCAGCGGAACCGTGATGTCACGAAGCAAACATGCAACAACTTCTGTGAAGACACGCTTCACTTTCGTGTTCTACCGATTCCTATGAAAGAGGGATCAACCAGTTTTTTTTCCTTCGTTTCTATTCACTTTTTATCCCTCGTCTTGCTAACAGGTCAATCCCAGCAGTAGCTGGGGCACGGCTTCGTAATAAAAAATAATGTCACAGTTGCGCCCTAAGGGCGAAGCAATGAATGCGATAGCAACACAGCAATGTCATACGAAGTAAGGTGAGCGGCTTTGGTAGCAATATGAATTGTAGTAAACATGAGCTGATTAAGTAAGCAGGTGTGCTGCGGCGTAAGTAGACCGACATGAAGAGAGACTCGATGACCACGAGAAGGCGCGTGTGAAACGGTGGTGTTGATGAGAAGCGCTTCTCGTGGGCAGCGCGTGCGAAGGGACACACCTGTAGTGCTGCACTGCCGATCCGGGCAGCATTACATGTGTAGCGTGCGCTGGAAAATGTGGCCCGACTATTACTAACTGAATGAACAAGCGTGGTGTGAGCGCGCACAAACAAACATGAATAGATCACACTGAATGACTGCAGACAACGACTGTCAAAACGCTGGCAGCAAGCCCATACGCTGCAGCGGGCGAAGGTACGTGCGGTCTATCGCTTCAACATAAACTGAGTGGCGAATGCACAGTGCATAAAGGTCAGAGCCGTGTGGAGATAAGAGACGGTGCGGGCGAGCGACGAGCGCGGTTGTTGACAGAGTAGAAGTGCCCCCCCCCCCCCCCCGCTCCCTCCGGCGCTGGCTTCCCGCTTCCTTCCTTGCGCGTGGGAGAGATAAGAGACGGTGCGGGCGAGCGACGAGCGCGGTTGTTGGCAGAGTTGAAGTGCCCCCCCCCCCCCCCGCTCCCTCCGGCGCTGGTTTCCCGCTTCCTTGCTTGCGCGTGGGAGATTGAGTGCGTTCGCTCTCCGTGATAGCGCGCGTCCCCGTACGCTTCCGCTCGGGCATACGGCGCGCGGCGAAGATTTTATCTATACGGAACCTCACGGCGACGGCGACGACGACGGCGACACCGACGGCAGAAATCCGGTTGAAGTGTCCATATAATTGCTACCACATTAAAATGAAAGCGTCCGTCGTTACCAACTACTACGGCACCCTGGAAATGTATACAAGATTTCCGTGAGGAGCAAGATGTACAAATTCACAGACGGGAAGGGTACACAGGCGACATAATACTACACGCACATAGGCATAAAAGGTCAGGCCAAACTGCGTTTTACTCAACGCGGGACAGCGTGGCGCGCAGTGTCAGAGTGAAAAGCCGAAAGAAGCATCTGACGGGTGATGGCCCGAAGGCTCATCTGCATTGCAAGAGGTTTTCTCCGACTGACTTTCTGCCTTAGGTGTTTTGGAACATCACTGATGGATATCCATCGGAGACAGCTAGTCATCCGTCAGAAAACGCGCCAGACGCGAGCGTATAAAAGCTAATTCTAGTGGTTGATTAGGAGCACCTGTTCCTTCGAGTAGGTTGTTCTTTAGGAAGGCTAATTTCCTTTCTAGTAATCTCTGTTGGAAACATTTCGCCCATTCCACTGGTTGGTTTGGATTAACTCGTGTCTCGCTCTTCCCGCCAGCAGATTTTAGAAGTCCGAGCGCATTCTGAGCACTCGCTCGAAAATCCCAGTAGTAGCACCGAACTGATTGATTAATTGATTGATTGATTGACTGATTGACTGATTGACTTTTAAAGTCCCAAAACAACTCTATAGGGCTGCGAGAGACACATATAGTGGAGGGCTCTTGGTTAATTTTGACCACCTGGGTTTCTTTAACGTGCATCTAAAGACACGAACGGACTGATCAAGAAGCACTACCAACGCCACTGACCGTACTCAGCACAGCGGACTTAGCTCTGAAAAAAGTCCTGCAACGAACGCGCTGATTTGACTCTATAGGCTTTGCTGCGTTGTATTAGAGACGTGCTTCGTCTTTCGCGTTGTGCAGCGTGTGCAGCGTATAGTGCACGAGGGCTCTTGGTCATCGAATCGTGATTGTCACCACGCCTGGGTTAGCCACAAAACACCAATAGACTTTAACGTGCAATAAACATTACACATCTAAACTTTCGTGTTCTATACACGATCAAACGTTTTTTGCAATTCGCCACTATCGAGATGCGGTCACCGCTACCGGGAATCCACGACCTGAGCTCAACAGCAGTAAGCCATATAGCCACTTAGCTACTGCAGTGATTCTGCACCGATGTGACGATGGGATTCGCCACAGGCCCATCCACATCCAGACGAACACAGAGCTATCTGCAGTGTTTCAACATATACCATAACTCTTGCACATATTGAACATGGAAAACGGCGACGAGGGCTAGAACTTTGAGAGAGAACTCAGCATTCGGCAGTCTACGCCCAAGCGCATAAAACCACACTATTCTCACCCCCTCCCATTCAACGCATACAATACCTGCAATCGCATCTCGGGAGCGATAAGCTTGAAACCGGTCTGTCGCAATTGCAGTAAATTGTCTGTCAAATGCAGACAGAATTGGTAGCTAGTGCCCTCTCGTGCTTCTCCCTCTGGTGTTTATGCTCATGCCGGTGTTTGTATTCCTTCCCTCTAGCAAACACCACTGTGGTCTAGTCGTCCTGATTTTTATACGAACGTTTTCATATATTGATATAACTTGCGACGCCCATAGATCGTGACATAACTTGGTTTCAGCTGTGGAAGCGGGTCGGTAAAACAAAAACAAAAAAAGGGCATGAAGATGTTTTACTCTTGAGAGGAATTTTACTCTTGAAAGGAGATTGAAAGGAATTAACTGTTTCACTGTTTGCAGAAAAAAAAAGTGCAGTTTTGCAATTGCAGACAATAAAATGTTTGCTTTAAGACGCAGCACAGCACAGCAAAAACGGCATCCACGGAGCAATTTTTCTTCCGCTAGGCTAACTTGCCGCTTATTTGCATAGCCCGAACATCTGATTCTCAGCGGGAATGAAATATCTCGGACCTCGCACTAAAGGCCGACGAAGCAGGGTTCACAAAACGAGGTGATATATAGTTATCCGCTGCGGTGCGGTCCTTTGTAAAATAAGAATTAAACTTGATTACTACTACGATGCCGCTACCTGCGAGCGAAACGTCACTAAGGAGTCAGCTCGGTCCTTATATGCTAGCCGGCTCAGCGTCCGTGTCAAATACAAGCAATACGGGTTCCTCACACGAGAGCTCTCAGTGGGTGGCTCCCGGAAACTGTGTATACGTCGCCGTGTTAGACAGGCATACCTGTCAGTAGCAAATTGCTGAAGCGGTTAAATTGTGCTGAGGAATAAAGGCCGAATCACTGTCGAAGCACATAATGAAACCATGAAAAACAAAGAGAGTTTCGCAAGCTATCGCTGCGCTCTGAGAAATATTTGCACACTCTGTGACTCACCCTGCCGCCTAACAACATACGTCATCTATCCTGCATGCCCTTGTTTTAATTAACACTGCCCTCCCAGGAGGAGGCGGAAAACAAGAGGTGAAAGGCAGAGAGGTTAGCCAGATTAAGTGTCCGGTTGGCTACTTTTTCCGGTCACGAACGGCCTCCTCGTATCAGCGTGACACAAAGTGTTCTTGACAGGAAAGTATCGGATGCCCAGCGCTAACAAAAAGTGTGCACAAGATAAATAATTATTGCTTCAAGACAAGATAAGCCCCAAGCGATCTAAAATTTTTATATTGTGCCAACCGGTGGCGAGGCATTGGTTAACCTCTACTGAGTGAGTCCCTGCTTTGAACTTAAATAAAGCTGTGTTTTGTTTCTTCTGCATTTCTTTAATTATTTAAGATTAACGGCATGTGTATATTTATTTTGCGGCAGATTTATTTTTTCCCCCAGCTAATCGGTTATAAAGCGAAAGCACCGATCAACATCCCTATACCTGTGCGAATAAGTTTCTATCCAACGGTCAGCTTGAGCAAGCAATAAAGCACTATGAGAAGCGAGCAGCTTTGGTCGCTGTGCCTTGCACGCGTCCCCACGACGTCCCGTTGTCCCGAACTGCCACATGGGTGACTCACGGCTTCACTGCTAGTGCATAATCGCAGGCAGCGCACTCAGTGTGACACTTGTTTTTAACGTACCGAGCCAGCGCGGCCAGTGAACAATAAGGACACAAAGAGAGCCTGGCACTGCAAGAAGTATCGGACACAAACGACACATTAATTCCACTCGCGGTTTGATCGCCGTCGCGAGAAGACGACCCGGCTGCGCGCCATGCGTGCCAGTGAGCGCCGGCGAGTTTTGTTGAAAGAGGTCCAGATTTGTAATCGAACCGGCGCTTGCCAGGAGGCGCAACGGCTGTTTGTGTGTGCGACTAAAATATGCCGACACCGTCCGGTCGGGAGGCCACGAAAAGGCTACGGCATATTGAATGACTACAAGCCTGTATCAACTTTTGCTTTAGCCCGACGCGTCCAGACAAGCTCTGACGATGCCCATGCGCGTTGAGAGGACCGCAGGCTCTTCGACGCTCCATTGCACAGTCCGACGCGCCGGTGCACAGTCATGTAGGAAGGTGGACACATGTGCCTCAAGACGAGCGGTGAATTTACTGTCCCGAACTGCTTCCACCGCTCGATAGGCGCTGCTATTGGCACGCGATGTTTCATGGTTCACAAAGCAATTAGTACGCTATAGCGCACGACCAACTTGTTAATCTTCTGGTCAACTTGTTCAGCCACATTCAATAGCGGCGTAGATTCGTCGAATTAGCAACTGTGGTAAAGCCTTCATAGGCACCCTTTACGTGGCCGTCATTCTGGCGATACAGCGACAAAGGAGCTTCACTTCAACTCGATGCTCGCAACACAACAGAAAGCGTATAGTAGCCCCGTTGCACCCGTCCCCCCTTTTCTTTCGTGTTAAGGCGCCAGTGCCACCGAGGCGCTAATGAGGCGAGTAACGTGCTTAATAGATGCAGGAGGTGGCGAGAACTGCACGCGGCTCTGCGAGAAATCTCGACCAGCTTTGCGCGGTTCATTTGCCCAACAAATACGCGAAGGAGAAATCACTTTTTAACGAAGCCCAGTGCATGCGTCAATTAGAGGGTGCCTGCAATACGCCAGTTGAAGTTTTTTCTTATTTATTTTTCTCTACATTCTTAATTAAGCCCTGCAAGGTGTCTCCTGTGTCCGAAAACGCCGTACACTATCGATGAAGGCTAGAAAAGAAGATAAGACCAAGAGAAGCCCGTGCGAGATAATACGTATAGATTAGGCAAGATAGGTAAGCCAGTCGAGCGCTGCGGAACATAAGCCAGACAACGATATGCTAACCAGATTAGCATGTGCAGTTTACTGGCAACTTACACCCAATTAAGGCGGATGACAACACTGCAAAGCACTGTCGGTCGCGCCATTGGGCAGGAGGCTAGCGGAGAAGACTCGCACCTCCTTCTCCTTTTCTCTCTCTCTCTCTCTCTCTTTGAATTCCACCTTGCATTCTGGATCTCACGCTTTCGCCATACCGTACTCCGCTTTCCGCCTCATGGTTCCGCTGCACCCTTCTCTCCGCTTTCCTCCTCGCGTATTTCATCCCCCGCTGCTCTCCGCGTTCGTTTTCATCTTTCGCTGTGTTCGTTCGCTCGGTTACGCCGCTGACGCCGCAGACGACGCTCGCCACAGGAGCGGGCGCCTAAAAGCTGCGCTCTAAAACACACTAATAAAATATGGCGTCAGCAAAGATCAGCCTGCACAGAGCGGGACGGCGACTCTCGCACCCGATTCGCCGGGCTCCGTGCAGGTGACACTGCGGTCGCGAATCTCACCGCCTAGAGACACAGGACTGAAAGAGAAAGGAACTATTCAGTGCGTCACGTCCGGTTTTTAGGGACTATTCAATGAACTCAGGTACGGTCCATGGCACTGATTGTACGACGCGGTGCCACGGCTGGATCACTCTTTTTATACATGTTCCCAATCTTTTTATACATGTTCTTGTAGCAGTACTAATTAGCTTAAAGCTGTGTTTGCAAAGGGGCTGGGGAGCTATAGCGGTTTGTAGAAACAAGTTCCGGTCACTCTGTAGGGCGTCATATTCCAGAACACACCGCTAAATTCTAAGGCTCATAACCAGCGCAACGCCCAGATACTCTTCTATGCTGAGTCAGCGCAGCAGGCATACTGTCAGCGCAACTTATAGGTACACCGAGTTAAATCGGCTCCAGCAGGAGAGGTTGGAAGCAATACGCCTCCGGCCATTCCGTTTCACTTATATAGTAATATAAGTTTACTTAACCTTCACCGTGTCTGTTATCCTGATTAGGCAGGCACTGAAGCTCAAGGTGGCCGAATTAAACCGGCTGTCGCTTATCTTTCATCAAATCCTCTTCTTACCTCCAGCCTCTTCCGGAGTTAAAGGGCACACCGCACCTGCATTTGCTCGCCGCCCTCCCGCGCCGCAGGGGCGCCTCCAGCGGTAATTATATACGGCCGTAATTAATTAGGCCTGCGAGTGAAAACAAATCACCGACCGCCTGCCGTGCGGAAAGCGCAGCGCTCGCCGCTCAGTATTTGCCCCTCGACACGGGCGACCCCCACAGAGACGGATTAGAGGGGCTGAGACCTCGGTGAGAGCATTGCAAAGAATGTCACTCGGCACCCATCCTTCTCCACTTCCAGCTATAGCGTGCTCCCCCAAAAAGTGTTAGTTGCTGTTGTATGTGACACTAAAGAACGCGCCATCTTATTGCTGTTTTATTCTTTCTCTCTCTCTCTCCCCCCCTCCCCCCCCCCCCTTTGCTGCTGTTGCTGACTCGCTTTATTTACTTAATTTTTGCTCTTTTTATTCTGTCTTTTAGGTTCAACGAAGACTGCACTGGCGTCCTGCCTGTAAAGTCGGCTTCAGAATAATCTGACCCCGGGAGCGGCTAATACTGCAGGCACTCCACTCCACTCGGGACGGCTCTAACGTGGATCTATATGCAGCGCAGCGACACGTGCATTCTCATTATCTCGCTTTTGCTTGTCTCACTGTCAGCAGAGAGCCCCGTTACTGTGCGGCGCTAAGAGTATTTAGAAGAGCGACGAGCGCCCATTTGCCTTATACCCAGCAGTCCAGCAGTGCTGCTGTGAGCTGGTGGAACGCGGCTATGATTGTACTAACTGTTCGCTACGCGAATGCTCACGCATTATGGGCAACACGGGAGGTTGACGTGCAGACGGGAGCTGGCTGGAGGAGTATGCGGTGTGCGAGTTCGAACTACGGCATCTTCCGAGTCTCTTCCACGAACTTTACTCCCTGCAACAGGTTAGGCCCGATTGCCATGTTGGCTGTAGAGAGCGGCCCCCTCAGTGGTCTTAATGCAGTGAACTTCAATCACTGAACAAGTTCGCGAAACATTTGTGGGAGAGAAAGAAAACACAGTTCGCTCAACACCACTGTAAGAAACAACTGAAACCTCACACATCATGCATCAGGTATGAGGTGTAGAGTAGCACAACGTTTTGCGTACGTATATATATATATATATATATATATATATATATATATATATGTGTGTGTGTGTGTGTGTGTTGTCTATATATATGTATGTATGTATGTATGTATGTATGTATGTATGTATGTATGTATGTATGTATGTATGTATGTATGTATGTATACCGTTACCGCCATACCGTTGCCGTTATTCCAGGCCAAGCGGCAGCTTCCGTCTTGTATTCGCTAGTTTTATTTTTTCCCTAAAAGTGATACGTACCGAATATAGCGTCGGTGAAAGAGTCCCTTCTACCCAAACCGCAAGCTGCAAAAGGTGGAAGTAACAGTGTCCCAGTTCACACTGTTACTTCCACCTTTTGCAGCTTTGTTCACGGGCTAATAATGCCTCGTTGTCAAACTGTGCCTGTGACTTGACTAAATTCTCTAGGCAGAAAACAGTACTTCTACGCGCACGTGCAGACCCCGAACTCTGCTGGGATTTTTTGTTGGCAGGGCGCATAGCGCATACGCTGATTTTCGCCCGCTATATACAAAACTCCGTAGTTTATGCCAGGCTTGGGGACTCCGGGATCAATGTTAAGTAACCGAGGGACTACAAAAAAGACCGCTTTGTAGTCTTAGTGAAATAATGCGCAATGCATGCCCTCGGAGAAGAATACTGTCATGCAAAGGAAAGCCAAACATAAATATTATGTTAAGCTAGTTAGCAGATGGGGGGCCTCTAATATATCACATAACAGTATGACCATCAGCAGTGGCTTGAAATGGCAGAAATGACTCAAAGATAGAAAGCGGTTAACAACGCCACCGCGCGATTGCTTCACCAGCGACATCTAGTCCGAGTTCTCGGCAGCATCTGCTCGATGTTTGTTAATTGTTTAAATATTGAAGGAGCACACTGCATTCAGAAATTGCACATGCATTAACCTGCAAATCTTGGTGGGGTTTCATGCATCAAAAAGAGCCCAAATCCATAAGTGAAATACATGACGTGGCGGGCGCTTCAGTTGATAAAGTTCAGAAGCCGGAAGTTTGGTGTTCTTCTTTCTGCACAACAAATTTTTTTATCCCGCCGAAGGGGCGCGAGTAGAACTTGCGAAAGTAAACTACCACACTATAAACTACTTTCGTGCTTCAATTCAGTGTCCCGTATACTGTTACTTCGTTGGAACCATTTCTAGATCATTTTTTTGCCACGGCAGGATTCCTCTGCAAGCAACGAACATCAGCGCTAAGCCTAACCAGTACCAGACTACGATAAAACGCGATTCAGACGTCTTCGAGCGGACGAAGCAGCTGACGGCGAAAGCTGCAGGAGTGCGGGGGTAGCCGGGACGTGCTGGCTTCGACAGACGGCACCAGCCCCAACGACGACGACGCCGGGGGTTCCGTTCGGGGAAACAGCTCTTGTGCCGGAAGATTAAAAGCCCCCTGGCCCGGCGGGACGAAGGGAGGGGAAGGCGCGCATAGCAGGAGTTGGTTCACGAGGGCAAGGCTAAGCACGAATAGCATAAGTGGGCCTCCAAGAGAAGCTGTCCTTGAACAGGGCCATTCAACCATCATGCCCCTCGCCGCTCCGCTAGGCACCCGCGCTCGCTCTCCCCGAAACGCATGGATGAAAAAAGAACGCCGTTTCGTATTCCGAACCATTCCACGTGGCCCCCAGAGGCCTTTCGGAAAGCCTGGCTTAGCGTCTGTGGCGGTGCGCCACTGGAAGTTATCTTCCTCCCCGTGGTTCTGTCGTACGCAGCTGATGCCAGTCTTTCTCGAGACGATGCCTTGTAAATGCATTTGCCCCGCGTGCATGGCTCGGGGCGCTTTGCGAAATGGGCCGCTGCGTGTGGGCTAGGAACTTGATGCACGCGCGGCGCTTGAAGACTACTGCATTTCATAATAACGTCGTTGGAGATCGGCCACGACGCACTGAATACTCCGGCTTTCGTCAGACCGGCGACGCTAAGCAGCGTTAAGCTACACTGCTCCGAAATGGGCGACAGACGAGACACCAAGAAAGACAATAACGACCGTGCGACTTGAACCGTCTCTTTTCTTGCCCTGCGCGTCGACTAGCTCGTAACGCTAGACTTGACACAAGTGTGCAACGCTTGAAGTTGGTTGAGCATGATCGAAAAAGGTGGAAACAGCGCTAATACGACGATACGTGCACGCAAGAAGAAACACAAACCACAGGCCGCTGAGTAGGGTGCCCGCAATAGTAACAACTTGCCATTAGTACCATTTGAATTGGCACTACTTGTCAGCTGTATTATAACATTATGCTTCTGCAGTACTTCGCAGGACGAAGACTTGGTAACGTGAAGCGCTGGTGGCTCGCCTGCTGTACCAACGCAGGTGAGCCATGAAGTGTCAAGCTTGTGTGATAATGTTATGGTGTTCGCGACATGAGGTACCCTCGTTACCACAGCCGTAACAAGCACTTATAATCAGTTAATATGTGATGCTCGAATAACATAGGCGAGCTGGGGTGCTCGAGAATGAAGACGCGGTGCTCTGGCGGAGAGGGATACGCGGCCCAAGAACACGTGCGTTCGCGCCAGCGCACTCTTTATTGGCTGACGTCAGCTGTAGCTGTGTCTCTTGGCTTCCCCACACTACACCCACCACTCACTTCTGTAGCACACGCCTCTAAACCCACCCACCGGATATTGGTGAACAAAGCCACCTCAGTCTAAGACCAAATGTATCTTTGCGTCTTCATCGGTGACGCGCCGAAGACCACTTCATGCGAGGCCCTGAACTGAGAATCACGATATCCTACCCACGTTTCCTATTAATACGTACCTCCTGTGATAAATTAATGAGAAACATAATATAGTTGTTTTTTTTCGCATCACAATTTTTTTGTAAAGGTGTGCTGCGCGGCTGCATGAGCAGATGAAAACACATGCGTTGGTTTCTATAGAGAAGGAGGTGTGTTCAACGAAGCCCTCAAAAGCACGCTAAAAGTGCCTCGCGCTTGGTCGCATTGCACTTATTTGTGTTTTGAGGGTTTCTTTAACGCTTGGAAAAAAAGCTTTTCTGTAGCACGTATTGAGCAACAGGAAGATTGATCGAGAAATTATCACGATGGCCTACAATTTTCTGATTGACAATACTGCTCTGATTGTAATATTCAAGAAGTTAAATAATTAATAACTAAATATGTACATAGTCAAAATACAAAAAAAAGTCTGACTTGCTCCAAGCGACGGCAAACAGCATTACCCTGGTCCTGTCCAGTTACGTGGCCATTCGCATATTTTTAAATTCTGGCACAAGTTACGTGGGTCACCCTTATAATAGCGTGTCCCAGCTAACGTTAGTCAAGTTGTTCAAGAAAAAAAAATTATTTAAAACAAACGGTGCAAAGTTCACAGTTTAAAAACTTACAGTGTTCGGTCGTCAGACCTCTGACAACTAAACACCGTGGGTCTTATCATTTTATCTTGCAGTATTTTTTCAATCAATTTCTTTGTTGAACAACTTGGCTAACGTTAGCTGGGACACGTGGTGATTGTACAGCCTCGTGTATGCGTGCAAATCCCATCATCAAGGATTGATCGTCTGATTCACCGCCCTGTTTTCTCGCATGGGAAAAATGGCGGCATTATTTATGAACATTGCTGACATTTCTGATCATGCTGCTTCAGTTACGCCTCCACCTCCGAAAGATATCACCAAACACATATTCCCCATTTACCTCACAATCCCTGACATACACAAAAAGTCTGATATGCCTGTTTCGGCAATATTCCAATTGGCTCAGTCGCACATGTTCGACAGATTTCCAGATTATCTTCAAATATTCACAGATGCATCTGTACACAGCGACGGTCAAGGCGCCTCTGCAGCTTTTTTCTGCCCTTCGATTTAAGTACGACGTATATTTCATATACCCCATCCAGCCTCGTCAACAACTGCGGAGCTAGCAGCAATTAATGTTGCACTGAAATACGTGCAAGAGGAGTTAACCACATCGAGGTCTGTCATATTTACGGACTCCCGAGCTGCAGTTAGCAGATTGCAACGCAGTCAGATTGATTGCCCAGTTGTGCGCAGCATTAGTGACTCTGCCAACAAAATTTCATCACGTGGGGTACCTCTCGTTTGGATACCGTCACACGTAGGGATCGCCGGGTATGAAGAGGTTGATCGGCTGGCTTCAACTTGCACTCATAACGACTGTGCTTGCCCTGAAATTTTGTGCAAGCTTGATGACGCTCGTCAGCTGATTCGTCGCACCTACTCAAGCAACATCCAGACCAGCGCGTCGCAAATGGAACGTTCCCGCTCCGTGTTCGCGGTCGAGGCTTGCCTCGTCGGGCTAGAGCGTAACTACTGAAGCTAAGGGTTGGCTGTGCGAACATGTACGAACGTTTATACAGACAAGGACGTGTGGCCAGTCCATCGTGTACATCTAGCGGTTGCTGCGAGACACTTCAGCACCTGATATTGGAGTGTCCCGCTTCCAGTGCGCAGCGCATGTCGCTAGTGAGGGACTATCGATCATCTCCGTTGGCCTGCGATGTACGACACTAGACGCATGTTTGTACCCCAGTGGTTGTGCATCTCGATGCGATCAGGCTCATCGCGCTCTCCTTACTTTTACTGGAATAAACGAACTTATGTTCACCTTTGTAACTTAGAGACTGTTTCTTCTATTATAATCTTCTTTTTTTTACTATATATATATACTATAGCGTAACCTGCAATGACCTGCTGTGACCGGCCCTGCTGTGTGTGACCTGTACCGTGTGTTCTACTTCATTCTTTGAGATTTGTCATCTTGCTCTTTCTTTCCTCTTTCCTCCCCTTCTTCGTATCTTCCATTTCTATGTTGCTGTCCCCTCCTTTCTGAAGAGAAGGCAGGCGTTGTGCCCCTTCCGGTGGCAGTTGCCAGCCTGCTCTTTGCTTTCCCTTTCCTGTCAAGTGTATATATGATTTTAAATCAAATAATAATAAATAATAATAATAAGGATTTATAAAGAACAAAGCGTTCAAAATGCATCAATAAACAAAAGCTATAAATAAAACGCAGAAAACGGGACTCAAAAAGGGGACCTACTTTCTCGGTACACTTGCCTCATAATCAACATCATCAACAACCACAACAACAGCTACAACCCTAATCTATGGGCTTAGGTGAACGTAGGCAAGGCTTTTGCTCTTTCTGGTAGAGAAAATAATATTAGCTATAAAGGATCTTTTTTTTTAAGGTCTCCAAATTTGTGGTATAGGGTTTTGCGATGGCACAAAGTATGCTAACCAATGTGTGACTCACACAGACAAGCGGTAAGCGCACTAAACTCTGCCAGTGCCACCCTTCCGAGATCCAGTCGACAAGAAAACTACAGATCTGCTGTGCTAGCAGTCCTACATATTGGCACAACATCAGAGAAATAAAAGAGCTCTCGTGCACAACCAATGTTGCATACGGATTGACAAACGAAAGAAGGAAGGAAACATTTAAACGTGTATACGAAGTCCTTACAGCGACGCAGCGCCTCTTTTTCGTTGGCATGATGA
The DNA here is from genome assembly GCF_013339745.2 of Dermacentor silvarum. Taxonomy (NCBI): domain Eukaryota; kingdom Metazoa; phylum Arthropoda; class Arachnida; order Ixodida; family Ixodidae; genus Dermacentor; species Dermacentor silvarum. Next base: position 49,918,767 of record NC_051157.2, on the reverse strand, counting down.
CAGGGATCCTGCTGCCTATACAGAAAAAAAAGAGCATGCCGGCTGCTGCCACCAGGGACCCGTCACAGATGCTGCATGAATAAATTAGCCGACGTCAGGCAGCCGTTTTCCGCACAGCTCACGTACACGGAGGGCGTCAACCCTGCGCTTCGCGACCTCTCTCCTCAGCAAGGCGCACCCTGCGTGTCGTCCCGATCGCGCGCTCGACGATCCCGTTTCTGGCACACGGCTTCCCGCCGCCACGGCAGTTCTCCCTCCTCGTTGACTACCGTATTTATTCGAATATATGAGACTTTCTTTTGTAGCACAGAAGCTATCAAGCGCATACCGGCCGAGCTTACCGGATCGTATAATAGTATAGCCTCTATCAGAAATGTAATCAAACAAATGTCCCTTGTACTGGTAATCAGGCGCGACTGATAGGGCTAGCTTCCATTCTTGCCATAACTTCGTAACTCGATGCACGTCATTGTTGAACGAGTGAAGTGATTTCACGCTCAGTTAAAAAATTCATCAGTGCCGATTGATTGATTGATTGATTTTAATTTTCAAGTTAACGAGGGTGGCAATATGGAAACGACGTCGTTTCCTTATTGCCGTCCTAGTGACCGTTATGCTGGCCACACACCTCAATACGCACCAACTCGCCCAACAAGATGCAGTGCTAAAAAATATGTCACCGCGGTTTCTCCATAAAGTCGAATTGGGGTATGAATGAAAGGCCGATGTGAGGCGAAGTGAATTCATACAGCTATTAAGAAGTTTGCTGCAACACGCGGGACAGAAATTAGCAACAAAATATAGCGCAGTAACTTTGAAAACTGCCCATCTTAGACAGCGCTTGAATGCTCGTGTTTTAAGATTTCTTTCGTGGGTCATTGGCTTGTTCCCGATCCCTCAATATATAAAAGTCATCACTTAAATCACGGCGACAGGGGCGAGCTGCGGCTTGAGCGACTTTCTACTCAGGCGTCCTTGTATCTCATCGACATCGTCGTGGAATCTAGGGAGCCCGACGTAACTCGCGTCATTTTGAGGAAGGAGCGCATATTCTTTTTCGGAAGCCCCCATATGAAAAGCAGCAAACAATACGCGCACTAGCCGTCACAGACAAGTGCTAAAAAGTAATATATCAGGTGAGTGCATTTATATTGAGGTCTCCCAGAAGGATGACTCAATCAGTTTGGTGAAAATAACGTCTAGAGCCAAATGGACTCAGTCCTGGCCCTCATCCCTGCCTCTCCCTGCCTTTCATTTATCCTTTCTCTCTCTCTCTCTCTCTCTCTCTGTCTGTCTTTCGCTCTCTCCCGATTCAATCGGGCTTTTATTTTATTGAGTTGAATTCGCTATAAGCAAGCTCTGAACTTGAGTCGTTGGCCTGCATTCAACGCCGACCTGTGAGCGAATAAATGCGGTATTCCCAGTCCTCTTCCTCCATTAGCCGACGGCCTCCTCACCCTCTCGACCCAGCACACGGGCGTATACTTACTTGCACATGACGGGAAATTTATTTTTCACCTTGTCCGCGCAGCCCGAGAGCTACATCGCTGAAGTGCCACTTTTTTAATTCATTTTCGCTAATTACCTCGTCACTCCTTCACACCAGGCGCGGGCGTGTACTTTAGGCTTTCTTTCTAGCGAGATTACGGGCGACTCTAATTTGTTTGAAATTCTGCTGCATGTGGAGGGCTATGTTTCTGTCTTCTATATTTTTATTTTACATCGGCTGTCGGCACTGCGGCTTGCTCCGTGGTTCGGCTGAGCACAGGCTCATTCCAAAGCGATTAGTCGGCACTTAAACGTGAGGCTGCGAGTTGAATCGCTCGTCCCCGCGCTATACGTTCGCCATTCTCGAGAAGGTCGGCATTTTTTTTTTTTTGCGATTTCTTCAGTGACCTGCGCGAATGAAACTGCATTTGAAGCCGTATTCACGTGAATGCGACAGCATAGAGTATCGTATTTTTAGCGCATTGCAGTAATCCGATGCGACAGCGTTTACATGTGGGTCGTTCCATGCAAAATCAGCCAGCGTGTTTTTTTTTTTTTTTTCGACCGTCACAGCTATATTCGAAAAAATTTCCGCATGCTTCTTGAAGTTAGAAACTCATTCTCCGCGTTTATTTTTCCATGCCAAAAATTTCTAGCATTTTGGCCAAAATTTATCGTTCTTGCCCAGCTGAGCTAGAAGGCACCAATCAACATTATTTTTTCGAGCCATGTTGTATGATCCAGACATTCACATGGTGTGTACGGCGAGACAGTAAAGTCGTGTGGCTGCCAAAATGGCCAATTTCTCAAATATTTGAATACTTCGAGTGCTTTTGGCACCGGCAAAAGCGAGTAAAATTGCAAAGTTAGATTTTTTTTTTCTCAGAACGCACGAAAATGCAGAAGGCACAAATTAAATATAAAGTGGTCTATCTTCGTACCTCACATGCACCCTGTGAGTCGACTTATCCGTATCGATCTACCCTCTCCTGGCCCATTAATGCGATTCCCTTTTTTAGCGCGCTGTATACATGGATGCGATGCTCTAGGAGTGCGAGGCGATGTGTCACTCGCCGCATTCGCGTAAATACGACTAGAGTCAGTTCAGCGTCGCCAGATCAAGGCACGTATGATGCGCTATGCGTTTTCTTTTCGATTCTCTTTCTTTGTTTAAGCACGGCGTGTTTCGTAGCTCGTAACACAAGCGAGAATAGTTGTAGGACGTTACGCGAAAACGTCACTGTAGAAATGACGCTCTGAACCTTATGTTAAGTCGGCATAAGTGCAGCTGGGTCAACCGCTGGTAAGTCTATAGCCCCTAATTGATCCATTAAGCGAGTTAGGCGTAAAACCAGGCTTATCTGTCAATGTTTTTGAGATCGTCTTGTTTTTTTATGTAAACCAAAATATTGTTCCCCGAGTGCCTTAACGAAAACTCGTGCTTGTGTTTCCTATCTTCTACGAAGTGGTTAAGACTGCCATCCTTATCACACGCGCGTTTTCGGTACTGATTGACCACGACATTCGCTGAACGTTGTATACGCTGAACGCTGAACGATTATACGTTGTATAATCGCAACGGCACGATCTCGATGTTGAATATATAAAGTAAAGTATATTGCAATTGGTACTTGTTCTTCATTGTTCAGAAACGATGGCTCTTCATCTCTCCATAGTGACGATCTAGACAACGGCGATAGCTTTCAATGCTCGTTCGTAGTGCACATGTGACGCAGAAATAGCTTGGTTGAAGCGATCATTGCAAAATTGAATCACAGCGAAGGATGACACGATAACACAGTGAGCAGTCGTCCTTGAACAGCGCGCACACGTTTGATGGAGTGCGGCTTTGCTCCGGTCACGGCCGAAACAGCGAAGCCACGACGGCGGAGCTGGTGAGAGAGGAGGGCAAGTGTAACGCCTTGGATCGCCAGGGGAGGACCACGCAGCGTAATGGATGGTCCTGAATCGCTACTTCGCGTCCTTCACTGAGTTCATCTCTCCAGTCGGCATTTGTTTTCAGAAGAGAGTTTGAATGGCTTGACCTCACATCGTCTGTGTACGTACAGGCGGCGTCGAAATTGCGCGGGATGCGGGTTCCGCGAATAAGCGGACTTTTGGCCCAGTTTAAGCTTTCAGCCAGTACAATTAGTACAATGCTGTGTTGGTCGCGCGCACTCGTAACACGCGGCAAATCTGAAACGCAGGCCCAGTGGTAAAGTTCGGGAAGTTTCTGGCTTTTTTCTTAAATGACGCGCCCCGTAAACGTTTGACGCCGACTGCGCAAGGCCGCCCGCTCTTAAAGGGAGCCTCTTGTTTCTGTGCAAGAGAATATAAATTCAATATTTCTCGTATTTTATGGGAGTATAATGTGGTTGACATGACGCCCAGTGCAGGTATATATATCAATGACAGAGTTATCTGCAAAATTTAATTTAAAACGGAGTCTGCTACGATCACACGAATACTAACGAGGTGTTTTGTTATAAGAGTCTACGACCCCGCGCATATGAACTCTAGATGCATTCTCCGAAATCAGGGTAACCGTAGGACGCATATAAATAATATTCATTGCGTCTAAGCAAAAGTAGTAAAGTGACAGGGGGCTCACGCAGTGTAATCGATAGTCCTGAGCAGTTCCTCCGCGTCTTTCAAACTGTAATTTTCTCGGCGCCACCACGACAATGTCCTAATTGCAAACCACTTTCAAGGCACGCCGAACCTTCCATATACCCCAGCGCCAGTTCAAAAGTTCGCCTAGGCCATGATGCCAGGTCTCCACGTAGATATAGTATTATAAAGAAGTTGTCAGTTTCGTCCAAAGGAGAGCAAGGTTTAGAGTCTCAGTGACCCCGTATTCTCAGATATCCTCAACTCGAAGTTCTTCCTTCCCCTCTATACCGAGTTGAGCACAGAGCCACCCCACGACTGAAAAAGAGGCTAAACTTCTCCAGCACTGACGCGGAGTGTCAATTAAGCGCAGTGGACCATTTCTGTCGAGGAACGGCACTGCCATCAACTATCTTGACTCGAGGTGGTGTGTTGAGTGGAGAGACGTTCTAGAATACGGGGGTCATCAGTATGCCGGCGGGGTGAGGAGCGCGCCGCCAGCGGCGTTGCAAGCGTCGATCGCACCTCAACGGGTGCACGACACCGGAGCAAAACCGCCGACGCTCGTCGGTGCACAAAGAAAGATTAGACAGATTTAGCTACACGTTTAGGGTCCGCATCGCTGAAACCACTGTATATGCACCACGGTGTGGTTTGCGCTCAGCTGCTCAACGGGAACGCTAACGCGCGATCGAGTTGGCAGGCCGCAAAAAGTCGCAAATGGTCGCGTAGGTCTAAACGCGACTGTTTCTGCTCGAGTTGCGTTTAGACCAAAGCGACCGCTTGCCACCTTTTTGCGACCTGTTGCGTTGCGACCAACCTGGTCGCGCGACCTCTGCAAGTCGCCGGTGCGAATGAGCCCTCAGATGCATGGTCTCCAGAGACTCGCAGTGCGTTTGGCTGCAAAAGTGACGAAGCCGAGAGGACGCACCATCACGCTCCGTTCAGTCGGTTCTGTCGAAGCCAGGACATTACGGCGTCAGTATTATAATAATTCAATTATATTACAATAAAAGAAAACCAATTTGTAAAGCGGGAAAAATACAATGCCTTCGAGTAATAAAATCGCAACATAATATAAAAGTACATTAATTCATTTAAATAAATATATACGAACTTGTAATAAATGTATTCTAATTAGTTATCCTAAAGTATTTTACAGATTACCGCAAAAAACGTTCCCGATTCATCATCAATCCAGGAATATATCACCAACCCGGAAGATTGAAGTTAACTATGAAGCACCGAATGGTGAATAATTAAATAGATGCCGCTGATTTCCTTGCCCCTTGGTTGTAGTTTGGCCGGATAGTACCCACCGGCCTTTTATTATTATTATTATTATTATTATTATTATTATTATTATTATTATTATTATTATTATTATTATTATTATTATTATTATTATTATTATTATTATTATTATTATTATTATTATTATTTCTCAACTCCCGTTATACTTAGTGGTACGGGAAGGGGTAACGTCACTTTCTTTTTAATTCTTTTTCTCATTTTACCCCACCTTTAACGAATGCTACTGCTCAATTTTTCAGTCGTGCGACTGCAGTCGCAAAGCTTCAGAACCAATCATATGCTCAGGAAGTCTGTTTACACTGACGCGTACTTCGCGTGGCGATGGCGGTACGAGCAGTCGTGAACTGCATCAATCGCGAGATAATTCGGTGTGGCGACTGGCAAATAGCGCTTGCCGTTGTGAACACCAGTCTCCGTGAGTCGCTCCATGGTCGCCAGTCGTGGTTGGGCGCCCGACCACTGTCACTCGCCGGTGTGAATGAGCCTTAACACTCCACACCACGCAAGCTGCTCATTGGCGTCGATAGCATAACGGCGTGGAGGCGGTGGCACGAGTGCGCTTCGTGCGTCCATGTAATTGCTATCGCAATAAAGAAATGTTGGGCCTAATTCATGAAGTTTTTCGTTTCTTAAGAGCTGTTTGCCATTGGCTGGCCACCTCCACTGCTAATATGTCCACCATCACGATTGACTGGCCCCTGTTCTTACGAACACCTCTGTAAAGCTGTTCGTAAGCTGTTGGTAGGACCCGTATTCACAGAAAGTTGTTACGCTACTTTCTCATTAAAATGGTCTCTCTACGGTCCAAGCAGTCCAAAAACACGTGCTCATTGGTCTCTCTTCTCTGTAGATGAGACAGTGTACACACGAGGCCATAAACAGGAGTTGCACCCTGGACAGTTTCTGCTATGTTTTATAGACACTAAAGAAGCTACCAGTCATTTATGCGCCCTTAAAAAATGTTACAGCTAGGAAGAGATCAATTTTTGTGGAGAAGCGCCTTATTTGACTAATCGCGCTTTCCCTCCTCGCATATTTGCAATACATTAGCGTTTTCGTTCTACGACAAAAAGCGCGGGTGAAGAGATGCAGTAAGAAAATAGAAACAAAGCCGGCAATGTGTATAAAAATCTGAATGACACAAAGCCAAAACAGAATCTGCTCTGCAAAAAAAAAAAAGTGAGAGAGATGGGGAGAGAGAGAGAGAAATCGAATGCAGCTTTGTCTTCTTACTTCGCTCCCGATCGCTTCCTTCCTGTCTGATATCGCTTTTAATTTACGTCTCGATCGTCCCCATCTCCGGTCAGGTGTCCCGGAAAGCTTGTTCCGCCTCCTGACAAAGCGTGCCTAATGAATGTTCGCGCATTTTTCACGCATCGTATGAGGCTCCCGCCACACGTACGACGACCAACCTTTTTTTTTCCTTTTTCTTTTATTATTTATTTTCACTTGGCTATCTTACAAGCGTTCATCTTGTCCCTACAAAAACGTTTTTTGTTGTTCCACACATGCAATAATTTAGACTCAAGAGATAAAGAAAATTCACGGCTATAGCATAATGTTGCTACATGCGTAACGTCACTGCACAAATGGACACACAGATGTGAGTGCACGCTTGAAATTTGAATACATACAGAGTGCTAAAATATATAAAGCAGGAGAATATGGCGCGGTCGTTAACAACGGGGGAGACGTTAATTTATTCGATCTCAGCTTCCTTCGTAGCCGATCGCTGCCGCGATGCGAAGGAAAGAGAGGGGATGGAACCTTAATGGAACTGCTTCAGCAATGAATATCACTGTCTTTTCTTTCTTTTTTTTTCGTGATTCCAATCTTAGTTTGTGGCTCGCGCCTGTCGCTTTCGATTCGCAGACCGCGGGCCAGAATTGCTGGCGGCAGGCGGCGATATCGAAGCCACCGCTGGCGACGAGAGCTGCCAGCATTTTTTTTTCGTGCGGATGACAGCACCGCCGTTTTGTAACGGCGGTGTCGAGGTTATCGTACCCTTCTTATTTCACGCCGATAACTACTCTAGGAGATCTGCAGCTACGTTAGCGGTGTCGCCGCAGGCTCTTATTGTAGTATAACCCCAAATAATTATCCCTGCCACGTCATCGTGCCGACAACGAAATAACTTTCCACGAGAAATTTAGAAATTAAGACACTTGATCCGCTAACCAAACTATAGGGCCTTTGGTTGTGGTTGTTGACGCTCCGACAAAATGCGCCACCACGCCATTTTCTTGTCCCTTTCGTAGTGCGTATATCAAATTAAAAATTAGATACGTGCGTTGAGTATATACATTGTGTCCTTTCGCCCATAGTCACGTCAACAAGTACGGCATCTGTGCTGAGCTTGTAGGCCTGCCTATGCCCCTGGAAAGTTTAGGATGCAAACAAGCATCAGGCTCCAAACAAGCTCCAAGCATCAGGCGATGACATTCAGTCCTAGAAACAAAAAGAATGGCATACACTCCATCGCTGTTAGTGGCCGTAAGATTGAAATCAGAGCATTTATTTGAAATTCTCTGGAAGACATTAAAAGATAGGATGGCGCACTTGCAGCTATAAAACAGTATTCCGTGGTTTCCGATGCATCGAGAAGGCTAATAGTGAAAAAGATTAATTGCACCCAGAGAACTATAGCGCGTCAAAATTTCCCCGACTGATCTCTACTGTTAACAAGGTGCTTACCCTTGTTTTACTTTCTAGCTTTAAATGTAATTGTCTGATGAGCCATCGTTGCGATGTGCCACCAGGGCACCAACGAAATGCGAGCATTTAGGGTCAACACTACCTCACGAGACATCGGTTGCAGTGCATGTCACAATCAACGGCGATGCGTTATACTTTCATATCCTGTGCAGTGTGCAACATCATTCAATTTTCACGTTTATCCACCGCAAATGTCATAATTTTAATATATTGCGAATATTTATGTTTATGCCCCACCCAACTCACACCGACTATGCCGAAAAAACTCCCAAGCTTGAGACGTCTACGCAGCCACGCCGCTATAGGACGAAAGCAATGCTTGGCGAGTGAAGCAAAGTGATGACAGGTGTATATGCACAGGGAAGTATAAGACACATGTCCAGCTACGTTTAAGTACTTTGCTGTACCGCTTCTCAAGTAGCAGGAGGAGAATGACGAGGAGGAGGAGGGTACGTGGTGCACTCTACGGGCGGATCTAGCCTTGCAAAGGCGCGCCTGCAACTGCTCCGCCCGAGAGACTCCCTTTAGCATGCGCGGATAAACGTGCCTATGAACACGCACTTGATCGCAGCATACAGTTCACTCCGTATAACCACCGGGGCTATCGGTAAAACTTGCGTGCTAAACTTCACCACTCGTTGTATAGGGGTGGTGGAGGTGGCGAAACACCTCTTTCCTTCGTCCATGCGGGAAGATGAATTCCTCCAGTGTAGCGCACGGATAGACTTTATTTTTCAGTCCTTCAAGTTGAGCCTCGCGCTCTTCAACAAATTCTGGGAATTTTTAGCAAGTAATGTTATATACAAGTTCAACGATACATTCACAACAGCTGCGGAAATAGTGAGAGAAAGTAATGACAGTAACTCTGACGTGTACAAACCAGTACGAGCATGCGCACACGCGGCCTTTCTACCACCTACAAGTGAAACGTATCTTCGGCGCATCATGCGACAGACGAAACTGATTAAACCGCCGGGAATAGATAAGTGTGCGTTTTCGAGATTTATACATCCATTTCAATGAGCTGAAAGATGTAATGCTAAAGATACTAAACGGCATACTTGAAACTGGCGTTATACCGCAAGAGCTAAAAATGTCGATCATAAGGCCAGTTTATAAAAGCGGTAAAAAAGACGACTTTACCAACTACAGGCCAATCGCAATTTTGTGCGCTATAGCGCAAATAATGGGAAAACATATTGCGTATGTGATGCAGTCGTTTTGTGAGAAATTTTCTCTGCATCATCCAGCTCAATTTGGTTTCACAAAAAAATAGAAACACAATCGCACTCCTGGAAGAATTTTCCGATTACGTTCATAATCTTATTGAAAACAACCTTGTCGCTTTAGCAATTTTCATGGACCTGACTAAGGCATTCGATACTGTAGGCCACGCTCTAATGATAAGCAAGCTTAATAGTTTAGGCTTTAGAGGTCTGTTTAACAGGTTCGTTGCTAACTACTTTTCCAATCGATTACAGTGCGTTAGAATTGAGTATGAATACAGTAGCTATAAAGTAATAAAATACGGTGTACCGCAAGGTAGCACACTGGGACGAATACTTTTTAACATTTATGTCACTGACTCGGGCAATTTACAACTGAACTCCGAAATCTTCCAATATGCAGATGACACCGCGCTTATTCTAGGCACCGCTGAATATGAGAGAGGATGCACGCGCCTTCAAGAAGATATACATAAAATCATGGAGTGGTTTGGGAAAAATTGTATTTTTGTCAATCCTCATAAAACCAAATTTTTATGTTTCCGAAATCCACATAAACATGTAAGCCTCGACCGACCCTTATACTTGCACAACTCTACCTGCGGCACTTGTGAATGTGAACCCCTGCAGACTGATTCAGTGGTAAAATATTTAGGTCGTTTTGTGGACGAACACCTAACTTGGAATAATCATGTGGAACACTTGCGCAAAAGGTTACGAACTATATGGCAGCTTTAATTTATAATTTGCGTGGCAAATGTCCTCTCAATTTAAGAATTACAATATACAAAGCATTAGTGGAGTCTGTTTTGCGCTATGGAATAACTTTATATGGCACATGCTCAGAATACAAAAGGCAAACGATTAATAAGCTAATCAAACGAATAGTAAATAGTATATCTTATGGAACAGTCTTACACACGGCTTCTGCAAAAGAAAAATACTCAAAACTAGGCATACTCAAGGTAAGCGAAATGTTTCGGTTTTCAGTAGGTTCTGCGACACTATTTTGCAAGTGATTTCAGGGTAGCTGTCCACAAAGAAGTGACACTAAGGAAAACAGAGAGATACGTTAAGCCAAGAGTTTTCACAAATTATGGTAAAAAAACGAGGAAGTATTAGGTCCCAGCTGTATTTAATGATCTCAGTGACGATTTATGCAATATTGTAAAAATAACACTGGTGAAAAGGATAAGAAAGTGGTGCTTAGAAACAATGCAAGAATGACAATTCTGTGTGGTTTTAGGGGTACGATCCGTTCCATGTTTACTCTTACGTCATGTATCTAGTCTACTTATCACAGCTTGTCAAGTTATACTTGCTTTTCTATTCATCAATTACTTTGATTATTTCTATTTATTTTTTATGTCGCGCAAGACGGGATCCTGCTATCTGGTTTTTTGTGCATCATTGAGCCTTGTAACCGCTGATGTATCCACCAGCTGCCAGCTCAGCCGACAAGCGCTATGTGCTTAGGCTGACCAGCAGATTCACGTGTATGAAAAAACGGGCGAATAAAACTGTATTGTATTGTATTGTATTGTATTGTATTGTATTGTATTGTATTGTATTGTATTGTATTGTATTGTATTGTATTGTATTGTATTGTATATCACCATGGGCGCGGCAGAACGAACACATTGGTGAGTGCGACAGTCCTATCTTTTGCTATAAAGTGGCACATACACATTCTGGAGGAGCGGCCAAGAAAGGACACACACTCACTGGCACATACCGACTGGCTAAATGAAAGAAAATTAGTGATCAATGAATCCGTTGAATATAATTCGCTATCTCTTTAAGAGGTCGGTGTTCCCTTGAGATCCCTGTGAGCCGACGTTATACAGGGTGTTTGAGCGAACACTTCAAAAGATTTTTTTTTAATGCCTGTGGCACACAGCACAATTCTAGTTCATGAGCTGGTCTACTCGAAGAGGAGGACATTACTTGCACAAGAATTGAAATGCATATTGGACTAATTAACAAAAAATCACTAATGAAATTTTTACCTAACCAACTTATAGCCCATATTGCAATTTACAAATTCTAGCCGTGGAGTTCGCAAGGCGGATCCACTTGGAACGAATTCTCTGAATGACACCAGTTTCGAGATACCAATTCTCGAACTTTGCGTAGAAATGCATTGGCGTTCCAGTTACTTTTGTGCTTCAATGCATAAAACGAAGTTCTGTTAAGAAAGTCCCTAGGACGCCAATGCAGCACAAAGCTTTCCATTCGTAAATGATTTTTTGTCCTTCACTGGTCGCCTCCGCTAATATTAAGTCCAGCATCGCGATTGTGAATACGAGCCCTGATCCTTAACAATGTCCGGAAGCCAGAGGGAGGAATCTTGAGGGGTGACGTCACGTGACCCTAGGCCTAGGTGCTAAGAGGAGTAGGCGTTGTTCGTTGTCAGATACCCGCCCATGCCAGATTTCAGGCTTATCTTATCGACGCATCTACAAGCAGTATTACAACATTGAAAAGTGAGGTTCCAATGGAGCAGTATTCATACACGAGACCGGCCACAGTCATTGCATCTCTTAAATGGTCAGTCCTGCTTTATTGTTTCTTCGGCGAAAATGAAGATCCCGCAGACAAACGTTTTGCGTGGCATGGTGCAGGTGATGTTTCCTTTAGAGAATGGCTTATACATGTTCCAAAAACAAACCGAGATTAGAAGTCAACCGCGCACGTACACAAAAAACCTTACCGCGCTACCCTGCAAAATATTAACGACAATCATTATAACTGCTGCGAGTACGCTCGCTCAGGGCGACAAGCATATCGGGGAGGTCATAATTATGCATACATGATGACTTGCGCAAATAGGGCTGTAAAAGCAATGCAGGAAATAAGAATACAGTAGCCGCGAAAAGTGAGCCCTCTTCGTCCTTCCAAGCCTCCCGTCTCACACATTGCGACTCGTGTGCTCGCCGGCTCACATCACACCATTTTATGTAACCTTCTCTTTCTCTCTCCCATCTTAGCTGCCAAATGGGTTTTCCTTCTCGTTCTGAACACATTGTTTCCTTTTATTGTTTTTTTTTGTGATATTCTTTTTTATCGCGCGTACGCGTCAGCGGTTTTCCCATTAGTTTATGTATTCCTCCTTCCTCCCCTTTCCCCGACCTGCGGGAACTTTTGTGTTCCTTTTCTCGCGCTCCTGTGAAACAAACGGGCTCTCTTCCGGAGCATGTAATTAAGAGTAATAGCTCGTAAACGTAAGCGCCGTAATTCAACACTCGTGTTTCTGGTTTCGAGATAGCGGCACGCCACCGGCAGTTTCGTACCACGCACTTCGTCCGTTCCCCCACCATCCACGCGTACCGCAAAATGGGGCAAACCGACAACAATAAAAATAAGACAATATAGAGTCGTTCTCATTAAAAAATCCATGTACCTTGTCCCAGCGTCATAAACATTGCCAGTTTCCGCTTTGTTTTTCTTATCGTTCATGTTTCGGAGCACACAGACACACACCACGGCGTCCAACGTCCGTCTTTCCTTTCCCGAATGGGGCGAGGACGCCGGCTCCTTCTTATCACTGGCTGAGCGGTAACACACACGGGCGAACACGGAGATATCATTGCGGGCATTAATAAATGCATGCCGCTTGTCACTTCCCTTAAAACATTGTTTAGGTTGCTCTTTCTCTCTTTCTTTTTCTTTCTTTCTTTCTTTCTTTCATTCTTTCTTTATTTCTCACTATATCGCAGAAATGTTTTATGTTGTCCGCTTCCGTGTACACCTGCACTGGGCCCCAAAGCACCCGCTCGTTCTTATCTCTGCATGCGCGGGTAGCTATAGCGAGCGGTTAGAATGAAGCCGCTGTGGGCCGCGTTCTCATGGTGTCCGGACGTTTCTTTGTTCTTCGCTCCGTACGAGCACACAAACACGCTTGCGTCATGCATCTCTGGAAGCAAACGCAGGCATTCACGCGATAAAGACGAAGATTAACACGGCCCGAAAACAATTAAAGCCATCAAGACTAAGAAGGAAAGACGCGAACTCGTTCGCGACGCCTTTTAGACAGCGGCGCAAAAAGAACTATAGGAAAACAGCAACAAAAGCAAACACTCAAGATGAGGGAACCGAAGGAGCCGCGCTCGATCTGATCATTGTTACAATGCCTTTGCCATCACGCTATCGGTATACACACTGCTGCCGAACACACGCGCCCAGCCGACCGACGGTTGTTTCCACACGCACGTAAACAGTGGGTAATGGTGCCCGAACAAGGATGCTTACACTGTTGCAAAACATGTGCGTGTGCGGCCTCATCGGGTGGCCGTGCACTCAACGCAGTGAGCCACGCGTTTGGTAGGTAAACGACCTCTCCATGCACGCGTGTTCACGCTTTCGGAGTGAATTTAGCTGAAATCCTTCGTGCAGACACGGTCGACGTCGAGGCAAATGCAGGAAGAGCGACGCCTTTCACTGGCTCTATCTCAATTCCAACAAAAGCAATCAAGCTATGACTTTGTGAACTGCAGGACGCCGATACCGTGAGCATTTCATTTCCCGATATGCAATGTCCGATTACTCTGAATATAGTCAGCCGGCTTCATTGTATCTCCGCAAACATCTCGATCTCATCTGTACACCTAATCTTCTGCCGCCCTCGAATGCACTGCGCTTCCCTTGGCAGCCATTCGGTCGCATTAATACACCACTGATTATCTGATCTCCGTATTGCATGGCGTGTCCAATTCCGCTTATCCCTCTCTATCTCAACTAGAATTTCAGCTGTCCGCGTTTGTTCTCTAGCCCATACAGCATTATTTTTGCCTCTTGGCCTCTTAACGATTATGCCTACAGTTATCCTGTGTGCTAGTGCCACTATACGAGTAGGCAACGTCACTAACTAGAGTATGGACTACCTTTTGGGGAGTTCAGATTGCCCACATGTTAGTTGGATCGTTGACTTGAAGACAATGCATCCACCGGTTTCGCACCATAACTCGTACTCACAGAAGCAGGATTAAACAGCGCTAATACGCATCACAAATAAAGAGGGCAAACACACATCAGTGCTCAGTGAATTTCGTTGCCTCTTCATGTGCCCTGTCCTTTCACACCCAACAACCCACTACAGCAGACAGATGCGACCAGGCACACATACACAGAAAAGGACAGAAAAGACGAGCGTCGTTTAACCAACTATATATCCCAACAAGATATACTCAAGAAGTCAAAGTTGCGAACGACGCAGGCCCTCTCAAAAGTTGTTTCCCGGATGGGGCGTGACGTCGCGGTGATGTTTTCCAGAAGCAACAACTACTTGTCATAGTAGAGCAATATAAGGATGGAAGTAGGAAGGGGGATGCGGAAGTAGCGCAGGCCTCCCTCGCTCTTTCGTTTACAAAAGGATGACTGCCACTGCAAACACTCGGCCAAGAGGCTCAGCGCCGGTCAAGTAACCGCACCCGCAACCCTGCACCGGTAGTCAAACACTTCCGACGTCCCCGTATGTAAAATTCCCAGCAAGTTTAAAGCAAGCGAATCAAGGTGCGTATTTACCAATGAGCAAAGATTGGCAACAAGAGTGATTTGCCTTCAAGCCATAAAAACGACCGTATTGGCAAAGAGCGCCCGACCAATGACAAGCAATTTTTATGACCCAGGATGCTCATGGCGTTTGATCGGCGGAATAAGTTCGACTGACCGAACTTCCTATAGAATGGACTCCGATGAATTGAGCTAGCTGTCTCCCCAACCAGGTTCCTCCGAAAGGCCCTTTCCGGTGGAGGTGCTGGGTATCGATCCCAGTACCTCGATCAGAAAATGTCGCGGAGTTAACGAACAAGAGCTTGCCAAGCGATGGTCTTTCTTTAATGTTGGCCGACAATCGGAGGAACGCGCACAACTGTGCACTTCATCGTCCTCACTCTGGCGAAGGGTGGTTGTAGTGGGTAAAGGCAATCAAGTTTGGAATACGGTACCTTATCAGACAGGCCGCGCGTTTGCACGCATACGCACGTTTCTAAACTTACGGGGAGAAACTTTGCCTGCTCCCGGGAAAGTATGCAGGATGCGCGTTTAAATTACGCCCTTCCGTATTGCACGATTGCTCCGGCGAAGAAGTCCGAATTAGGAGATGGTGTAAAGGTCGGTTGCGGTAGAGGAGCGTGCTTCTAGCACGAGGCGGCGCCGACAAATGTCGGCGCAACAGTCGAGCCAGCTCGTGCCAGTATGATGCCGCAGCACCGCCGCGTGAGGCAAGAGTGCACGAAGCTGTGGTGTGTAATCCTGGAGGCTTTCGCCGTCGCTTTAGTAAGGGCTGGCTGCGTTCCCTTACTCAACTTTCAATGAGATCTGCGTTCGGTCTGAGCTCCGGCTGCGAATGGTTAAAGCCCACTAATTGGCTAAAGCAGGATCCGCGGTTTCGCCCTTTTCTCGCATACCCACTTATGGGCGTCCCTCCTCGACACGAAGCGAAGGCGCCCAACTCGGCCCTTTCGCCAGCTGCTGCGCCGAACGGTACTTTCCAATGCAATCATCCACCGCCTCTACGGGCCGCTGTGCGCCACCTAACAGGCGGCTAAGCTTTAGAGCTATCCACAGCGCGCAAAGCGCAGCTGTTTCGCGTAATTTGTTCGAAATGATTTCTAGGTGCGCGTTTCGTGAGACTGTGTTGCAACTCACCACTTCGTTTGCATTTGTTGTCTTATGCATTAAATATCATTGTATTGTACTCGAAATCATTTGAGTTTCACAGTCAAGCGGTCGTGAGAGGCCGGAATGAGCCCACCGTTTAATTGTACTTGAATCTATGCTCAAGCTCCCGGTTGACGATTACTGGCGTGCATGGCAGTTGGGGCGACCATGCTGACCTGCGCAAGCCTGTTTATATATGCACGTGTAGGGAAGGAGAGGCGGGGGACGGGTTGGGTGGGCGGGGGGGGGGGGGGGGAGACGTTAGCTTTGCTAGTGATTCACACCTCACGCCCCGGTTGGGCATCGCCCTCAGAAACAGTCCGTTGAGTATAACGCGGGATGGCTCTCTCTCTCTCTCTCTCTCTCTCTCTCTACGGGATGGCTGATAGCCGGGTTTGCGCGCGACCTCCTGCGAGAACCCCTCCGGTGTTCTCTACACCACACGGCTACCGCACGCGTGCGCCGAGGTCGCACGGCACACGCGCGATGCCTGCCGCACTGTCGCCAAGGGCGTGTCCGTGCGTGTTGATCCTCAGCAGGGTTCACACACGTCCGCTCACGGTGGCGTCGTCCGTGGAACCGCGGGCCTCGGTACGACGTCGAGTACCAAGCCGTCCACCGCCGAGCGAACATTGAGATCGTTAATCCGTCACCGTGTGCGTGTGCGCGGTTTTTTTCGCGGTGCTCTATGGAAGTATATCGCCACGCGACTGACCGTTACTGCCTATTCGACGGGCAACACGCCGTCAGGCCAGTAACGTTCTAATGGAGCCTCGGCACGGCATCCGGTTGCACGCTGACCGGCCATGCTGCGCCAAGAGTGTATACACTGGTCTCTGTAGTGCGCTCTCGACCGGGCGCCTCTCCTGTGGCCACTGCCTCCGACGGGGGCGGGAGGGACAGAAGCTCGAATGACACGTCATGGTAGCGGCTGGGAGCGAAGTGTGTTTTATGTGCATGCGCGCGCAGGTTGGCACCCGCTTCTTGCCTGGACCGTCACCGCCTCCTGCAGGGTCAACGGCGCCTCCTGTGTGAGCGGTCAGCGTCATGGAGACGCGCGGGAAAGTGTTATTAATGAACGTTACCGAAGCTCCCACTTCACTTCTTAGACACACTGAAAAAAAAGCTAAAACAAAAAACCGAGCGACGTTCCGCTTCAGACCCAACAAAGCCGTGAAGCTCTTGTTCCTTTCTTTCTATTTTTTAAACAAGCACGGAATCCGGTCGCGGCTACGCGATGATAAATGAGCCTCATGGCTGGATGCTGTTCTTCCCAGGTCGGCGTTCTTCAAATCACCGAGCGGCATGTTGTGTACCTTCCACAGGGCTTATCTCCTTTTCGGCCGTGTCGTAATTTCTAGCAGCTCAGACGAGCCTGCACGCATTGGGGTGCCTGTGTGTTGTGATGGCTCACTTTAATGTCGACAACCACGCAGCGGGACAAGATGCCCATAGCAGCGTGTGGGGCCTTCTCCGTAAATTGAGGCGCGCCTCTCGCAAGGCAAGAGAACGCAACGTACCACCCTGCTGCATACTGGTGCGGCATTTTTTTTTTTTTCGTGCCGCACCCCGACTAGCAAGCACGTTGGCCTTTATTTGGTCAATGAAATTCGAACAGTTGGCGAGCACTAACGTTGCCCATGGGTTCACGTGCAGATAAACATGCAGATAAACAAAGAGAATCATAGCAAAGAAAGAAAAAAGAAAGGCAGAGGTTTAAGCGAGCTTGTATACATACGGTTTCCTACCCTACATACGACTCGTACCTCAAAGGGTATGAGTTCAGGGTGTCAGTTGCATAGCTTAGGTGACAGGCACAGGGACACTGACACTTCCATATAAAACAGACACAGACCTTGCGCTTTATAGCAATGAGATGTATAATAAGAAAGCAAGAAAGAAACAAAGAAAGAAAGAACACCATTTGTGATTATACACGTAAATGTGTACATAATTCATTACCGCTTATTAGGACCGGTGGACTCCATGAGCTGCAGAAATAATATAGAGTTGCTTTCGGCGCCAGTGGTGCAGATCAACCAAGATTTGCCTGTGGGGATTGTCGTGAGTCGAAGTTGACAGAAGTTTTGACCGTGTTACGTCTAGTTATGCCCATGACTGGCGCTCTCGCGTGCAAGGTAAACATTGGTACTTGGTGTCATCCAGTGCCGTGGAGACATATTGCTTCGACATGCCCCTAGATATCCTTTTTAAATAAAACAACAAAAGTTATCTTGTGCCTTAAAACTTGGGGGTATCCGAGGGAAACGCATGAAAGGGCTCTTGCATTTCCGTATCTAGGGTTGTGGTCCTAGGGGCCTGTTCCCTAAGCTAACAATAACTGCGTAGTGATCCACATTCCAGCGCCGTCAGACAGACGCAACGCGAAGGGGCTAGCATTGGCGATATCCCCCAAAGGAATGTCCTTCAAAATATCAACACTTAACTGTAGCTGTATGTATGTGTTTTATTCTTTATTTTTGTGGGAGGAGGAGGAGAGAAATGGAAGGAGGGGATGTCAACGTTACGCGCGTCTGGTTTACTACCCCACAACGGTGGAAGGGGGTTAAGGGATGAACAGAAGGAAGAAAGGATTACCTTCATGAAGACACTCTAATCAAGACTCATCTGTTAGCGTTCATTAAAGCAATACGTGATTATCTTCATAGGCAGATGAGAAAACGAAGAGAATCCGAAGCACCGCGGACACACCGGGCAGGAAGATTCGAACGGAGTTTCTGACCCCGACTATAGTTGACGTGGCATTGGCGAACTTTTCCAGCCGGGGGCATCACGCTTAGTCGGTCGTCGTCATTCAATACCAGTATACCGCGCATGCATGCATGTGTGTGTGTGTGTGTGTGTGTGTGTGTGTGTGTGTGTGTGTGTGTGTGTGTGTGTGTGTGTGTGTGTGTGTGTGTGTGTGTGTGTGTGTGTGTGTGTGTGTGTGTGTGTGTGTGTGTGTGTGTGTGTGTGTGTGTGTGTGTGTGTGTGTGTGTGTGTGTGTGTGTGTGTGTGTGTGTGTGTGTGTGTGTGTGTGTGTGTGTGTGTGTGTGTGTGTGTGTGTGTGTGTGTGTGTGTGTGTGTGTGTGTGTGTGTGTGTGTGTGTGTGTGTGTCCACGCCCAACTGCCCTTTCTCATACATTTTTTATGCCTTCTTCTTTTGTGTACTAACGCAGCAAGAAATATTCATACATGGTCGCAAATTCTCGAGCCAGTGAAGGCAAATAAAAAGAAACAAAACGACGAATGAAGTGGCAAGCAATAAAGACCGTACATGCAAGGGTGAAGATTTAAAGCGGCCCTCGGATCACGACTCCAACATTTCCCGTCCGCCCGCAGATCGTGCCAACGGGGAAAGAGGAAAAACAGCCAGAAGAAGAGTGCGCACGTTTCAGAAAACAGGCGAGCAGTGGCTGCGCGTTAAAAAGAAGCCGCGCGCGAGGAGGCAGGAAACCAAGATACGAGAACGAATAAAGCGGCGAGGCATCATCACCAACGAGTACATTTCCTTACCTGCGCCACGTTTTCTTTCTCGGTCTGCTTAGGCCGCACTCATCGCGACGCATTACCCGCATTTTATTTCGTTTTTTTTTTTCCCGCTTCTCTCGAACTCCCAACCGCTGAGAGCGCGTTAATCTTCATCATCGGGGCTCTCAAAAGGCCGCGCTGCAACATTTCCGCAGCAATCCAGCCCTCGTGTGGCTAATCTTTTTCGCTCTCTCTCTCTCTGTATTCGCTCCCAACCGCAAATGGGAGGCGGGGAGGCAACCGTAATTGTAATTCGACGTGACCGGGCAAATGCGATGTTTACCGGCGGCGGCGTGAGCCGTGATATGCTGCTGCGGCGCGGAACGCGGCAGAGAGGCTGAACCCTACGGTCGAAAGGGCACTCCACCGGATGCCATCCATTTCGTGCACTACTGGTGGATAGAATACAGGCGCGAAAAGGTAGTCATGATTCTTCAATTATCTTTCCCGCACACGAAAGAGCCGCCGCAAGCTTGCGGGTATGATGCACCTGACCGCCCTTCATAAGGCTTCTCTCTCCTTCTTCTTTCCTTTCTTTTTCTGCCATTCCGCAAATCATTTTTTTATTTTTCTGTTAGATGCGGCAACTGTGATTTCTCTAGCTCGTGCAGTGTTCCCTCTATTTGCTTCGAACTGTACGCTTTTAAATTTTACAGGAGCAGAACGCGTCGATAAAGCGTTGCAAGGTAATCATTAGCAGTCATTAGTTTACGCTGTGTGAGCTAATGTGATCTTGAAGTGCGCCGTCATGCTGAGTACCTTGGTTCTCGTCAGAAGCGGCATTGTGCTTAATTAGTACTTTGGGAAGAGGAGACGGACCTCTCGGGAACACCGAACGCTAACAGCTTCCTCTCTGCGGAGCGAAATAGTCCAGTTGTCTGCCTCGAGCGAGACGGCCACGGTGTCTACCGTATATACGAGATGTCCCCAGCCCATAAAGAATTCGGGCGGGTGCCCAGCATACGTGTGAAGCTGCGTTAAACGAGGCTTTCTCTATTATTTACGCGACCGTTGAAGCGAATGTTACGCAAACGTAACTCTAACGAGGTAAATTCTTGTCTAAAGTGACGGAAATGACATAAATAGTTTATGCAAATGTAACGCTAAGACGCAAATGCAACGCATTGTGGCAACTGACCTCCACGCTCGGCTGCTTCGGTTGCCGAGTTCTTCAGTTCTTGCCACTGATTGCGCCACGACACATGAAACTGAAAGTGGCGACAACGCAGCCTGCATGCAAGTTGCATGTGGGCTTTTTAGCCGTGACAGCTTTAAGCAACCATTTATGGGGCCCTGGCGTCGCATAGAGGCAGGACTCTGGGTGGTGCCCTTACATGTAGTGTGGTAGCTGGTAGCAGGGTAGTGGGCAATTGGGATTGTGTCTAATCAGCAAGACAATAGCCAGCACCCCACACAAAGAAAGAAAGGGGGAGGGGGATGAGAGAGGACGCGAAAGCTACTTTAAAGCTCTTCCCCTAATTTTCCTGCTCGTCCCCGATTCCCCCTGTGTACTTCCGTCCGTCTCTCCGTATGTATGTATGTATGTATGTATGTATGTATGTATGTATGTATGTATGTATGTATGTATGTATGTATGTATGTATGTATGTATGTATGTATGTGTGTATGTATGTATGTATGTATGTATGCACGTATGTATGTATGTATGTATGTGTGTATGTATGTATGTATGTATGTCTGTGTGTGTGTATGTGTGTATGTATGTATGTATGTATGTATGTATGTATGTATGTATGTATGTATGTATGCATGTATGTATGTATGTATGTATGTATGTATGTATGTATGTACTTCATCACCAGATCGGGTGATGAAGTTAGGAAATTTGCAGGCGCAAGTTGGAATACGCTAGCGCAAGACAGGGGTAATTGGAGATCGCAGGGAGAGGCCTTCGTCCTGCAGTGGACATAAAATATAGGCTGATGATGATGATGGTGTGTGTGTGTGTGTGTGTGTGTGTGTGTGTGTGTGTGTGTGTGTGTGTGTGTGTGGTGTGGTGTGTGTGTGTGTGTGTGTGTGTGTGTGTGTGTGTGTGTGTGTGTGTGTGTGTGTGCGTGTGTGTGCGCGTGTGCGTTCGTGTGTGCGTGTGCGTGCGTGTGCGCGTGCGTGTGCGCGTGCGTGCGTGTGCGCGTGCGTGCGTGTGCGCGTGCGTGCGTGTGTGCGTGCGTGCGTGTGCTGTGTGTGTGTGTGTGCGTGTGTGTGTGTGTGTGTGTGTGTGTGTGTGTGTGTGTGTGTGTGTGTGTGTGTGTGTGTGTGTGTGTGTGTGTGTGTGTGTGTGTGTGTGTGTGTGTGTGTGTGTGTGTGTGTGTGTGTGTGTGTGTGTGTGTGTGTGTGTGTGTGTGTAGTCAACCACAAAAGTTTACGATGTGGCTTCCCCTGCAAATGTGAATTGCTGCACTGTTAAGGCATGACACTTCTAATTTAATGAACAACTGTGTAGGTTGCGAAGGCTCCTACATGCTCGAACATTTAATATAAGGCTGTGTGACCACGCTACGCGAGAATTCAGCTTCTTGGCAGATCCTGCATCCCGTAAACTTTTGCGGTTGACGGTACGACTGCAACAATTTATTTCAAGAGTCAATATTTGCGCCTTCTTTGCCAGAGGCTATAGAGGCGAATCAGTGGACCTGTCAAGGCAACGCGAATAAAGCGAATCAACAAGAAAAAGAGACCGCTGGCTCTGCAACGTTTTCTTTCTTGATAGGAATTTTCGAATCTGCAGAGGTCTTTCAAAAAAAGAAGCCGCGTTGAGGGCACTTCGGCCATGTCCAAGACTTTTTATGGTCGTCGCACGCCGATTGTAAAACGTCCGGCGGCTTGCATACTTTGTCGTGCAAGCCTTTTATCCTCTCGAAAATGCACATTGCCCTGTTCGCTCGGAAATCCCAAGAAAATATTTTCCTAAACGCATGAAGACAACTAATTTGTGCGCGCATTCGTAATCAATGCGAATCGTTGCATTTCTAACGCAATGCATTATTGAAAATTACCATTTTGAAACGTCACAAAGCCGTTCAAATCCCGGACCTGATTTGGGCAAATTCATGAACCACCCATCCTTCCCGTTCCCGCTGAACGGGAACGGTCGACGTTCGTCGACGAATGTCGACGTTCGCGGCAGCTCGAAAAAAAAAATTGTAACATCGCCCCAGTTTCCCGCCGTGACTTTGGTGACTTTAGCGACTTTGGCATTGCGCTGCTAAGCACGAGGTCGGGGAATCAAATCCCGGCCGCGGCGGCCACATTTCGATGGGGAGCGTAATGCGAAAATGTCCGTGTACCAGTGGCGCACCGACGGAGGGGGAGGGGGGGTTGTAACCCCTCCCCCCCCCCCTGAGGCCGACTTAACCCGCCCTTTTGTTTAACCCCTTTTTTTTTCCTTGCGCATTTGAGTACTGCAACTAAGATGTAAGACGCGCAATCGTCTGCACACTCGCAAAAAGCGTATTTTTTGACAATTTCCCGTGAAGAAATTGGAATAAGCTGCTGTTTAGATGGTATTGGCAAACTGTCAACCCCTCCCCCCCCCCCCCCCCCCCCCCCTGGCAGAGATCCTGGGTGCGCTACTGCCGTGTACCGTACGTTGGGTGCACGCTACACAACTCCAGGGGGTCGAAATTAATCCGGGGCCCCCACTACGCCGTGCCTAATATAAGAACGTTGTTTTGGCATGTGAAACCGCAGAATTAAAGAAAACGAAACATCGGTCCAATTATTTTGAGCGCACGAGTAAGACAACAACTAATAAGGCACTCTCGCTTTGTGAAACAAGAAACAACAAACGTTTATGTGGACCAGAGAGGCAGAACGAACTAACAAACATAACATGGCAACGGAAAGGCAAATAGTTACGCCGCCCTCGAATGTGCGTGTACAGTTTAAAAATTTGACCTCTCAGATTGTGGTGAATTCGGCAGTCGGGGCACCAAAGCGGCCCCTTGAAACGAGCTCCGTCGCATGGTGAGTGCGGCGCAGGTCTAATACATTCCCAAGTTTCTTTTATCTTCTTTTTTTTTCTTTTTTTCTGGACACTTGCTGAACCATCAAGGGTGTGTGCTGTCCCTTCGCCATGACTTCGACATCCGCGCAAGTCCATATGTCACGTAAATAACGTCAATGCTCCAGCAGTTTGCGCGTAACCGAAAACTGAAAGTGTAACCGAGGCTCTGAGCTTTGATTTTCTCTGTGAAAAAAACATATTTTCGTCAATACAGAAGAATACGAAGAATATGAGCGCTAAAAAAAAAACACCTTGCTTAAGAAATATAAATGAGGCTGCGCTGATTCAGGACAACTGAATGTTGCCATTCGTGTGAAAGTTAGCTTACGTACGCCAGAGTGGCAGCACTACACTATATTCGTAAGAAATGGTAAACTGAGTATAGAACACCAATACCGCTCTGCAGATGCCAACTATACAGGGACACTAATGCCAACAGCGCACCCTCCGCATACCTCCTGCATAGTTGTATTTTTATCTGTTGTAGCGTAAGCGCGGTGGAATGAATAAGTAAAAGGAAAAATACTCCGGCAGCCCCAAAACGTAACAGCAGTTACATGCACGAATGCCCAGGGTACACGGGTCGGTATAAGATTGCGCAGGCCTTGTAAGGGGCGGATCTCGTCGTTTGAGTGAGTCTGGGAGGGCATACGCACGACGCTTTCAGTTCTCCTGGTTGCGCTTGCTTCTACCCGAATAGGAAGTTCCTATCAACCGTTGCCATCACATTGCGGAGAAAGTGCAGACACGCGGTGAGGCCAGTATGGCGTCGCGTCACGAAAACAGGGCAATCGCTTGAAGTCACATCACCGTGACAGTCGAGGGCCCAGCGTGAGCGAGCCCGCACGCGAGGTAGGAATACCTTAGGGTTCATATAGGAGGTCACAAAACTTCAGGGGCGTTCCAGCGTAAGAAATCTGCTCGATGTCCCGGTGTAGAGAGAGAGAGAGAGAGAGAGAGAGCAAAAAGAGGAAATGTTGGGAAGTCAACCGGGTGAGCGCCCGGTTTGCTACCCTACACTGGTGGTGTAATGAAAAGGGGGAATAGAAGGACGAAAAGAGGAAGAGAGAGAACACTGCACGCACACAACAAGACGCACAGCAGTGCTATAACCGGTCACTCAGGCCGCTGCACTTCAAGAACTGTGTCTATGCTAGTGCAGTCTCGCGGTCCGGATGCACCGGTATGGACGCAAAACATTCAGCAAGAATCGCAAAATTTTCATATAGCTGTATTTCTTACAGTGTCATGCTGGCGACACGAAGTGAAATCAGAGGGTCACTCACGAAGATTAAGGCTGGGAGTCGGGACAATCGCTTAAGGGACAAATTTGGGGAATAAAGATACGCACAGCGACGGCAGAACACATTGGAGAGTCTCATCAAACACTAATGCGCTGTCTTTTACTGCATGACACCTAGTAATACTGCGAAATGCCCTATGACGAAAGCAACGTGTAGTATTGCAATGGGCGGCAAGATTGCAATTGACCTGATCCGGCAAGGATCTATATAGGCAACTCGAGCGAAGCATGTTGCGTGTAAAATAAGACGTTACATGACAGAGCTCTTTTCTTTGAACAGCCAGAGATGTCAGGAAGGAGAGAGCGGTATTCTACACGACGCACAATAGCTGCCCCCGCACTATCATTATGAAACACA
This sequence comes from Dermacentor silvarum, assembly GCF_013339745.2. Taxonomy (NCBI): domain Eukaryota; kingdom Metazoa; phylum Arthropoda; class Arachnida; order Ixodida; family Ixodidae; genus Dermacentor; species Dermacentor silvarum. The sequence continues at coordinate 49,893,538 of NC_051157.2, read as the reverse complement.
GCTACGGCGCTAAGTAAGACGACGACGCAAACACGTGATTGCCATTTTTTGAAGAAATCATCAACAAGACGGTCGTCGTGCCCGTGCTTTTCATTTTGTGTCCATGTCTTTGTCTTCCTTAAAGCTATAACCAAGTTTCATAACTCCAGCAGATCAACTCGCCCAGCCTTCAGCATTAATGCCCTCACTGCGCCTCTGTAGATGCTGCATGCTTCTCTGGTGGCGCCTTCTGTACATAGACGAAATATTGCGGGACATTTTATGACCAGTGTTGTGCGGCTGCAACAATGTGGTTGCAACAGCACTAAAGAGACGAAGGCAGACGTAAGAACGACAACACACATGTCGTTTTATGTGTGTCCTTGTTTTTTTTTAGCGTTATTAAGTATTCCGGTATGACAAGCTCGAATTACCGCCTTGCTCAAGTGTTTAGCTATGTTTCCTGACCAAGCGAGAAAACGACGTATATTACTAGATGTGAGATGCATAGGGTTGAGTGTAATTTGTAAGCATCATGATACAGGTCCACTGGCGTGCTTGAAGCGGGAAACTTTCAGCGCAAGCTGTCTCCTGGAAACTTTTATATACCGGCGTTTATGAAGCGCGTCCGTACTTTCATGACAATTATACGAGACACAGCGCATGCCGACGATTTGCACTAACCCCTATGGCATGTCTGTCACACCTCAATAGTAATATTTTTTTAACGAAAGCAAGGCAAGTAGTTGTGAACATTTTATATTATTTCATTTCGCCTTTATGCGTTTGTATTCTGAGCAAAATCTATTCTCACCAATTTTTCAGTTTACTATTGCACCTAAATTTTATGGCCTAATGGCGAACCATATTGAGGCATGCTCGTGCCTCCAAGAATCCGGCAAGAAAACTGCCTTCGTATAGGCGTCAAAGCAGACAGCTCTGTTCAACGGAACTAACCGGAACACGGCTCCGGCCCCGGTACTCCTTCATAATATCTAAACAAAGGAGCATGGCGGTCTCTCTTTGCTCTTAGGTAAATCCTCAACAGGTGACGCCACCCCTAAAGAAGAAGCCTTTTCGTAGACCGAGGCACTCTCAGTCCCCGCGCCCTGAATGCGCGTGGGAGGAGAACGTGGGATAATAGCGGACACCGGCAACGTTAACGAGGAGGCGAGTGCAAAAGAGCAGCCGCGGCCCAGCCGGCGCTAATCAAAGGAGCTCTCCGCGAGCACGTGCCTCGTCGTTTCGCAACACGGAGTCCCCTCCTCGACCCAGTGGCCGCCCCGAGAGTTCTCGGCCGCACGCCCGCGCGCCACACGTGTGCGAGGCGTCGGCGGACGGGGGCCATGCGGGTTGCCCGCGCACGCATGGAGAAAGGCAGCGTCAGCACGAGCGTTCTTCGGGCTGCTCGGCCAATTAAGCGGCGGACTAGGGGGGCAGGGCCTCCGGTTTCGGGGGGCTACGCGGGTGCCGCTGCTACTCGCGATGCCTGCACCCCCCTCCCATCATCAGTCGCTTAGCGGCGTCGGCGGTGTTTCCTCTGCTTGCGTGGTCGAGCGACCTGGGACGGTCCCTCGCGTGGAATGCGCTCGCTCGCTGCTGCTGGCGGGGCCCGCGGAATCCTAAGCGCGAGATAGAGAGAGGACCCTCCTATAGGGCTGCCGCCGCAGGCGCGGGTTCGTCGACCCCACGGCGACGCTGGGAACGTGACGCTAACGTCGGAAATAAATGTGCCCCGGATGGACCCCCCTGGCTGGGCGTGCGGCAGTATGGCGGCGAGGCATGAGGACGCCGTTATTGCGTCTCGCGGACGTCGTGCTGGCCAGTTTGCAAGACGGACGCGCGATGCGAGCGGATTTACGCCCCGCGTCTCGGGGAGAACGCGTGCACGTGTGTGCGCGCGTGCGTTTCGGCGACAACCTTGCGTGCGTAGCCGCGCTTTGCGCCCCAGCTCACCCTCCCCCTCTCTCCCCCGTATCTCTCTCTCTCTCTCTCTCTCGCACTCTCGCGCGCGCACGACACCGACTGTTCGAAGGGGAAACCAACCGCGGGATTTCTACATTCACGCACCGACTTCGCCTTCGGACGCGTACTGCATTCGGCAAAGCTCCGCGAGCACTACGTGCTTCTGGTAGCATGCAGCCGTGCGCGTTATAGCGTCCAAGCCGATTGGCCAGCATAGGCACGGGCAGAAGAAGACGCGCGCAGCGACGATCGACAGTGGGTTTTTGTGGCGACCGCATTTTATGGCTCGCGTGATCCGAATGTTGAATGTCCGCGCTATATTCTTCCCTCATCTGCAGCCCTTTCACATATGTTAGGATCGTGATATGCTTCGATGTGTTCGCTACGGCATTGCGTTCGTCTATAACTGGCCATGGTATGGTAGCGTTGGTGTGATGACGCTGCTGTCGGAGATAATTTATGTATTTGTGGGTGTAAATAGATCTCTGGACTGAATTGAGCCTCCATGACAGAGGATCCCATGCGTGAATGCAAGGCCTCTACGGATTTCCAGCACGGTTCTCTTCGGGATGTCGCATCTCACCTGTGTAGCGTCCCGAGCCAGTCACCTTTCTTATTTATTTTTTGTTACATTAAAAAAAAGGCAAAAGCGAATTGTTTCCTGATGAGATGCGCCATCAAAGCAAATGGCGCCGTTAACCTGTGGCTCTAGTTTTTTTTATTATTATTATTATTAAAGACATGTTTTCTTTTGTGCGTAATACCATAAGAAAGCGTAGACTCAACGAAGTTGTGACGGTAAAAGACAGAAGATAAATGGAGGCTTGGCGAATTCCGCTTTTATTACAATTAACTATGGACTCTGCATTGTCCTCAGGTGTTTAAATTTATTATACTACGAATAACATCGCTGTCGACAATATAAAATGTCGCTTCGCATGACTCTCAGAGCATATGACCATCCCTTTTGTCTAATGTTGCATTTATCATCAGAACATTGCTTGATTAGTGTATAATTTAGCCGTTTTAAGCAGGTTAGTAACATTCGCAAAGAGATAATAAATGAAATACCTATAGAACGAATAAAACAGTGTTATTGACCAGCATACTGGTCGAAAACACTGTTTCATGCGTAGTATTTGATGTATAGCTGTATACATATAGCGTGTGGATGTCTACTTTGGCTGAGGAATCCCGGCCAACGTCAAGTTTCTAATGCAAAGCCAAATTAAACTTCTAAATGGCAGTGAGATTATTCGGTGGTACTAGAGGACGCTTTATGAAAAAAAAATATTAATAAGATCGTGGGGTTTAATGTCTCAAAGCAACCCACGGGATGTGAGGCACGTCGTAGTTGTGTATACCGTAATAATTTTGACCACCTGGGGTTCCTTACTGCGTGCAGCTAAATTTAAGTGCAATAGCATTTTTCCATTCGGGAATGTGGCCACCGTGACAGGGAATCAAGCCTGCGACGTCGTGGTCAACAGCAGAACGCGCATAGTCATTGAGCACCTCAGCAGCTAGCAGGTGAACTTATATGAAGCTATTCTACAAAAGTCTAGGCAGAGATGTGGTCCTTTCATATCAGTGTTTTTTTTTTATTTATTTAATTGTCCTGTCACTTTACGCGCTGTGCTGTAGTGTCACGACACAATGTATCAATGTATCTTTCTTTTTGTTTGACTTACAGCGTTTGTAATGTCTCTCTTACGATTAGTATCGTTAATAACAATTACTAAATCAATCGTTCGCCCAATCAATAACCTATTAATGAATCAAGCAATATTTGCTCGTATCAATTTTTTTTATTACGTATTGTACAGCACTCGCATTCGCTGAACTGCTCGTGTGTGAGCGAACTTTGTACTGTACTGGTGTTCTGGCACTAACCACTCGTGAAACGATCGGTTTGATAACGCAACCATCGCCGCGGTAAAGACCAACCGCATAAGGCACTCAATAAAAGGGGCTCCTATTCACAAAACCTCTTACGCTAGAATTGTCCGTAAGAGAGAATACCCGCCAATCCTGATGCCGAACAACGTATCATTGGCGAATACGGTCAGCCAGTTGGAAAGAATACTTACGAAAGAAAAGCTTTTGTGAATACGACCCGAGAAGTTTTGTGACCATGGGCCCTGGAATTCCTACGTTCGTGCAAAATTTGAACGAGCTTCGCGCAGTTAGATAAAAGCTACCTAAAGTGAGTCTGGTCATGATCACGTGCCTGCAATTAACTGACAAAAAAAGACAAGCATTGTAAAAGAGAGAGAAAATGAGAGATTGAAAACGAGATCCTTCTGTTTCCAGGGCACAGCGCTAGAAGCGCGAGGCACTGCTGGCGCTATGCTGTGTACCATTGAAATTAGCCTGGCTATCAATGTGAGCTTTACCAGGACCTCTATTGCCACAGCGGCTTGAGGACCAAGCCTGTTTTTTAAGGAGGAGAGGAAATAAATTTGGTTATGTGGCAGTGGGGCCATGAACACGATCAAACTCTTGTTTCGTAATGTACTCTGTAAACACCGTGCTACCCTTTGCTTGGCTTTGCCTTTGTGCATTTGTGCTTTACAAAAAAGTTGATGGGGCGAGCTCGCGAACTCTTAGAACGGTTCTGCTTCGCCTGCTTTTGTGGATTTTCTAGCTGTTTTAGAAGTAGCGAAGGATCAGACTCTTGTTCTTGGATAATTTTTCTGACATTTAATGGCATGCGCCTGCACGTCCATGCTTTTCCCGGGGCGTTAATATTGCCTGTAAATTAAATGTTTAGCATCTGTACTTACCGCACTTCCGGCCCAATGTTCGGAGCTTGCGTAAATCAGCCCACCTCTTTGAGCACTACTCCGTTCAATAAGCTGAAATTAGGATGCTTGGCTTCCTTCTACGTGATTAACGCAGATCTACAGCATAGAGGCCGTGTTTTAAAATTCTGACATGTCTTTTAATTTTGAAAAGCTCGCTAACATGGTACCCAGTAAAGACATCAGCCAAGCACCTTTTGTAACGCCCCCCAAATAAGTGGCCCCGAATGCCCGCCCGAATGAACTAAAAATCGAGTAATTTTCTTGTATCGCAATCCCCTATGACCCGTTGCACAAATTTCTGCAACCGTGTGCATTTCCTTTCCACACATTCTCATTACTTTTGGCAACAGCCACGGACGCTCTTCATCCTGACAAAGTGCCAGGCAAGAAATTTGTGTTTTTTTACAGGCCCGCTGTCCTTCAGCGAAAGGTGTCACGAAATTATGGCACTTCCTTCCAGTCCGTCACTCAACGACTGTACGCAAACGGAAGCTTCGAAAGTAAAATGGCGAGATAAGCCCGCTGCCACGTATCTTAGGGAACTGCTTACCCGTGTTATCCAATCACCGGTGTCGAATGAGCGCTCGGCCAAGAGGGGGCGAAAAACGCTAAAGGACCGCTCACACGAAAGCAGCCGCAACTTTTGAAAAGCTGCCCAGATTAGAGGCGAAATAGCTGCTTCTCTAGGTTATTTTTTAGCTCCAGTGCTAGAGTAGGGCTTTTCCGTAATACATATTATACTCTCTCATCCCTAAATTAAAGCCCGTAACAACGCTAGTGCCGCTGTGATTTGACTGTATGCAGATCTCGAGGCCCAAACGGCGAGTAGGTCGTGGCGCGACAAAGACGACTTCCGCCACGTGTCTCCGCGCACGGCGTCAGTGCGGTCGGAAAGCTAAAAGTGTCTCCAAGAAAGAGCATCATTAATGCGCTATAAACAACGAGACCTCGGGGCCTTGGGCGTTTCTTCGCGTGTCTCGCGGGTCGACCTGCAGCTCGCGCGAGCCCCCATTCGGCCGAGGTGCGCCGCAATTAATTTCCGGTCGAAGCCATCCGTCCTTATTTCCGGTCTCGTGCGACCGTGCTATAGCTCCGCGGTCCACTTTAATTAAGAACGGGAGAAGCTCACTATCTCGGCACATGACCCACCTCCGCACACGTTGCTCGGTTCGCGGCGAATATGTACTATAGTGCTTATGAATTCCGGCCGTATTCTTACGCAGCGACAAAAACTCAGTCAGAAGCGCGCGCACCAGGTGTTGTCCGTGTTGTATAGAGTTGGGTTTCTAAGGCTGGGCACGTTTTTCGCAGCTCAGGGTGTATAATAAAGTACGAAATGTTGAAGGCATACTTCTCCGCAGAACACGAAGCCGTAAACACGCTGCGAGGGTCTTGCACTCTTGCAATATGCAGAGGCCCATTCCCAGAATGTTGCTGATGTAATTTGCTGATAGCGTAATACTACTTCGGCTATTTCAACAATATGTTGACCATCATGTTGGACAGCTGAACTCAGCTCTCGGGCCAGATTCACAAAGATTGTCTTTCGTAAGTTCACTTTGCCATTGGCTGGCCGACTTCGCTAATGATAAGTCAGGCATCCGGATTGGCTAAAATTCTTCCTTACGAAAAATTCAAACGTAAGGAGTTTTTGTGAATTCGGGCCCTCGTGTTTAGTGTCTGGCCTGTGAAGAACCTTGCCTTCCAATGTTATCACGGCGGACCAGAGATATCAAACGCACAAATTCATGCGAGTGAACATATCTGCCTCGTAGGTCGACATCGCGTCTACCACATTATGTTCTGCGGGGAAACTACTTTGCGAAATTCAGAGAGTTGAGTTTTAGCCTACTCCCAATTTTTACTTTTCCTACAGACAGCCACTCGCGCTTATCTTGTGCTGAGAGCTCTCCGTGTAGCCGGCTGTTAGCTGTTGGAACAAATCATTTTAAGGGGAAAAAATTGGACAAGACTTTTCTATGGAACCCTTATCGTATGCGAAGTACATTAAATTTAATATTTTAGATGGTTGCAGGATATCGCAGCTAGAAATGGTATGAGGTATTTTCAGGAATTTCATTTTCAGAGTTTTATTCGTTGTTTGTTATTGTTTACGCTGGCGCAACACAGTGTTCAAGTGACAAACCTATAACGTTAAGTATTTCGTTGGCTTCACATGGTTGTCACATATTGTTCGCTACCTCAAACAATGTAATTGAAAAGCAGTTAAAAAGAAAACACAGTCGATCACTGTTCTAAATCAAAAGGAAGAAAATGTGCAGCAGCCGGAGGAGGAGGAGTGTTCCTAGCTACAGGCGGAACTAACCTTGTAAATGCAGCCGGCAATCGCAACCTCCGAGCACCACTATCAAGTGCAGTTGATTCAACAGACCGTCAGAACGCGCACAGGACGGTTTTGAACCGGAGCGCACTATTCGCAGTGCGCCATTGATTCTACCTCGCTCAGCCAGCACAGCCACACGGCTATCCATATAGACTTTAAGAACGCCGTCTGCTAACTCTGTGTAGTGTACGCGGATTACACTGTTCGCTGCTCCGCTCACTTTCTCTGCACTTACGCCCTCTTTCTCTTTTTATCGCCCTTCCTCCTAAGCAGGATAAAGAACCACAGCTAGCTATGGTTAATCTTCCTTCCTTTCCATACAGTTCCCTAACACACTTCGGATTGACTACCACGTTATTATTAACTATTTCCGCTTGAAATGAAACAAATTTTGAAATGGCTAAAGTGTTCAGGTAGGAAATGCAAATTGCCCTCTTTTCCTTCTTGTAAGAAAGGCAGAGCGAGAAGCTCTTGATGAAAGCGTAATAAGTTTTGACGGCGTCCGAATGACCGGTGACATAGAATGTGACAAAAAGAAGTATAGGATCGGCTAGAAAATGTTTTAAAAGTTTACAACGGAAACGCCCGTTATCATAAGTATTATTAAATGTGAGACACTTGCTAATGCTTTCCTTGTGTAATAATTATACACTCAATCCTTGCTGTCAAGGAAACAAGTTTCTTCGTGCCTGCTGTGCGGTGGGCTCTTTGGTGCATCTTTATTCGTGTTTTCTTCTTTTTTTTTTTTGTCGTTCAGTTATTAAAGGACCTCTCGGCTGCAGTGGCAACGCAGCAGCAGAAGAGCACTTTTCCAAACACCTTATAGTTAACGAGCATTCGCGAATAGGCCATTCAAAAGTTCAAACCATTCCATTTGGGCTTTTTTTTTTTTTTGCCAACAAATTTTTTCTCACTACCCGAATCTCCATTACAATCACCCATTTCCGCGAGAGTGGCGCGTAAAGAGAGGTTACGCCATAAAAATTTACCCGAACGACGGCACCCTTTGCGTCTGAACTGCGAAAGCGAGAACCACTGACGCCCGTGTACCCTTAAAACTGTGCAGTGCAGTGGGATCTGTGGATGACGCCAGCCACTCAGGAGTCGCATTCGTGAAGCTGTTCTAAAATGATAACCATTAGGAAACATTATGCAGATTCAAAGCCCATGTTGGGATCAACGTGAATCCAAGCTTTGGTGAGGTCTATTTGATAATTCACAAGTACTGGTTTGGTTTGGTTTCGTTTGGTGAGTTTCGTGGAAAGGGGGGGGGGGGGGGGGAGGGGCGAATTCAACAGCCGGGCAGCGACACCACACCCTTTGGGAAAGTAGGTAACGAAATCTTCGCTTTAATAAACCGGCGCCCCCATGTGGGCCAATCATGCAATACGGAGTGGTGATGACCATGCATGGTTATGCGGACCTACCGAAACGGCACTTGCATTCCGTTTTACACTATTATGGTACAGCAAAGAATGCCGTGACGCGTGCTCTGGTGGTCGACAGTGTGCCCAATAAGGAGTAGGCGACGATAAGTTTAATGCCTCCTAATACCTCCTAGATAACGGAATATCTATAAACACTTCCAGCTCTGATGTCACGGGCAAAAGTAGGCAATGCACAGCATATTCAAATGGAAGAAGAGGACGACTCCTATGGTATGATAAATCCTTATTACGGTCCCTCGGAACGCGCGTCAGCACGTAGCGGGCCGCTCCCACGTCGGTACAGAAAGACCGAGCCTCTCTGCTGCGTCGCGGGCCCGATGGACAGCCCATAGCTGTGCTTCAAGATCGGGGATGCTTAGGGCAGCCTCCAATTTGGACGACGTGACATCGTCGCCGTCGCGTACCGCGGGGCACCGCCAGAGCATATGTTCCAAGTCAGCTAGGTCTGAGCATAGCTCGCAAACACTGGATAGATTCTGTGTAGCAGTGCGGGACTCCTAGCCCAATTTTTTTTCGACACATTATTTTCAAAAGGAGCTTCCCAGATTACGTCATAGTAGGAGTGTTCAAAGCTTCCGCTGTCTCGCAGCTGTCGCTCTGGCTCCAAGTGACAGGTGGCGTAGGAACACGGCCATCCTCACGATCACATTGCTTAGCAGCTCAAGCCGGCGGTATAGCGGTATAGCTTCCCCTCCGGCGCCACTTTCAGTGTGAAACAAAGTCTACATATACCACCCGGCGTTTCCGCTTTGAAGTGTGACGTCACACAAGTGACACAGCCCATTCAACCAAATGGAGAGGGCGGCAAGCAAACAACTACCGGATTCATAGAGCCGTCATATGTACCGTCCCGTGACCCACACCGCACCGGTTTTCGTTAGGAGAGAGCGTTTCTTCGCCGTTTCTCTTAAAATAAAAAAGAAAAAAAAAACGGAAAGCTGGCCATGTTATGAGTACCAATCAATGTCACCGGCGCCGGTGCCATGACTGTGACTAACGGTCGTGACTGTCGTAACATCACGCTTGGCGACATAAAAGCGCCGCCCACTCATGTTACATTGAGGCACGAAGTACGCAATCCTTGAGTTATATATGCGGCGTTGACCAAACGCAAGCCGAAACGACTTTAGTCAAGAGCAACTCAGTGACACCTTCAGTGGTCAACACAGGCCACTGTGTGTCAGGGTGTCAGGTAACTTCCGCCGAGCTGTTAAAAAAGAAAGTGTGTGTGTGTGTGTCTGCAGTGTGTGTAAGGAAGGGGGGTGGGGGGGGGGGGGGGGTACGGTATACGACTAATGAGACCTACTGTGCTTGGTTGTCAGTCCGCTTCCACCATCAGAAAAAACATTTGTGGGACACTCCGGGTAGGGAGTACTGCACGGTATTGGGGAAAGAGAATACAAGCTCGTCGCCAACTATATCCGGATGAGAAAATGAGCGCTCCGGCAAAACAGCGACAGACTGAAAGATGGGACGAGAATTGGCCGGAACAGTTATCTGGGAAGTCGCGGGAGTCGTAAAAAAAATATAAAAAGAACTCAACCTACAAGAAAAAAAGTGAGTGGCACTCAAATAAAAACAGAAAATCATTTTAGAGTAGGCTATGGAAGGAAGGAAGGAAGACGGTAGTTGAACGAGCAGCCATATACCGTGGAAGTGAGTGGCCTAAAATTGTGAACAACGTCGCTCTGGAAAACAAATGAGAAGCGAGCCCCTTTCTGGCTTTCTTTTTTTCTTTTTTCTTTTTTAAAAAGCTTTCATGTCGTTTCATTTTTGAGCCCATCAGCGCTCAAAAATCGCACCGCAGAGACCTGCCATCATCGTCCATTGGCTTTTATAGTGTCGAGGCGTTTTTCTTTAAAATACTTTTCCACTTTCTGCCCCCTCGTTTCCCTCCCTTTATTTTTGTGAGCTTACTCCTTCTTCTTCTTTTAGGGAGGAAGCGTGCACTTCGCCTCGAGTTGCGTTTTTTATGAGGCAAAGGGCTCCCTGGATCTTTATTTCTCCCTCTTTCTCTTTTTTTTTAAGTTAGCCTATTTTAGAGATTTTTAGAGACTCAATTCCCTTTGCTCCCCCTCCTCTCATTTTCCATGCACTCTTATCTGGCTCGTCTGGATGCGATGGCGCGTGGGGCTGCTTACATATATCGCGCCAGCATCCGCAGTTTTCCCCCCTCTTCCTTTTTCCTTCCCTCGGCTCTTATTTCATTTTTTTTATCAGTGATTCCCTCCAAAAGCACCACGCTTCCGCCGTCTGCCAAGCGTCTGGCTCTGCCGGCACGTGGGTTCTATGGCTCTCCTTCGCATTCACCAAGATTGGCGCCCCCACAACCGAACGCGCGCATGTGCATAAGGGTAACGATGCGCAAAGTGGTTTCGGAAGCTAATAAAGCCACCGCTGGGGCCGACGCCCTTCAGAACAATTTTCACGTCTGACAAAGCATTTACTCTGCGTACTCTTTCTCTCTCTTTCCTCTTGACGCTTTCACATATAGTTAGAGCGGCTCCTAAAGTTTGGTGCCCATTAATGTCTTCCCAGCGATCCGCCCAAACTTCCTCTTTTATCACTTCATCCTCGCATACGGCCCAGCGATGGCAAAATGCTCAGAATGCACTAGACTGAATTATATCACTTTGGTTCTCAGAAGGGTTCTAAAGTCTAGATAGCCGTTGGTAGCTTGCCTGCGAATATAGGTTCCTCTCGAAACGCGCGTTCATATGCGGCGTGACGCTAAAACAGCCTAAAGGCGAGAAGCTGCTGCAAACGCGAAATAAAAGATAGAAATATGTTAGAGGGGCGCAATTCCTCAGGTTTCATTCGTAAAGTCGCCATTTAAGGAGCTTCCCTTCTCCATGGCTGCAGAGGAAAGTTGAGACTCAGCAGGACAATGCCGCGTTGTGAGCTTCCCATGCCAAGCTCACTCCCTGGTCTCTACCTACTCTATGGTACGCCATCTGCTTTTTCACTGATTCCCTGCTGTGAGCGCCATTATGCTATACGCGGGCACGTCGTGAAAAAAGAAGCCCGAATTGAACTCCTTCTTTCAAAGCTTCCTTCCCTTCCTTTGTCAGAGCCAGTATGCGGCAAGAATTAATAAAGACTCGAAGGCCACTCAGTCTTCCAGCCTCGCCGACTCTATTCTCCCAATTTCCATTCTCTAAAAGGCGTTGTGCTCTAGCCATATTTTTCGAAAGTCGTTCGGAGTTTGTTCACGTTCTACACTCGTGTCCAATAAAGAAACGCCGCGTAATTTACGTACGAGACCGACCGCACATCATAGTCGGCATCCCTGTTTGTGCGCATTAATCTGACAGCTTATTATTATTTTTTTTTCCTGTGCAAACGTTATAGCTTCAAGTCCATTCGCCTTTGAAAAAGCAATTTTTTTTTTTTTTGCTTCCATGCGGTTTATTTCTCTTTTTGATTCTCGCTCTCTTCTTCTTTCTCTCGTCTGCAACACGTTCTGGCGCCATATATTGCGGTTCCCAACTAATTCAAAGTCAAATTTAATATACGAGCACGCCAGCTATAGCTTTATTCCGCACAAAATTGGGGTGGAGACTGCGGAGGGAGGACTCGCGTGGACTAAAATACCACGAACTGTCTGCGGTGGGGGGGCTTACGGTTTTCTAACTACGCCTTTTACCCTCGAATCTAAAGTGAAACCACGTGGCGTCTGTTGTCTGCTTTATTATATATATATATATATATATATATATATATATATATATATATATATATATATATATATATAATTTGGTCTGCCATTCGCTGCGGCGGCATCATTCGGCTTCTCGTTCTCATATTTTTTTCTGTAAGTGCAGCCGTCGTCGCTCGTATTTTTTTGCTGGCGGTAGTTCTTGGGAGCTAATTTCTTCATTTTTTTTCTCTTTTCTTTCTTGAGTGGTGCTCAGAACATGGCATGACGAGGAAGTGATCAGCCTGGCAACATGGCCTTGTTTTAAAAGGAAAACGCTCAAGAAGCCTTGAGGCTACAAGTGCATGTGTCTCTTCTACTCCGTGTCGGCAAACTACCGCGATTAGAACAGAAAAAGCCACACCCACTTGCAGAGGGGTACAAAGTCTTATGATGGAACGATCTGTTTAACTGTAAATTCAGATCATTTCATATATAAATAACTAAGACGCTATGCGGAATAAAAACGCATTGCATGAAACATATATAGTCACTCATGAAGTGAGCACTAAAGCCTAATAGAATGTACAAGGTGCTTTGTACGCGTGCTCGAATGTTGATTTGTGTACTTCTCGAAGGCTCCATCCAAAGAATTTGTATAACTCACACCCTTACATCTAAAGCGGTGTAAGGGCGCCAGATATAGACAGATTTACACCCTAGTTACGTGTATAATAACAAAGTGGTTAGTAAAACGTGACTTCTGTATTTCCTTATCCTACCAGGAGCTTGCAAGCTATACTACACGGCTTCACCTTCTGCGATCGAAGGTTGTGTCGTTCTTAGCTGAGAGTGACTTTTGCAAAGACTTATTCGTTCAAGGCTGGATTGGGTGACGCAGCTTCATGCAGCAGTTGATACTGCAAGGCGTCCGTCGAGCACCTCCATTGCTTTTGTCCACTTTAACGTCCACAGGTGCCGTGGACTCGCGACGACCAGCGTCATGTACTCCGGACAACAGTACATAACCTGAACTGAATAATTTTCTCAGTGACAACGATTTTAACAGCGGAGCTGTTTAAGCTTGCCGTAATGTATGCCGCCTGCCACAGCGTTGCCTTGTAACCCCCTCGCGGAGCGTCGCGCGCTATGCTCGGGAGAGAGAAAGAGAAAATGAGAGCGAGAGAGAGAAACAAATTGTAGCAGCACCAACGAGGCAACGCGCAGAGGTGCTGCGGACGCCATCCGCGCTTCTCCGTTTCCCCGCATTAGCGCCGAACGCTCGCGGTGTCCGTGACGGCAGCAGGCACCTCTGGCGGCGACTCGGCCAAGCTCCCACTAGCTGCGCGCTACTGCGCATAGCGTCGTGACGTCATCCCTGCGTGTTTCGTCTGCTGCGTGCCGCCCGTACACTGTGCATAGCTTTCGCCCCACTTCCCCTACGTGTGCTCGGACTGCAAGCGCTTCGCGAGGCGTTCCCCGATGTCATGGATCACGAGGAAATGCTTATACATTTCGTATAACTTAGCACCACTTGGCATTACTTCGTATAACTTAGCATCACTTCGTATACCCAGGACCAGCTACGAACCGATCAGCTCCGCTGTGTCTTTAGCCTTGTGCCATTAGTGCAAGTTACCCCGATTTTTGGATAATGACCACATACTTCGTTCACAAAGCACTGCGTGCATTGCCGCAGCATTTCAAGTTGAGAAACCTCAATGACCGTTTGTAGACATGAAGGTAGTGTATAACCAGCATGGGCACTGCAGTTCGTGTTCTACCTCTCTCTCTCTCACTATATATTGTGGGAAACGGCTCGATCCCGCAGTCCAAGCCAACAGGCTCCAGTCTCGGCCGGCCGAGCGGCGCCCAGCCGCAGCTCGCCCGTCCCTCGCAGCACTCTCGCGCACCCGTCGTCTCCAAGGTCCACAGTTGGCTCTGATGCCGCTAATCATGTCAGCGGTCCCACACTGCCCCTCCCTCTGCGAAGGCGTTGACGGCACTGGCCCACGGTGTCTGGTAGCGACGGCATGACACCCCTACCGGCGCGCGAACCTTGTAGACTGCTAATGCACCGAACGAGGATCGGCGGAGCCGGCAACATCCGAGTTATCAAGGTCTTCCAGGAACCCGTAGGCCCTAAACCTGGCTGCCTTCCAGGACGGACTCCTCGCGAATATTGGGCAGACCAGGTGGTGCAGCCTCGGAGTTCAGGTCTTGCAGGAACCTAAAGGCCCTAAACCGTCCCCTAACGCGCCACTGGTCTGGTTTGCCTCTCCGACCTCGTTCTGGCGAGTGCACGCAGCAGGTCGCCGGAAGGAGTCACCGCCCGTTCAATCACTTGCCACCACAGCGACCACACCGCACCGCAGCACGCATGTCACAGGAGGGGAAGATCGCAGATGATCCCGATCGTCGCTCTAACGGTGTCACCGCCGCCACCGTTGGCAACTGGCCTCGAGCTCCCGAAATCGCACGGAACACTCACTGGACACCGCTCACCGCGTCCTCTCGAGCCGTCTGTGTAGAACCACTCACTGCAGCGCCGAGAGACGGAGCCACTCTTGAGGTGGCGTCGGTGCCATCGCGCTCGTGACGTCACCTGCGCCGGCAGTGCCCTTCTCGAACAGCGGCGCCAGGAGCTGCAGCAGCGCGTAGGAGACCACGTCGCCACCAGGTCCCACGCCAGGCTCGATGACGGCGACGGAGGAGGAGACGGCGGAAACGCTCGTCACCGAACATCAGAGGTGCAGCTCGCACCGCGGAAATGGTCACGCACCAGGCAGGGGTAGGAGTCGCTACTGGCGGTGGAACGGGGGTCGTCAGCCTTCCCCACGACCATGGTCCATCCCGGAACGCAGCCGGAGCCCCACGTTGGACGCCAATGTGGGAAACGGCTCGATCCCGCAGTCCACGCCAGCAGACTCCAGTCTCGGCCGGCCGCGCTCAAGGGCGCCCAGCCGCGGCTCGCGCGTCCCTCGTGCCACTCTCGCGCACCCGTCGTCTTCTTCGTCCACAGTTGGCTCTGATGGCACTAATCAAGTCGGCGTTCCCGCAATATATACATTCTTTCTCTGTAGAGAAGCAAGCCGGAGACACATCTGGTTTACCTTCCTAAGCCTCTAGTTTCCTTTTTCCTTCTACGACCTTTTCTTTTCTAAAGATTTAACAACGTAATAAGTCGGCACAGTTAAAAAGCGGCGAACGTGGGCGAAATGTCAATCATACGCCCAGCGTCCGCTTCACAATGCGACGAAATCAAGGCATCAGTTACGAAAAGTCAGAGTTCTCAAGACTCGGCAGTCGCTTCCGTCCCAACCGTCTCTCTCTTGTATCCCTATATACGGGTGCTTCCGGCTGCTCGTAACATCGCCCAGATGTGCTGTTGCAAAAACTAAGCCCGCTCGCTCTTTCGCAATGTACGGCTGACTAACCTGCACGCCTTTCAGCTTGGAAGGCGTAATAAAATACAGCGGTACGCGATTTCCTCGCGGCGGCGGTATACTACATGTCGCCATGTGTCTAATCGGTCTGGGTTACCCCACCGATGTCGCCACCCTTCGGCAATTACCGTCCATTGCAGCGATGCAGTGGAGAGCCGTGTAGGTGCTGGAGCGATGGATTTCGGTAGGCGTTGCACCGACCGACTCGTTTATAACTGCGTACGCAGCTATATCTTACCGGGAGCAGCGCCGAAACCAAGTCCGCGTAACACGCAAACAGTCTTGCCTCTGGTTAATCGAATCCGGTTCATTCCGTTTCCCAATTCGATTTTGTTGTTGCCGCACAATACCTTAGGTTTTCTGTCTTTCTTTCTTTCTTTCTTTCTTTCTTTCTTTCTTTCTTTCTTTCTTTCTTTCTTTCCTTCTTTCTTTCTTTCTCTCTTTCTTTCTTTCTTTCCTTTTTTTTTCCTGTCGTTAGTTTTTGTTTCTTTATTTATTTATACAGTTTGTTTGTTTGTTCTTTTCTTTATTTCAGTCCTTCTAGGTTTCTTTCCTCTTTTCCTTCATGTGTCTTGGGGCGGGCGAGGAGCAAGAGGGTTGTTGAGGACTTGAAGGAACAGGATCGGAGGAGCGTATTGTATTTGTAGTCATTTCATAAAGACAAGGTGACGCATCAACCTGTCAAATTTGCCAGCGCTGAAAAATCGATACGCACTCGCTTGTTGGCTTCTTAATGTCGGTTCCGTAGCAATATGTATAGGACAGAGGTTTGCAGTGTCAATGAAAAAGACGCTGAGGCATAGCAATTGCCGGCCTCCATCGCCAGGCTAAACTAGCCTGTAGCCACAGCACACCATTACCACCCCCGACTCATCTGAATTGCCTAATTAATTATCAATGTTTTGTTGCTGTATACCTTTTTTTCTTGTATAGGAAATTGATATTATTGATAATAATACGAGTTTTGGTTTCCTATGTCTGATTGATTATACTTGTTAATATTTTTATTATTCTGTTTGTTCCCACGCTTTCGATTATTTTTAATATTTTCAATAATTAGCATTGCAATTAACCTATATATCAAATTACCTGTTATAGATGATCAACTTACCTAATTATTATTATTAGCGCTCACGGGACCCTACTTGTTTGCTGTTTTTTGTATAATAACCCTATTTATGTAATCATAGGAGGTCCCCCTGACAGTTTTTTTTTTTTCAGAACTCTGGGACCCCCTGCTGTAATACTGTCACTATGTAACTCCAGCATGACTGTTGCAGTAAATTTTACCTGACTTTAAAAAAAAATCCAGCTGTCACTTGCCGTCTCGATGTGGCCATTGCCACTGCTTGGCAACGCAACCGCGTCTGGATAACGGGTTGCAAAGTCAACCATAGTTAGGACATATCGATTACCACTGGCCGATATGGGTGACAGGGGTCCAATGATATCGATAGCGACAAGCTGGAAAGGCGTATTGATTATCGGCGCCGACCGAATTATTGATTGATTGATTGATTGATTGATTGATTGATTGATTGATTGATTGATTGATTGATACCATGTGTGCAATCCTACCTGTTCCTATGTTTCATTTTCATGACATTATTAATCGATTAAAGTAACGTCAATATCGTAAATAGACCAAGTAAGACCAGTCACGAAAAGAGGCTTGTGACGAGAGTAAAACATATGACCTTTTGCTCACAGCTAGGGAAATTCGTCAAAACGTGTTACTGGGCTAGTTAGTTTTCTATGGCTTGCAAATTGGCAGCACAACACACTAAGGATAAGCAAGGATACGGTCTTCATGTCTCCTTGCTTGTCCTTTGTGTTCTCCGGCACCGCTTGCAATCCAGCAGAGGAAATCACAGAGCTTCGACCATCAATGTTCGAACGTTCGACGAATTTTTTTTGATGCTGCTTCTTTCATTAAGTACTACTACATGCAAATCTGGTTACTTGCGGTATAACAGAGCCCGAAAGCGTGAGAAATACCACGTGAAAAGAGGCGAATGCCGAAAGAAACCAGGGTTATGATTTGGGTTTGTCGTTACGGCGTCACGAAGGTTGTTAGTGTAGCGCAACGTTTCCCTTTCAATGCAGAGGAAGGACGATATATACACACACAGCGGTGTTTCGTGCCGAATGTGTACCTTTGGCGCACCATCACAGGACAATTAAGCTGACTGTAAGAGAATTCTGGTATTGAAGAAAGCATGGACACGCAATTAGCATAACGCAATTGTCGCGCGTCCCCCAACACCACCTCTCCCCAACCCTCCCCCTAGTGTCTGAACTTAAGCTTTTCGCTGCGCGCATTTGCAGAAAGTGCGAAAAGAAAAAGCATGAATCAGCTTTGAGTGCACCCGAGCAATTGCGAGCCTTTGTGCTCATGTCTGTCCGTCTCCTCTCCCTTCTTGCTGTTCTTCCTTTCTCTCGCCCCCCTATGTCGAGAGGGAGAGAGAGAAATCGCTAATCTGTGAAGGAGAGAAAGCAAGGTGTGCCGCTGGCAGCGTCTGCAATCAAGCAGTAATTAGGACGCATCGCGGCGACGATTAATCACGCCCAGGTGACATTTAATCACTAAACTGTGCCCGTCTCGCGCGCTTTTGGTGGGGCAATCGCCGAGCGACTAGAGTGATCCATTCCCCTTCATCCCTCCCCCTCTTCAATATTTCTCTCCCCCTCCCCCTTTAGGTTCCTTCGCGCGTGCTTTCCTCCATCGGAGAACCAAACCGAAAAGAGAAAAAGCGGCGCTTCGACCATTGCCTATATAAAAGACAGGGAGAGGTTGGCCTCGAGTGGCAAAGGCAACTCGGCCCGCCTATACAGCCATGACCCTTTTAGGCAAAAGCAAAGTGCTCAGTGTATCTCTCTCTCTCTCTCTGCCTGTCAGTTGTTATCCGAGTAGAGTGGCACTTAGGACACGCGTCATAATCAACAGCGTGTGCCATCTTGCTGTTGCACGGTTTGATCGGACGCTGTCACTATCACGCATCGCTATATACGGGGATAATAGCTAGTTATCATAATTGGAGTAAACGCGCGAACGTAAAACATGGACACTAGAGAAGAGAAATGACAAACACGTCGCTCTTCTCTAGTGTTCAAGTTTTAAAATTCGCGCCGTTAGTCTAATTATGTCCAACCAACCTGCACCCGGCTAGGTATCCTTCAGAACGATCGCAGATGAGACGGCTGCAGACTATTATTGTGTTCACGTGTTTAGTTCTCTTTACAGCGAACAAATATAATAATTATCATTGTATTACGTATTTCCGACTGCATAGGAGTTGTAATTCAAATATGTATAATCAGGTCAGAACGCGTTGATTAGAAGTGGTTGGATTCTACTAGCTTAACGCATTTGTCGTGTGAAATTCGCCTGGTGAGTCACGGTGGAGTGACGCGGCGTTTTTCGCGAGTTACCACCGGTAATACGGCAGCCTGCAAGTGTATCAGTAGGAATGCGATAGCACAGCGACAACTGCGCGGAAATAATGGCGCATGTGCTGAGCGAAGTCGTTTGAAAGGCAGAAAGGGAAAAAGAAGAAATCCTCGAAAGCTGGGAGAACAATCCTAAACACGAGTTTTTCTCAACGGGGATTATTATGTAACTAAAGTTCCAACAGACCTCGCAATTCCCACAGTTTTCATCGCCGCTTGATTGCCAATTTGTGCTCTTTTTCTCTTTAAAATTGTTCACTGTGATTTGCCTAAGCTCGCACTGACTGCTTCTTTTACTTGAACGCATGCAGTGACAAGTCCTAAAACCGAATTCCTTTGCGCCAGATAAGTTAATCCACTGTCTTGATAAATTGATATCTCTTGCAAGGTAAGTACTGTTATAGCAGGAGTTTTACAACACCTTCGTATGCAAAGCTACATGTGCGTCCAATTACAATATTTACTGCTGCTTCTCAATCGAAAAGGTTCCGGAGGCACGGACGGAATGCCGCTGAGAATTCAGCCACCTGCTCTGTGTCTGGAGCCGAGAGGAGCCTGCACGGAAAGTGTTAAGCGTGTGGTTCTTGAAAAGTGTTTTCATTACGCTATTGCTTGCGAAAACACTGGACTAAAACTTCCTCCTATCCACCCAGCCACACGCTTACTGCAACGAGCAGTTCCGCACGTGGGCGAAAATACAAACACACGTGCGCAAAAACATCATCGTTGAGTCTCTTATTGATCTCCTCGCTGGTGCTTTTTCAAACGCTTGCGCAAAAACACATTACATCAGCGGCCCTATATAGAAGAGATCATCTGTGGCGTCTTAATAAATTGCGCCGTTTTTCGATGCAATCAATAATTTGCGACAGTTTGCAGCCGCTTCACAACAATCCGCAGCGGCAAGTCTTTCAAACTAGGAGGCAAAGGATTTTAAACAGTTATTAATAAAATATTTCGCATTTGCAAAGCACATCAGTGGCGATGGCTAACACTGGCGTTCAAACAACGAAGAAAGTAAATTTGTATATCCTCTATTCACTGCCCTGTTGCAGCAAGCTTGCGGGCGCCAATCAGCCAAACTTCGTCCAATAAGTGGATTATGCATTCATTCGATGCTGCAATGAGCAAAATATGCAAGTTATAATTTCGGAAGACTAAGCACAATCTTGACAATCTGAACATGTGCAGGAAAGGCTTCGATGAATGGAAGAGATGTCAATGAAGACGCTGGCCGCGCATTACAAAGAGTTCCCACGGATAAAATTATTTTCAAATCAGGCCCATGTCTTTTACATGTAACGTCAGGTTTTATGGTATTAATCTAGATTTTCTTGTCCGGTTATCTCTGGCGTGCCATTATTGAGCAGATATGCGCGATCTTCAAACGCTTGCTACGGAAAAAGCAAACGAGATATTGGGGTGAGAATAGTATGAGTTTGAGGAAAGTTTTAGTATATTGCCGCGCCTGTACTCTGATGAAGAGGAGGAATATGCGAGCAGGCACGCGCGTTTCTATCAAGGCGCGGTGAAGAAGAAGAAGTCGCGGCAGCGCGCTGTATTAAAAAGGCGACCTCCTGCTATTCCTCTTGATCAGGGCTGTGCGACCTCTGTTTCTGACGTTGCGACACTGGTGGAGGTGCTGGAGCCTTGAACCTCATGCGTTCAACCCCTATAAGGACTCGTACACCCAGTCCGGAAGCTCCACTTCTCGTCACGACTCCAGTCCATCGATTCAGTCGGCGCCTGCTCGGCCTGAGCCCGGAATTCCCTCCCGTTGCGCCTCCCACCAGCATGGCTGTTCCAACACCATCGGCCACTCTTCCTTCTTCTCAGACGGCGCCGAGCATTTCCCAGGTGACTCTTGAACAGCCTCACGTTCCCGCAACCTTCCATGGTGATGCTTTCGAAGATGTCGAGGACTGGCTCGATCAGTACGAGCGCGTCGCTGATGTCAATCACTGGACCGAGCGACAGAAACTCACCCATGCTTATTTCGCGCTCGAAAAGAGCGCTCGCACGTGGTACGAGAACAGGGAAGCGAGCTTCCACACGTGGGGCAATTTTCGGCGTCAGCTCCTCGATACATTCGCAAGTTCGGACCGGCGCGATTACGCGCAACAACTTATTGAGGCTCGCGTACAGCAGCCGAACGAATCTGTCGTCATGTATGCGGAGGATATGGCCCGTCTGTTTCGCCGAGCTGATCCCGACATGACCGAGGCGAAGAAGGTGCGTCACCTTATGCGGGGAATTAAGGAACCGCTGTTTGCAGGCCTTGTCCGAAACCCGCCCACTACGGTCGACGACTTCATCAAAGAAGCGACTATCATTGAGCGGGCACTTCAGCAACGTTGCCGCCACTTTGACCGCCTACCCAACAACACACCAATAAGCGCTGCAGCTCAGGGTGTTGACCAGCCTTCTTTACGGGAAATGATTAGAGTCATTCTACGTGAAGAGCTGCGAGCCCTCGGCATTACTCCTACGGAGTCTCCAGTCGTTTCGATTGCCGAAGTCGTGCGCCAAGAGTTGCGGCAAGCCTTCTCCTCACCACCTCCATGCCCTGAGGCACGTCCATTGAGCTATGCCGACGTGGTCCGACGTCCTCCCCCTTCACCGGAGGTACCGCCATTTCAGCCTCGGACCGTTCCCGTGCCGTGGTGGCAACGAGAGTCTGTGAGACGACCTCCTGTTCGCCGTACTGACTTGTGGCGCACGGCCGACCGTCGACCACTCTGTTTCCATTGTGGGGAACCTGGCCACATTGCCCGCTTCTGTCCCCATCGAGAGGCTGGGGTGGCAAGTTTTTCGCCCGCCGCTTCTCTGCGCTTTGACGACCGTTGTGCCCCGAATCGTGATCACCTGTCGACCAGCCAAGCAGCTTCACCGCGTCGTCGCTTGCAGTCCCCATCCCCTGTGCGTTACACTTCCCCAAACCGCCAGAGTTTCGCTGACGTCGTCAGGGGTGGTCGTTCCCCTAGTCCGCGCCGGGGAAACTAACGGCAGCGACCTCCGGGGGGAAGGTTGCCCAGTGTCGCGACGCCAAAAATACCCCCCACGCTACCCAAGAGGACGATACGACGACGACGAATACTACCGCCGACGACGTTGCCCGTGCCGATATTAGCATTCTCATAGATGGACATCACGTTACAGCACTTGTTGATACTGGCGCAGACTTCTCAATCATGCGGCAGGAGCTGGCCGACCGCATTCGGAAAGTGAAGACGCCGTGGACCGGGCCACACATAAGAAGTGCCGGTGGCCAGGTAATAACACCAACAGGAACATGCACCGCTCGAATTTACATCGGTGATTCCAGCTTCGTTGCCACTTTCGTCATTATCCCCGACTGCTGCAGAGAACTCATCTTAGGGATGGATTTTCTGCGAGATCACGGCGCCGTCATAAACATTCCGGGCCGTATGGTGACGTTCTCTGCAAGCCCCTATGCCGACACCACTCATGACGGGAAACATGAGCGTCTGCGACTCGCCGACGACGTGACCATTCAACCGCGCTCCTGCCGCCTTGTATCTGTCTCGTGCCGGAAGCCCTACCATGGGGATGTGATCGCGGAGCAAATTGTTGCACTATTGCTAACCCACGGCATTTCGATTGCTAGAGGCCTACTCGACATGACTCATGGGCAAGCGGAAGTCCTTCTGACGAACTTCAGCGACGAACGCCGTCACATTCAAAAGGGCACCGCAATTGCCTACTGCGACGAAGTCATTCAAGTAAAAGATTGTTTGGCTTTACAACGTCAAGAAACGACCGTTCCGGCCTCGCCACATTTGTCTTTCGACGTCAGCTCCACCCTGTCGCCTTCTGAGAGACAGCGCCTCTTGGAGCTGATACACCAGTTCGAAGATTGCTTTTCGACTACGTCAAAAGTGAAACAAACACCGCTGACCAAGCACCGTATCATCACGGATGATACCACGAGGCCGATTCGACAAAACCCCTACCGTGTAGCTCCAAAGGAACGGGAAGAGATTCAAAAGCAAGTGACCAAGATGCTCGAGGATGACGTGATCCAGCCTTCGAACAGTCCCTGGGCTTCACCCGTGGTCTTGGTCAAAAAGAAAGACGGCAGCTTGCGCTTCTGCATCGATTACCGCAAATTAAACCAAGTCACGAAGAAAGACGTCTACCCACTGCCACGCATAGACGATTCGCTGGACAGGCTGCGGCATGCACGTTATTTTTCATCAATGGACCTACGAAGCGGGTATTGGCAGATAGAGGTCGATGAGAGAGATCGTGAGAAAACGGCCTTCGTGACCCCCGACGGTCTTTACGAATTTAAGGTACTTCCTTTCGGTCTGTGCTCAGCGCCAGCCACTTTTCAGCGTTTAATGGACACCGTACTATCAGGCCTGAAGTGGCAAACTTGCTTGGTCTATTTAGACGACGTCATAGTGTTCTCGGCTACATTCGAAGAGCACCTAAGCCGGTTACTCACTGTTCTTCAAGCCATACGCTCAGCTGGCCTGACGTTAAAGCCCGAGAAATGTCATTTTGGCTTCAGTGAACTGTGCTTCCTCGGCCACGTCGTCAGTCACGAGGGTGTACGACCGGACCCAGATAAAATAGACGCTGTGGCAAAGTTCCCCACACCACCCGACAAGAAGGCAGTGAGGCGCTTCCTGGGGCTGTGCGCCTATTACCGGCGGTTCATTGCGAACTTCTCTCGTATTGCTGCCCCTTTAACACGCCTTACACGAGACGATGTTCCCTTTCTGTGGGGTGAAAATGAGCAAATAGCATTTGACGAACTACGCCAGCGCCTGCAAACGCCTCCAGTTCTTGCGCACTTTGACCTGGAAGCCCCTACAGAACTTCGCACCGATGCGAGCAATGTTGGTCTGGGGGCCGTACTGGTGCAGTGGCAAGACGGCTTCGAAAAAGTAATCGCTTACGCCAGTCGAACACTCTCTCGTACGGAGGAAAACTACTCGACTACCGAGAAGGAATGCCTCGCCGTGGTGTGGGCGGTTACCAAATTTCGCCCATATTTGTACGGCCGTTCATTCAAGGTTGTCAGCGATCATCATTCTCTTTGTTGGTTGACTAACTTGAAAGATCCATCTGGCCGTTTGGCGCGCTGGAGTCTTAGGCTTCAGGAGTTCGACATGACCATAATTTACAAATCAGGGAAAAGGCACACCGACGCCGACTGCCTTTCGCGGTCACCCGTAGAGCCCGCAGGTACCGATGACGCGGACGTTGACGGTGCATTTTTGGGAGTCGTCGACGCCGTCACCATTTCACAGGCGCAGCGCCACGACCCAGAGCTGCTCCCACTCATTAATTTCTTGGAAGGCCGAAGTACAGACGTCCCGCGACTCTATGCCAGGGGACTGCCGTCGTTTTGTCTGCGAAATGATGTTCTCTATAAAAAGAACTTTTCTGCCAGCGGCAGCACGTACCTGCTTGTCGTACCGATATCACTTCGCAAAGAAATACTAACAGCATGCCACAATGAAGCCACCTCAGGTCATCTAGGCTACACGAGAACACTGTCCCGACTCCGACGCAAGTACTATTGGCCAAAGCTACCCGCTGCTGTGAAACATCATGTACAAACATGCGCCGACTGCCAAAGACGCAAAGCACCTCCCGGCAAGCCTGCAGGTCTCTTACATCCAGTCGAGGTACCAGGACAGCCTTTCACCCAAGTTGGAATGGATTTCCTGGGCCCATTTCCAACTTCTACAGCCGGCAACAAATGGATCATTGTCGCAACCGATTACCTGACGCGCTACGCGGAGACTAAAGCTACGCAGCGGGGCACAGCAGCCGAAACGGCTCATTTTTTCATCGAGAACGTCGTCCTTCGGCACGGTGCCCCAAAAGTAGTCATCACAGACAGGGGAACTGCCTTCACTGCAGAACTTCTTGACTCGGTTCTCACACTAAGTGGTACAAACCACCGGAAAACAACCGCATATCATCCCCAGACCAACGGACTGACCGAGCGGCTTAATAAGACCCTCGCAGACATGCTATGCATGTACGTCGACGTGGAACACAAGAACTGGGATCAGATTTTGCCTTACGTAACTTTCGCATACAATACCGCTCGACAAGAAACTACTCGAATGACGCCCTTCAGCTTGGTCCACGGTCGCGAAGCCACGACGACGTTGGATGCCATGCTGCCTCACGAGTGTGACGACATACCTACCGACGTTGTCGAATTTGCTCAGCGCGCCGAAGAAGCTAGACAGCTTGCCCGCGTACGTATCTGCTCTCAGCAAGGCCAAGATGCAAAACGGTACGATCTTCGACACAGGTACGTTATCTACACTCCCGGCGATAAAGTATGGGTTTGGATACCCATACGCCGTCGTGGACTTTCTGAAAAACTGCTAAGACGGTACTTTGGGCCATACAGAGTGATTCGACGCCTGAGCGACGTGACCTACGAGGTCGTTCCTGACAGTGACAGTAACTCCAGTCGCCGCAAGCACTTACCCGAAGTGGTGCATGTGGTGCGGATGAAGCCGTATGTGTCGAACTAAGTTTCGTTTGTTCTTTTCTGTTGTTTTTTTGTGGTTTTGTTTTGCGTGTCTTACTCTGTGCCATTTGTACGCCGCCCTCATATGCTTAAGTTACGCATCGGGACGATGCTTCCTTCGGAGGGAAGCAAATGCCGCGCCTGTACTCTGATGAAGAGGAGGAATATGCGAGCAGGCACGCGCGTTTCTATCAAGGCGCGGTGAAGAAGAAGAAGTCGCGGCAGCGCGCTGTATTAAAAAGGCGACCTCCTGCTATTCCTCTTGATCAGGGCTGTGCGACCTCTGTTTCTGACGTTGCGACAATATACTGGTAAAAGTCATAAAAGTGGTTTAGTTATAATTTAAGAGCCACTAACGTTTCTAAAGTTTCGGAAATCACACGGAGTACTCAGACAGCGGCTCGGGCGCCGGAGGTTTACAGAAATTGTAAATGATTGCCACGAAAAAACGAGACGAGATAACGGCCGTTGAAGGATCGCCCTGAACTATGATAGTCCTGGGCGTTCATGGTGACTTCCAAATATCGCTGGAACAATTAGAGGAAGGATTTAAGCACAATGACAAAGCGCGCCCCCTCTGGAGGAGGAAGGCGCCGAACCGCGGAGCACTCGGCGGAGCCGGGCTTGCCTGACGTCATATCGGAGCATAGGGGAACTCCAATAGTGGCGTGATTTTTTACGCGAGGCTCGCGTTTTACGGTCGAGCGCCTCTACAAAGAACGCCTCTACAACAAAGTTACCTGTGTAATGAGTGATTTCGGAGGCCTCACGCACTTCGTCATAAAGGCGTTCGACTGTATATGCATTGTAGTGACTGCCAAAAGAACTCGACTCACTTGCCGCCCAAAGAGGCATTCGTAGTATAATCCCTAGTGTGACCTACAAGAACAACCTCTATTCCGGTTCACAATATATTCATTAATGGCGCCATTGAACGATTCGTAAAACTGATCAGTGAGTCGTATACCTTGAAGACTCACGATACCTCTCTATTCTGACCATACCATAGCAACTCGGGCTTCAGAAGCGCTGTGCATACTTCAAGTACACCTTTAATGCAAACTCAGAACATTTGTTCTGTACCATGCAAACTTCATCAAAAACATGGCGCAAGATTCTCTAGACAGATAATGGACTCTCAAATGCAGATGAGGAAACAGTGCATAATAAATGGTACTACTACTCAGTTTTCGTGGCGGATCTTCTATACCTGCCGACCCACTCGTCGCTCAAAACTGGCACACCGCTACGTGTCATTGGCTATTCGCATATTGCTTAAAAGCACTACAAGTTTACTTATCGCGTCAGATACGAGAAAAGTGAGGCAGTGCCATTACGTATATAGGCCTTACCGATTAAAGCGTCGGCCTGTCCTACTTTGCTTCTCAACACTTCAGGAAGCAACTTGCTGCTTTGTCGATCCTGCGAACGCCCAATATCTTATTTCACCGAAGGGAAAGATCAGCCCAGCCTGATTTCCCACGCTACGCCTCGAACAAAAACACACACGGAGCAGCGGTTCCTCACTCTTATCGGCCGCGCAAGGACTTAGCAATTTGTGTCTCTGGCGCGCTTTTCAACTCAAGCGCAATTTACCCGCGTGTACGCATACACCCAGTTATCAACTTCGCGTGGCCTTGGGGGAGACTTTCACCACGTATCCTCCGGGCTGTCTTCCCGGCCCTCGTTTTCGTTGTTTTGCTTCTATCATCGTCATCACCGTTGCTTCACTATATGATCCCTAATGTACGCACGCGCTTCATACAGAGGCCTTTCCTACAAGGAGAGTGCTCCCGTACCTCGTAGTTTCACCCGAGTGCCCCATCTCGAAGAAACAAAAAATACTCGACGCCCATGACAGAGATTCCTTCTGCGGAGAACGACGTCTCGGCTTGTCCGCTTCGGAGAGCCCGACCTACGGGCCAGCGGAAGCCGCAATCAAGGCTCGACGGGGCCTGTGTATAAGGAACTTCTTTTCCATTGTCTCGAAGATCCCGCAGGAACAAAGGCTCTCATCTCTCTAATGGTTTTCACAAAAAGAGGTTAATGGACGATCTATCCCGCCCGTCATGCAGCGACCACTGGCGACGTCTGTCAACTTCTTCCTACCCGCTACTCGTCTTCACTTATACCCGAGGGAAACACAACGCACTCTTACTTGGCGGCACAGTTTTGGTCGTTTTTCTTTACATCTACTGCGCTGCTTATTCATTACTGCCTATTCTTTTCTTTCTTCTCTGTACTTTTCATTTTGTTTAGCACAAAGCGAGAGTATACAGACGACACGTGCTCGTATGGAGCTGTACTATTTTGCCGAAACGTCGACCTCTCTAGCTGAGTATAGCGCGTATGCGGCGCGGTGGAATAATCCTTGAGGGAGCGGAGGGTCGCGCATGCACGAGCCGTGCCAGAAGACCAACTACAAGGAGACCCAGTGAGCTGTAGTAGTTTGCCCGAGTGCGGGAGGGAGGGAAGCCCCCGACGAACGCATCGGAGCCAGAAGAGAAGAGCCGTGGCAACAAATCGACGAGAAGCGGCATCTCCACTTAGGCGGAAGTGGACATCGGCTCCCGCTTCGCGAGCTGTGTGTGTCTCTTCGCTCTCGCCTTCCAGGCTCGCATCAACCCTCAGCCAGGAAAGAGCTGGAGCAGCGGCCAGATTGACTCCGCAGCTTGTGAATGCTGAGCACAGGCACGCACGCACGCACTCACTCACCAACACACGCACACACATACACACGCGCACACACGAGCGCACACACTCACATGCACAACTCTCTTTCGCCGCTCAGTCGAGCGAAGTCGTGGTGAGGGAAATGGGCGAAAGAAGCGAACGAGGAAACAAGGAGGATACGGGAGACGAACCTTCTACGCCATCGGCGACAGAGAGTCTGCATGGGCGTTTGTTTTGATCGCACACTCGCAAGATCGCCGTTCGCTGCTGTCGATCGTTCGGCTCGACCGCGCAAATTTGGGGCCTCACGATGGCTTCGATGACGGCGAGGACACGGAACCGCCCTGAGATCTTCATCGTGCCGTGCCGTCCTGACCACAATCGGTCGTTTGACGCTTGGCACCTACGTGAGCGCTAGGTGCTTGCGAGGAAAGCAGAACGAACGACGGTGCCGCCCACTAGAATTATTGAATGCAGAAAACGTTGCACGCCGTTCCAGTACTGGGCAAATTTATACATGTATTGTGTGGAGCAGGTCTAAACAATACGAACCGTCTGGTCTGATAGCTCGAGGTCTCGAAGAGAAAGGACCTGGGGAGGAGAAGTGGGATGCTGTCAAGGTAAAATGCCGTCTACATAAATAAGAGACGCTTCTTGTAGACCTAATAGAAAACATGCTGGGCAGAAAAGCAATCCTAGATAAACTTGTTTTCTGGAGTGCAGTGCAGGCTATAATGGGAAGTCGTCTTAAATGTAGCCGGCTCGACAACAACGGCACAACGGCGGCAAATCGCTGGCACCCGATGTACGCACGACGACTCACATTCAGCGAACCTTTAAGTTTCCTTTACTGACGACTTCTTCTGTTATGGAAGCACGATGGCAATTAACATGACGATGATGATGCCTGCCACAGCAACCACGAAAGCTGAAAAAGTACTTTCAATAGCTGCCGTAAAAAGGGCGTGCTTTATTCCCGAGACCATGATGGTAACACCGTAGCTACTCGACTGCATGCAGCCGAGTCGACTAACGAAGAAAGTAGCTCTAGCTCCCTTATTCTACGGTAGAATATAAGTGGCATAAAAAAAAATAAAACATTAGCTGTCTCCTGAGCACACACCGTGCCAGGACCACGGTCTGTGTGTCGGTATTTTTTGAGCCCATAATGCACAGTATTAACTGAAATCCTCGAGGATTTAGTATCATTTCTCGTGCAGACACGAGCAAGAGCTCTTCTCTGCTTTCGTATACATGTATGGCAGACAAGCTACACACATAAATGCGCCTTGCCTCCCCGCAGTGTCGAAAATAAAGCAAGTAGTCGATGCACGAGCTTGAGTGCCTCGCGAAAGATACAATCACACAAGAAACTTTCGGCGGGAAGAATAATGAGAGGAGTCCTTAAATTGCGAGCGGGGGAAAACACGGCGCCTCGGGATATAACGCGCTCGTCCACGGATCCCCCTGGTGTGTGCGACTTAACGAGAGAATTTCTGCGCGGCGCCTTATGGCGTGTTTTGCGGATTAGGAGGCGTGTCGCTACAAGGGCCCCTTTCTTTTCTTGCCGACTTCGGTGCCCTGCTGATAAAATTTTATTTAGCTGTCTCCTTTGTATTTCTTTTTTTCTCGCTTTCGCTTGTCTGTACTATATATGCAAATAACGCTTACGCTTTGCTGAACGATTTACACAATTTCTGCTGTTTAAGCAGCCTTATAACAAAGCCTGCAACTTCGCGTATACTTTGTCGCCAATCGAACGGCCCCGAATTTGCTGCGTGCCGTGAAATGGCGGGTTCTGATTGTCGTCAGCCAGTAGTTACGCGTTAGTGGCTGTGGGAAAAATGTTGCACAGGAAATGAAGTGAGTTTTTTGTAGATCATGCAAAGATGGAAATTTATAAGTTTCAGCGTGGATGCCGGTGGCCGGAAAGTTACACCATTTCCCGAGAGTCTGTGACCACGACCGGGACATGCGGGGGTACAGGGGAATGAACAGGCTAACGCCTTAGCTCGAGCGTCTACTAACCGAGCGATGGCGGCCTCTTCGAACCCCAACCCCTCACACTATCCCTCACAAAATCCCATCAATTTAAATGTCAAAGACATCCGTGCTCATCAACGCGGAGTCCACCGAAAATACCCGCCGCCTCACCCACAACTTAGCGGGGAAGAGGCCGCCGATTGGCGCAAAATACAGACCGGGGTATTCCCCCATCTAAAACTGCTAAATGCTATGTATCCCACCTGCTATAGAGCCACGTGCCCTTGGTGCGGTGGCATTCCTACACTAATACATGTAACCTGGGAGTGTACTAAGCACCCTCATAGGCCAACTAATAATATCTCAATGGAGCAGTGGGAGGCACAGCTCGCCCGTTATGACTTGGCAGGACAAAAGTCCTTAATTGGCCAGGTCAGGCAGGCGGCAGAGGCCAGTGGGGCCCTGGACTGAGGGGCTTCGACCACCGCTATACTTGAAATATTGTCCAGCCAAATAAAGTTTCGATATATAATATATATATATATATATATATATATATATATATATATATATATATATATACCATTTCAGTTATTAAGAGTTTTTTTCGTCTGAATCATATTGTATGAATTATAATTCAGGGTCGAATACGCGAAACTTTTCGTTCGTAAGTGCTCTTCGCGATTCAACGGCCGCCTTCGCTTATAGTATGTACAGCCTCAGTACTGCTTGAAATTTGTTCTTATAAACAATTCCAGCGTAAGAGCGTTTTGTGAATACGGGTCTAGGTGCGTGAAAAAGGTAGAATCGCAGCCTAAAGACTGCACCTAATGCACCATTTGCTTTTATGTGCTGAAGTGGCCCCCCGTTGCATTTTGTACACACTTCGGATGGTTCAGGGCAATGTCCCCAGTTAAGCGAGCCGCCAAGAAAGGTACGCTCCACGTTATTCGTGTATTCATAAAACTCTCTTACGATAGATTTGTTCGTAAGAGAAAACTTCAATCAATCCTGACGCTGGACATAAGATTAGCGAATGCGGCCAGTCAATAGCAAATAGAGCTTATGAATGAGAAGCTTTGTGAATTCGACGCGAGATATGTTCCCTGAGAATGCTCAGGAGCGTGTCAATAGAGGTTTAATCTATAGCACAAGTGGCATGTTTTAGTCCGCACTTGGTTCAAGTAAGTACCATCGCGCGAACTCACTTTGGCTGACTCAGTGCCTTTCAGTGGGTTTCAAGAACCTTGCAGTACCTTGCAGTGGGTTGCAGATCAGTGGGCTGCAAGAACCATTACTGGCGACCAAACGAGACAACAAAAATAGCACAGTTCTTCGCTATTTTGCTGTTAGTGAAGGAGGCTGACGTTACCTAAGGCGTTGCGGTACTGTGACGACAACGTGAAAGTATTTGACAGTGTGACAGCACGCTACCTGCCGCACGCATCACGTGCCTGATAGAAATGGCAAGACGCGGTGATGACGTCCCGCTCTCTACATTTCGCTCTGCCCAGCCATTCTGACCCATAGCCGACTAAAATTTGATAACATGTAATTGTTACAATTCATGTTTTCATGTAAAGATATTTTAATTATATTCTGCTTTCAGTGCGCGGATATTTCATTTAACTATTTAATAAATACTGCTGACACGAGGTCCATGCAGGGAGGGCAAAAATAAGCAAACGAAAACAATGAACAAGACACGTTACCACAAAAGTACAAAAGTTCCAATACAATTGTCACAAAGCCACGCGATTCTAGTCATCAATCGTGCGGGAGAAAAATTAGTGTTTAAATAGTTTGAGGGGCTGAGTGCCAGTTTCTTATTTAGTAGTTGGGAAATAAATTCCAGCGGTAATTTTTTCCTACGCACTTCAAGTAACGGAATGTCATTAGATCTCATTACTCAAGTAGGAGAGTCGAAGGTCGAAGCTTTGTTGTACACAAACCGGAGAGCCTGCCTTTGTATTCGTTCAAGGCTGTTCATGTCCCACTGAGTGTAGGGGTCCCAGGCATTACAGGCGTACTCGAGCTTCGGCCGAATTAAGCAGTAATAAGCTACAAGTCTGACATATCGTGGAACTTTTTCAGCTTGTATTTTTCAAAGGCACAGTTCACTAAAGGCGGAGGCAGCTATATTGTTAACACGAATGTTCCAGGATATGTTGCTATGAGAGAAAACAGGTAAGTTGACGCAATAAGCAAAATGAGAACGTCTGCTATAGTACTGCATTGCAAAGGCTTGCAATCTGGTCAGAGAAAAGTGGAAGCGATGCAGCGGTGCCACTGAGCAGCAGATATGAACTGCATCAAATCGAACATTAGCTGCACACACTGCCATCGAGATGATGAGGCAGGCCCCCGTGGAAACATCACAATTACTGTGGACTCGCCCAGCAAGTACCAGACGTCGTCATGGCGCCCAAGCCGAGGTCAGCATGCAAGACGAAGACGGCCTACAGACATATGACTCAACGGAACCTCACATTACACGCTCCTCTCTTACCACTCAATCTCGTAACGCTGAGCAAGCGTGAGTTGGGGACACCTCGTGCACGCTTCTATTACGCGTTAGTTTTCGTCACGCATAGCAACCACGCTTCCAAGGCGTGAATTTTGCTTCGGCTAACGCTTGGAAAGCGTGATTTGAAGACACTTCCCGCACGTTTAATTTATGCGTGCGTTTTCGTCGGTCACCTTTACCACGCTTCCCAAGCGTAAGTGCAGCGACTCCGCGCTTGCAAAGCGTGACGCTATTTGCGAGCTTCCGCTCTTGTATGCGTCTTGCGCATTGATTGTTTACCTTTACTTCGACCGCAAAGTGGAAAAATACACGTACAAATATATTATTGCTCTGCGCTGTCCTTACTTCTGGCTATAAATAACACACACGTTTAAAACGGAGCCTGTTACGGGCCAGTGGCATACCATTAACGGAGCCTATACATTCAGGAGGCCGGTTTGGACTCCCTGCTGTGAAGAGATGATCGAGCGTGGCGATTTTTTCACCCCATTCCCTTGCAGGCCTCGAGGCCATACCCTGTACTCATCAATCGATATCTACATAAGCTCTGGTCATCAATCGGTATCTGTCACGTGCGTGGCAGAGGCCACCCTTGCTTTGATCAGGCGTATGTCAAACGTGTAGGCGATACCATTGGTCCCTGTAAAGAGCGAAGCACTGGAGTGGATGGACCAAACTGCACTAAACTGAGCACACCGCTTGATAGCTAACGGCCTCTGAGTAATTCTGCAGCGAGTGGATTTTAGAGTAGCCCGTGAGGCCGCATAGCGCGGGCAGCCACAGAAAACGTGAGTGACGTCAGAGCACACATTACACACACTGTGCGCTAGTGCGTCAACTGCAGTTTGCATAGAAGAAGTATATAGCCTGTGTAAGCGACATTCAACTGAATGCGGTGTAAACACGTACGATCACGTGCACTCGGAATGCCAAAAGACACATCCGAACAGATCCGCAGTGTCACTCCGCATAACACCACATAACACGCTGAGGGCATCAGGCGACGGCACTCACAACAGTCGATCCGTCCCTTTTAGAGAATAGTGAGGAAACCAGCTGCTGTGAGTCGCATTGCGTGCGCCTTAAACTTACGGGGCAGCTCATGCATGCGCTCGGACCTTCGAACAGCGCAGTTGGTGCTTTGTGCGCAACGAAGACACCCAAAGCCTTTCTCAGGGACGCTGGCCTCGACCAGACACTTTGGTTCAATTTTCACTGTGTGTACTTGTCTATGTTGTGCGCGTGAACATGAATGTGTCATTTCATATATGTCACATGCTAAGCGTATAGGGCCAGGCGAACATCATTATGCATTAGAGAGTGTTTCTGTGTTCTGTGAGTTTCTCTGCAGCAAGCCTATACATTGCAGAGCGTAATGCAAAGCATCGGCTGATGCTGCGCAGCCACCAATAAAAACAAATATGACAAAGATGAAGCTCGCCCGCAGCCCGCACTTGTGGTCACAGCTGTTGTGCAACGAGCCACGGCCGCACACACAAACATACAGACACAAAAACAGAAGGGTGCGGCGTTAAAAATAGCCTCACCGCGGAGACAAAAACGTTATGCGATGAAACCAAGGTTTCTGGCGAATGCTATGCAACTGCACAACGTTTCGAGCAGTCCTATCTGCTGCGGCAGACAAAAATAGCGCTTTCCACGGTTCACCAGTCGTGACGGATGTGTCGGCGTCCCATTCGCCTCCGCGCTCGTTTGACACTTTCGACAATTTAAAGCGGGCACAGCTGCGAGGCTCGGCCGTCTGCAGGCTCCCGAGTCGAGTTACAACTTTTCGTTGCCACGTAAAACAGTTGAGGCTTGACACATAGAAAGAAGGTACGCGTGCCAGTGGAGAAAACGGTGGCTACTCACTTTGTCATCCTTGCTAGTCGACCTAAGCTTTTAGGGGAGAGGCTGGAAGACAGTTCTACGGCACTTCACTCACTGAAAATTGTCTCCGTGCCATTTTTCAGGAGCTGGCCTTAGATGTAATCATACCATCTTGAATACTACCTGTAAGGGTTCCGCGCACTGCGAGTTTGGCATATAATGCACGAAAATGCACTGAAGCCACCTTACAGGAATTCTATCGATTCAATAGCCGAGAGATCAAAGAAATGAGCAACTATCTGCAGATGGTGTTAGCGTTGAACTTGTGTTCTCGCGCGATAGCTGCGTCCCGACTTATAAAATGTCGGCAAGAACGTGTCCTCAAGTACTTTACCTATCGCGATAAACATATTCTTCGTGAAGCGTTTCTCTGTATTTTTGCACTTTGGGGCACAGGACTAGCCACGTCTCCTTATATAACTCTATTAAGAAAAAAGTCGGCATCCGAGATTTCATTTAGGACAATTAATAATAATAATAATAATAATAATAATAATAATAATAATAATAATAATAATAATAATAATAATAATAATAATAATAATAATAATAATAATAATGTTTATTTTTCATCATCACATTGAAGGAAGCTGTAGTAAAAGCTGCTCTTCATAGAGGCAGCTTGACAGAGACCCACAGCTACCTTTGTACGGAACACTCAGCAGTGGCAATTACAATAAAATGCAACAGACATGAATTTCAATTAAATGCAACAATAAGCAAATCTGCTTGAAACAAAAAATACAGAGAAATATCTTAGTCTCATAATCACACAAAGCACAAGAGCAAGACAAAGGTGAACAAAGGGCCAATGGAATTTTAAAATCTAGCATATGCAGCTTGCGCAATTCAGTCGAACTACATTGAAGAAAATCTATACCAGCCTTCAGATATTTATTTAGTAATGTAGGTATTATGTAGGATAGCTTATCTTCAGAATAATTTGTCTTCGGGGTTTTCACTTTCCACGGTTTTTATATCGTGTATGAAACGTTGTAATGTTTTGCTGTAGATGTCAAAGGTCGTATAGAAAATGTCGATTTTCTTTTACTTCGCGCCTGATCGCTACAGCTAATTTAAATGTGTAGACGTTATGGACGGGCCTTCGATGCAGATACGGTCCGCATCCCTGTAATGCATGAAGCTGTACGTAAGGCCGCTCAATTTCAAAATCTTATAGTTTAGTTCTCTTGCCCCGAAACTTGTAGCTTCAAAAAAAATAATAATCTTCAGAAAGAAAAGCCTGTTCTAATTCTGAAATTAAGTTCATTAGAATCACAGGCAGAAACTTGAGTCGCTTCTGCAATACGCGCATACGCATTGAGAACCATATCAAGTGAATCAAAATGCAGCAAAGGCCTACAGCTAGGTGCAAAGCAGGCAACAGACGCGATAGTGGTCTAGCGGACGTCATGTATATAGGTGACGCTGCAATCGGTTGCTTTCGGAGCCAACGACATCTTTCTGTTAACACTCGCCCACACCACACCCATACAAGCCATGACAAAGTGCCGGCGTACACCGTTTCGCGCTTGCCGCGGGCATAAGTGTGACCAAGTGTAACAACAGCTAGGGCGTCAACAGCAGCAACAAGAGCCGTCGCCGTCGAGGCTACATCTGTTACGCGCCGCGTAGCGTGCACCGTCGAGATGCATTGCGCGATGCTTCGGGGACCATTCCGAGCACGTAGGGCCATAGAACACAAGACCGCGGCAAGCTATTAGCGCCAAATTACGGCCCTTTACGGCTCGTGTATAACAGCACCTCACGGTCGGGTAATCGCCTGTACAACGTCGGGCGGCTGCGATTAACTCGGGGAAATGCAGGGCTATATGTGCGGCTCCTTTTTTTTTAAAGAAACGCGCATGCAGTCGGGGCTCCTGTCGCTTGCCGGCCGGCCGGCCGCCGCCGTGTACGAGGGGATGCGAGGTGTACTTTGTCTCGATCAAGGCGGAGGCACCGCACAATGCTTCGTGCGGAAGTGCGCGAACCTCTTGTCCTTGTCTGCAAACGTGTGGAACATAACAAAAAAGACAAGTAAGACATGTAGCCTAGTTGAGCTGAATCATTGTATCCGCTTCCTGTGACAGTTCGCGTTTTTTTTTTTTTTTAATGCGAAGCATTTCTCGCCGGCGGCTCTGTCCGTCCCTCCCGCGGCGTCCCACACCCCTACAGCGCATGCGCATCCCCTCCATTCTCTCTACTCTCCCACGCTCCCCCCCCCCTTTCTCTCCTCTAGGAATCCTGTACGGAGCGGCGCCCACGTCCCACACCCCCACAG
This sequence comes from Dermacentor silvarum, assembly GCF_013339745.2. NCBI lineage: Eukaryota > Metazoa > Arthropoda > Arachnida > Ixodida > Ixodidae > Dermacentor > Dermacentor silvarum. The sequence continues at coordinate 49,856,579 of NC_051157.2, read as the reverse complement.
CGCACGCGTGTCCTCTCCCCCTCTCTCTCCTCTCCTACGCTCCCCCCTTTCTCTCCTCTAGGAATCCTCTACGGAGCGGCACCCGCGTGCTACACCCCCACAGCGCATGCGCGTCCCCTTCTCCTATCTCTCCTCTCCTACGCTTCCCCCCTTTCTCTCTAGGAATCCGGAGCGGCGCGCACGACAGGTGTCGCGACAGCTGCATACTCCGCTGGGGGAGCCACGGTAGTTCCGCGGTATGAAAATGACGGAGCGCGCGCGCCTCATTCTCTCTCCTGTGCAGCGCCGCGATGAGCGCTCGGGCCGCTGCCGCGAAACCATCTCCCGCTCAAGCGAACCATCTCCCCGCTGCTTCGCATCCACACATGGTTCCCTTTATTTATTTATTTATTTATTTATTTATTTATTTATTTATTTATTTATTTATTTATTTATTTATTTATTTATTTGTTTGTTTATTTGTTTGTTTGTTTGTTTGTTTGTTTGTTTGTTTGTTTGTTTGTTTGTTTGTTTATTTATTTATTTATTTATTTATTTATTTATTTATTTATTTATTTATTTATTTATTTATTTATTTATTCAAAATACCTTACAGGCCCATTGAAGGGCATTGAGTAAAGGGGGCAACTGTAATTACAAGTAAAAAAATAAAAAATATCTACAAAAAATAAACAAAGATACAGACGAAAAACAAAAGGCAACAATACAAATATTAGCGGGAGATGGAGTAATTTTTTAAATTATGATATGAACTTGAAGTAGATGCTCGGTCATTTTGATGGAGCCGGCCGCTCCTCGTTGCAGAGCGACAGAAAATAATATCAAAAAAGAAAAAAAGGAAGATATCGAAAATTGCCCAGCCACTGCGCACGGAAGGAGCAACACGGAAGGAGTGCGATGTTCATAGATCCCACAGTACCGCAGTAACGCTACAAGGTTTAAGTGCGCATAAAGGACATAATTTCAGTACACAGAGATGTCGCAACGTCTATGTAGACAAACATACTAACGTGATCACGTTAACGCTGATCACTAACAGGCCAACTAAGTGCACATGATAATGCAATAAAATAAAGAGACCCGTGTGTATCCTCATCATACAAGGTATAACCCCATTCCTGAATTGCGGAAGCTCGTGCATAGTTGTTTTCGTTTCTCCACAACAAGGAAGAGGACAAAGAACTTGCGCGAGCCCTGCTTTCGGTTTCTTCTTGTAGCGAACGCTTCGAAATAACGAATAACCCTTCGTTCCCTGGACTATCGTCCACCACTTGGCCCAGCGCCCAACGAGGTTATTTTATTATTCGTAGAACTATCGCGTCCCTGCCACCATACAGGCACTCTCCGAGCATTTCCCCTTCAGTAAATCAAACTGACTGAGGGTCTGCAGCCCTAATGCTCTATAGTGACTGCGCTCGAATGGGAAATTCGATCGTTGAAACCCGAAACTACTATGGCCTCAAAGTGTTATTTGCGATAGGATACCTCCGGCAAACAGCTTAAACGGGCATTGAAGGCAAACACTAAATCAATTTAGACTGATTAAACATTCGTTCAAAGCTCGACATTGGTAATTTCGCGGTAATTAGTTAATTACTAGACCAGAAACTTCCTTGGGGCCAACTACCTCTTTTTATCATTATCATTATTATTATTATTATTATTATTATTATTATTATTATTATTATTATTATTATTATTATTATTCCACGTAGAAACCTCAGTGCTGGTAGGGCAGTGTGACGTCACTAATTTCAGAATATCTTCCCGTACGTAAGCGATTCATCATCATCATCAGCCTATTTTTTTCATGTCTACTACAGGACCAAGGCCTCTCCCTGCAATCTCCAATTACCCTTGTCTTGGACTATATAGCTGATTGCAACTTGCGCCTGCAAATTTCCTAACTTCATCAGCCCACCTAGTTTCCTGCCGTCATCGACTGCACCTCCCTTCTCTCGGTACCCATTCTGTAACTCCAATGGTCCACCGGTTGTCCATCCTACGTTTGCTCTCTGAACCACACCGTTCTCTACCTGTCTCTTAACGTTATGCCTAACATTTTTCGTTCTATCGCTCTTTGTGCGGTCCTTAAATTGTTCTCGAGCTTCTTTGTTTACCTCCTAGTATCTGCCCCATATGTTAGCACCGGTAGAATGCAATGACTGTACACTTTTCTTTTCAACGACAGTGATCAGCTCCCAGTCAGGATTTGGCGATGCCTGCCGTATGCACTCCAACCCAATTTTATTCTTCTGTAAATTTCCTTCTCATGATTAAGGTCCTCTGTGAGTATTTGGCCTTGATAAACGCACTCCTTTACAGGCGCTAGAAGCTGACTGGCGATCCTGAATTCTTGTTCCCTTGCCAGGCTATTGAACATTATCTTTTTCTTCTGCATATTAATCTTCAACCCCACCCTTACACTTTCTCGGTTAAGGTCCTCAATCATTTGTTGTAATTCGTCTTGAACTGTTGCTGAACAGGAACATGTCATCTAAGGTTGCTGAGAAATTCACCATTGATCCTCACTCCTAAGCCTTTCCAGTCTAACAGCTTGAATAGTTCTTCTAAGCATGCAGTAAATAGCATTGGAGAGATTGTGTCTCCTTGCCTGAGCCCTTTCTTGATAGGTAACTTTCTACTTATCTTATGGAGAAGCAAGGTAGCTGTGGAATCCTCGTAGATATTTGCCAAGATATTCACGTATGATTCCTGTACTCTTTGATTACGCAATGCCTCTATGACTGCTGGTATCTCTACTGAACCAAATGCATTTTCATAATCTATGAAAGTCATATAGAGGGGTTTATTGTACTCCACAGATTTCTCGATTACCTGATTGATTACATGGGTGTGATTCATTGTAGAATATCCCTTCCTGAAGCCAGCCTGTTCTCTTGATTGATTGAAGTCAAGTGTTGCCCTGATTCTATTGGAAATTATCTTGGTGAATATTTTATACAATACTGACAGCAAGCTAATGGGCTTATAATTTTTTTTTCAATTTTCTAACGTCTTCCTTCTTATGGATTATCATAATGCTGGCATTCTTCCAGCTCTCTGGTACACTTGAAGTCATGAGGGCTTGCTTATAAAGGGCCACAAGCTATCCAGGCATGATATCTCCTCCGTCTTTTATTAAATCTACTGTTATTCCATCTTCTCCAGCCGCTTTTCCCCGGGTTAGGGATTATGGCACAGTAAATGTTTTGGAAACTTCCTAACTTCAGTTTCTTGCTTTTTTTAGAATACAATACAGGTCCCTGTTTATCAATGAAAAATTGCCTAGGTTTGAACGGACACCGTCAAAAATCAATGATGTCACGGCGAACAGGCGCAGGAAACAAGGAAGTGTCACCACTTGCGTTTTGATTTTCCGTTATTATTGTAATCTTTTTTCTGGCTGAACAAACAAGCCTCCTCTCACGGCACGAGCGACCTTTATTGTTATTACAGAAGAATAGTTAACTAACGCAGCTCAGCTTACTTTTTTCTTCAGTTTCTCTTTAAAACTCGAAAGGTTTGATGCGCCATGGAGCGTCTTCTTTGTACTTATATTTGAGCAGCCGAATTTCGTGTTGTAGATTCCATCGAACTTCGAAACCTATGCATATATATACCGGCTGCGGATGCATAATGCATAAGTGCATAATTGTTTGTTTTAAGAAGCAAGCTTCCTAGCTCTCTCGACGCATTTGATTCTTGCTTGCTCTGTGATGACAACACTATCGACGACACTGATTGGTTATTCCGTACAAGGCTATGGGCACTTGAGGAATGCGCTCACACGTTCCTGAAGGCTGTTTGACAGCTTGACCGCTCCAGCATAGGAGGCTCTCCTTTAATACCCTGCAAGATCTGCAATTGGAACGTTAGTACTTGTGCTACTTGCAACATGAGCACGCCGGCAGTATCATCAACGACGGCCATCTTGTCGCTGAGATTACACTAATAAATAAAAAATTAGTATGAAGTTCCCAACGCAGTGACATCCTTTCTGTGACGAGAGAGAGAAAGAGAGAGATAATAAAGAGAAAAAGTTGGGATGTTAACCAGAAACGCATCTGGTTGTCTACCCTACGCTGGGGGAAGGAAAAAGGGGAACAGAAAGCACATATTTACCCCTTTACTCTCTCCATTCTGTGAAAGTGTCGCTCTAGAAGATAGGGGTTGGGTGTGTCACGTGGTTCTTATCGACAGCGTCGGGCTCACTGGTCATTCGACTACGCCAACAGAACCATTAACGCCTAGCGGCAGCAGCTAAACCTTCTCGGCCGGCACGCCCGCGACAAGAAAGGATCTAGAAAGGCATCCTGGACGGCGGGACATACGATCCCCTTCTCAGGGTCTGCAAACGGTCCAAGGACGCATTATTCATCACATTGCCAGGTTATGGTTCACTTGATGCTGCGGTTGGGTGCCGAATTTTCGGGCGATAGTGCACCGTTGCCAGCAGTGGTGGGTGGCTGCTCCGCTTTTATCCGAAGCGACTCGCAGCTGACCATGAAGCGCGTTGCTTTGCGCATGGTCGTAGATTGTCTCTAGCCTCTGTATAGCTATACGTATACTTTTCCGATAACGTGGCTAGCGGATACTACAGGCTGGCCGCAGAATCATTAGTCCTCACTGAAACAGTTATCACTGTTTCTCCTGCGTACTGCTTGCTTCTGTTCACTTTCCTCTAACTTGGTTATAATACAATGGAACGCCTTATATAAGAGAGCATTAATATTATAGACATGAGCACGGTCCACAGTCTTGTCAGCTGTATCGATATTTTGGTGCCCTCCATGAGTGTTCAGCATCCAATCAGAAAAGTGACGCAAAACAATGGAAATAGTAAGACGTATGGGCTATGACGCGTAACACACAGCATGCTATCTAAATAAATAGCTGTGCATTTGTTTGAGGTTCAGCAGATACCGCTAGTAGCAAGTACAATCACTTCGAAGCTAGAAGCTTCCTCATTAAATCGCAATTTATAGGTCGGTCTTTTCCTTTCAAGTTTTCAAAAGGCTATTCTAGCTAGAAAGTCTCATTTGGTTATGTGCTTACAGTTGCGCGGTTATGCGAAGCGATGACCAGTTTTCTTGCTCGAGAGAATGAAAGGCCTACATTCTGCTTTCGCGAGATGGCAACGCAATCTTCGGTGTTGACTAACACGCAGCAGAACACGCGAGTTTCGTGCTTCGATATACCGAATAGAGGGCTGACTGCAATGCAATTTGATTTCTGCCACGTTAAGCATATATAGCCTAACCCTAACGAAAAATTAACTAAATTCTGGAGTTTTATTTGATCTGATTATGACCACGATCTGATCATGAGGCACGCCGCTGTGGTGGACTCCGGATTAATTTTCACCACCTGGGGATTTTAACGTGCACCCAATGCACGAAGTGTATGCACGAAGCGTTTTTGCATTCCGACCCCAATGGAATGCAGCCACCGGGACCGGGACTTGAACCAGTGACCTCGTGCTCAGCAGACCAACGCCATAGCAACTGGGCTACCGTGGCGGTCCTAACCTAACCTATTTTCAGTCGGAATTTCAATCTGAATCTGACTTGCCACTGAGATCGATTTTCTCGTTTTCTGGAATCGAAAGTCCGTCTTCTCGCTGTCATGGATTCCACGCGCTGAGGACATCGCAGTCTGCACAAGTCTCGCTCACGTTTGTCCCTGTCACTAGAAGCTGCATTAAGTTTATTCTAGCCAGCCCTGAATGTGCTATATGTCAGTTCATCCAAAGGGTCTTGATTCAGTTCCTTCGTGTAGATTAGCAGCGCAAATTTACCCCTTGTGCGTCGCTTTCATTGCAACAAATTAAATACATACAAGACGCAGACAGTTTGCCGAACGTACAGAATGACGAAGGAGTCTCTTGCTACAACGAAATGCCAACGCGATTCAAGAAATATTGCTGGAGCTCATTGCACCCAACGTCCGAGGACATCACTGCATGAAACATTGATGCTCTTGAGACAACTACAATTATTGTTCCCAAGCAATGTTCAGGCCTCTCCGTTAACTCTGATGCGTGTTAAAATGAATTTCTTCTTTCATACACACACCCAAAAAAACACTACTTTATATCCTTACTTTCCTGACATGAGATAACATCGTTCGTCCAGCAGTGTTCGCTCCTGGAAGGAAAAAAAATTATAAATTATTTTCTTGTCTACGAGGTTGGGTTTGATAACGCCATTTTCTTTGATCCCCCGAAATCCATCTTGACACCACCTGCACAGTTTTTTGCTCCTATTTCTCCTTGCGTCGCGATACATCGCTACAAGTTGGGACAGTTGACTCCCGTTAAGGTTCTTTCACGTATGATCACTTTCCTGTACATCGAATCAAGCCTTTGCAATCCGTGTTCGACGTCATACGTGGGCTTATTCCGGCTACCGGAGCAGCATTTAGAGCGGCCTTTAGCGTCGCTTGACCGCACCGCTGAGCGAATGGAGTGAAAATGGGCCCATCAGAGCCTCCCGGCCGACACCCTCGCTCTCACTACCCCTGCTTGATGAAGATGGACGTGTACCATCATTTCGGGCCACGAACACGATGCTCTCGGAGAACTGAGCTACACTGGCGCAGTTAGTTCTATGTGCTCGGCTTTTTCTGACACCGCCATTGCTGTTCATGCTTAAGACACGAGGCTGGCAGCAGAGTGACGCCGACTCTTCGAGGGGTCAGTGACGCGACTGTCCTTTCGTCCCGGCTTTGGCGTTATTCGCCGGATGCGCGCCAGTGCATCGAAGCCAAGCCTCTTTGCGCATGTCTGGGCCGACAGAGTTCCTATTTTCCTCTTTTTACTTTTTGTTACTTTATTGATTTGTATTATTGTCTATTTGAATTTTTTTAGCGGTCTTTGTTCCGTCTGCCCCATTTCTACCACGGCGTAGACGGAGAAGAAAGCAAGTTATATTACACGTCCTGTCCATCCTAGGGTCGTCGTAAAGACGACGAAGGCTGCAGTGTCCAGCTCGACATGATTTGATCCGTCAGAACGGTTAGCTTCGTAATTTTTTCCCTTCATAAAAGGTATCTTAGATCGGCATTGTAGAAAACGCGAGCAGAAAGAGTGAAGGGGCTTTGAGTGACATTTGCGCCGGCTTCTCGTTTTTTTTTTCTTTTTTTCTTTTTTTTTATAACGTCAGACTAGGCGATATGTTTTATATTAGAACAAAATTTTCTTCTGGGCTTCAACTGTATCAGCTACCACGCACAGCGTGCTGCATTTTTAGACCGTCAATCGCTACGGGAAACACCAGATGTCCATCTTTCATTACTTTTTCTGGATGACGTCATCAATCTGCCAAATTCTGCGGCACATTTTTGTTTCTGCAGGAGCTTCAGCGCCTTTCACACAAAAATTTAGGCGGTGGCACTGAGTGGAGCACGCTAATGCATTTTCTTGAACCCTTCCTGCTGTTTGGCACCTCGTAACTAACAACCGCGAATTACAGTAACACTCAATCCGCCTAACTACTGTCATTTGTCCTTACAGCTTCCAAGAACAAGAGCATTTGGCGTACATACTAAACTGCCAACTGCGCCGGGATAACTTGCCAATTTTATTCCAATTCTCTTGGTTCTGCATCAGTAACATTAACGCAGCGCCTATGCTACCAGCAGCATCGGCCGATCGTGAGCGATGGCTGATAAGAAAGGAACGGAATAGAGCCAATCTAAGGAATCCTTAGGTTATAGCTTTCCTACCGTACCGTGGCACAATATACAGGTTGAGACCTATGCGCATAATGTACACCATATGTTATGACCTGTTTTACACATCGTATACGTATGACGTTGTGAAAGTAGAGCTATCGTAAACCAACTATATATGGGCAGATTCTCAATTATCTGAGCGCATAACAGCAATCCATGACGGTAAGTCACACGCCTGCAAACTCCGTCTTCATGCAATGTAGAGTCTATTGAAGTCGTACCTGTACAAACCAAGCGCTTCTTAACCCGCATTTTCAAGAAGTTCTTACGCTAGAAATATTCGTATGAGCCGATATCAAAGGCGGCCGGCCAATGGCAAAGAAACGAGAAGCTTTGTGAATTCAGGTCTTTGTTTCCGCAGAGCCGTTCTCGTTCAACAGCCATTTTTAGGTAAAAGGTGACAGCGCCGCCAATCGCGTTGGCCGATTCCGAACAATCATGAAGTGCACTGTGTTACGCGAATTCCGTTCTTCCTTGGCTAGCACCGCCACCACGGCTTTGACTGGGCTGCGCAGTTTCGAGCGAAGCATGTTAACAGCGTGGGGGATTCCAAGCAGAAAATATCGTCCCTCCATGACGGGCGTCTCCCTAACAGTAAGCTTCTGACCGTTTGGCGGTCCGTGGCAAAGGCCGAGGGTCGATCGCTACCAACAGATGTCACTTTGATCCTATGGACGCCGCTTGACAAACGCTGCTCGTTCGCCGAACCACCGCCATGCTTCCGCTGCAGACCGCAAGCCAAACGCAGGCGTTAACACGAGAATCCCGCTGACTCACGTCCGCAGTCGCACTACGAGACACCGGGATCCCCCCCCCCCCCCCCCCTCCCGCTGTGTGTTTCTCCTGTCTCTCCCTCCTCCCCTATAACGCGCACACATGACACGTGTTCGGGGCCGGAACATTAGCGGTGTCGGCCAGGCCACATCAAGGCGAGAGCGTGCTCGTGCGCGACAAGCACAAAAAGGCCGGAAACGCGGCACATCAAGGAATCGTGCAGGCCTATAGCGAGGCGCCGCTAAGCTCGAAAGCGTCGAGAACATGACGACGAACCACACCGTGGGTGGATTGCCGAACACATCTCGAGCCCCATTTCCGCGCCTCTTCCACTGCACCTCCCGCCCTTCGACCCCTCCTTTGCCCCCCCCCTGCCTCCTCCCGTTCGTGCCCAGTGCAATGCGTGCGACCGATTCATAGGAACATCACGTCGCTCATCGCATATCCATCCGTACGCCCCCGCAGTTTGGACATGCCGGGCGTTTAACGTCATGGCGCGGATATATGGCCGGCCCTGCGCGGTCCAGGCGGCCTGTGCGAATAGCGCTGTAGCGGCAAATGACGCCCTGCATCATGTAGGTAGGTATACGTGGCGAAATGGCCGAACGGCCGTCGCATTCGAATGAAACGCGCATGCGCGCCCGCGTGCGATACCGCGAGGAAGCCGTCACAGCGGGCTACTCCCTAACGAGCCACGCTGCAGCGGGAGCCACGCGCCGGTTTTTCGGGCCTCGAGCGGATGTGCGGGCTGTCAGAGAGACACGTGTTACAGCAACGAGTGCAGAGGAGGGGGGGTGAGAGGAAGAAGACAAGCGAAACCAGAAACGATCGGAAAGACATGCGAGTGACACGCGCCGCCGGAGACTGACGCCGCTGGGGAACGGCTGGCGACCGGGTGCTGCGGCCGTTGTTCGCGCTTCGCGTGGCAGCGCCAGAGAGAGACGCTGCAGTCAGTTTGGATACGGGCTCTCGGTGACGCACATTCCCTAGAAGTATTCCGAGAAAATCTGCAAACGTCACTGAAAGGGAAGCAACAAAATAAATCAAATTAAAAATGTCAAAATTAAATACGCTAGATATATGGACGACGGCGGGAAGGAGCAGATCGTTTGCACACAGGCTTCGTGCATGTCATTGGCGTACTGCGGTATAATTCGACCGCTATCCCGAAATGGCCTTCGCGCAAGTTCCACTTTCGTGACTGCTTCCCAGGGGAAAATTCCCAACGAACTTCTAGACATCGGCTGCCTCCTATAGTCGTGGCAGCAAGTGATGTCATCGGAGCGGGGACAGACAATTGTAACGTGACTGGAAGGGACACGACTGAACAGCCATGACATTTGCCAGTCATACGCACTGATATAACTACAAACAACAAAAAAAGACAAACGTAAGCTTACATGTCCGCTCAAACTGGCTACCATCAAGCCTCTGTCCCCATCTATTATGCGAAGTGAGTACGTATGTGTCGAATGATGTCTTCAAATGATGCGCAGAAGAAAGCTCGGGGTATGATGTTATTTTCTTGATGCTGTTTATAGAGGAGGGTAGAGAAGGTGGGAGGGACTCGATTTGTTTTGTAACGACTTTGTTTTAAAAACGACAAAAAGAACAAGAACGCTCCGATTGCCTTAAGCATCAAGCGTGTGTGAATGCCCTCTGCGGGGGGCCTTGGCTGTTCGCGACTTAGTGGGCGGTTCCCAAGGACACGATGGCCTGGTCCGTCTTCATCGTAGACGAGTTCGGGAAGCTTCGCCCACACTTGAGAAGTATCTTCCTGATTGATGTGGCGAGGTCGAATCCAATCATCCAATGTGACTGGCTCAATATCTCCAGGCGTTTCGTTGAGGCTGCGTTTGTGGATTGCCTCGTGTCTATGACAATCCCACGTCACATGTCTTGTATCGGCTTGCTGCTGGCATGTTGGGCACATCCCTTCGTTTGGCTCGTCACCAAGAAAGAGATGTCTCTTGAGGGGCGACATCGTTGTATCTGTGGCCAGCCTTCTCACAAGTACTTGGGTTCCTCGTGATAGCCGCATCGACATTTCCGGGAAAGGAACCTCGCATTGCGATTCCCTCTAGTCTCGTGTTCTGCGGACCGCAGATTGGCGGGCTGCTTTAGTATCGATGGGTGTTGCTAGCAGCGAGTGGATATAACCTCGCCAACTAAACAAAGATATAAGCGTCGGCCCTGTATATAGCATAAAAGGCAATACCGAAGGCGGTATTAACGGACAACCTCATTTGCCTCATTAACACACAAATGACATTAAAGAGAATGTTTGTTTAGGTACCTCTCATTGCTCTTGCGTATCTTGCGTACGAGAACATAAACATATAGTCGAATGGTAGGAGAAGTGGTCATTCACTATAGAAGAAAATAAAGCGGTCTATAGTGAATGGACTGAGCGTGCGGTCGATCGCGAAAGGTTGCCGCAAGGGCCTACATTTCCTTCCTTGGTTAGCAAATAGACGGCAGTGCCGGCAGATCAATAGCGTGTTGTACGCTTACGTGAACACCTGGCGTCTCTAAATTAAGCTCATCTCCAATGTGACCGAAACTGGATGATTTGTAAAGCTTCAGAAGTACCATTTTCATATAGGCAGCAGCTGTGGGAACAAAAATACACATTAAGCACCTGGGGCCGCATTCACAAACCTTCTTGTTAGTAAGTGTTATCAGCCATTGGCCGGCTACCATCGCTGGTAAGATGTTCAACCGGATGATTGGCCTGCAGCTGCTCTTACAAACAGTTCTAGAGTAAAAACGTTTTTAGATACGGGCCCTCGGCTGCTAAACATGTCTCGCGGGCAGAATGTGTTCCACCAGTTTCCGAGCAAGTACGGTATGAACGTGTAGTGTATCCCCCCAATGCGGTTATATCAGGAATTATCGACTTCGTCTCATTCGTATACGCGAATATCCTTTCCCGGTTATTAGCGCGACGTCAATGAGCAAATACTTTTTTTTTACTGTATATGAAAGCATTACACGAGACACGTATCCAAACGAATTACAGCCGCACCAATCAAGGAGACGAGATTTGCCCCGCAGACAGACGTTAGTGGGAGTGCGTGCCCGTTTCCTCCATCAGTGCAGGCCTTCCGTACCGCTGGCCAGAAATGCATGAGGGAGAGAGGGCATCGAGATGTGAGATGCCGATCGCAGACCCCATTCGTCCTTCCTCTTCTTCATCGTGCGGGTCAATCCTCGCCGCGAAAAGCTGACGAGAAAAAGAAAGATCGCGTTGACTGGCGGAGAGTCACATCCGCCCCGCTGCCGCGGATCGAATGTTCATTATTCGCTCCTAAAACAGGCCGCAGAAGCGGAGCTGGGGCGGACGGCGCAGATTACGAACCGCGCCCGTCATTTGCTCGCGTGCATAGAGCAGCCTATGTAGGATTACTCCGCGCGGCTCGCGGTTTCGGAGGATCAAGCGGGCAGCGCGACTCGCTGAATTTCAAAAGCTGTCCTGGTCAGCTGTGACCGACGTTGCTCTTTGAAAGGGTGACATTTTTTTCGTGTTCATCGCGGTCTTTAATTATGCCTATACACTTGTGTCTTTCGTTCTTGTAGTGCACGACAGGCGTGCAATTTATGCCTCCTACTGATTGTATCTCTCCCTCGCAGACTATCGGCGGTCACACGTCCACGTTAAGTATATAGCGGGAGTCGGTACCGCCTCGTTAAAAGAGCTGGCTGGTTCGTTACGCGGCATGGGTGCATTGCAAGGAAGCGCATAATCGACTGACGAAAGATTATTTCGTAAGTGGGTCGACGATGAATTAATGGTCGTGACTGCGTGAGGTTAAATGTGACCAGTTTAACTGATTCGTGAACCTCTGCGCGCAATGCGTTTCACTCGCTGAAAGCGAGGTCGTAGTGCCGCATTCGTTAGAGAATGTCTATTAGTTTTTTTTAATTATTTTTTTAGTTTTTTTTTTACCATGCTTAACTTGAGTTTGCGTGCCATTCATTAACAGTAACAATATGTCGTGGCTTCTACGCCACAAATGCAGTGAATTCTGGATGCGACACTGTGCCGAGTAGAAGTGCAAGCCGAATGCCCTGGTGGAGCTGCGATGACATTTTTCTGCGGAGAAAAATAAATATAATTCGAATTCCGGTCACACCGGGTGCATCGGCGAGGGCCGAGTGCAATGACCTTCGTGCAAACGCCACCTACCCTTCCGCAGAATTTTCTTAATGCTACGTATTACCTTTTGCGGTGACAGCAGTCTAGGACCCAAGGCTTTCATCTCCCACACGCCCACATTTTTTTTTTTTTTTTTTTACTGAGTCGTTGTTCGTTCCTTCCAGTAGTGTTGTATACATGTTGAATTATATTGCGTTTTGTGTTTCTCTTGCTTGACTCTGAGTGCCAGTATAAATTATTGTACTTACATTTTTTTGTTTCCTGCCTCAAGTTGTTTCTATATCGCTGCTGTGGTTATGATTGTGGCTTGTGCTGATTATACACGTTAATATTTTGCAAGTCCGAAGTTCCTGTACCTATCGAAGATCGACACATTTTGACCTTGTCTATCCGTGTTACCATCATCATTGTGCTTTCTTGTTCCACCTGTTTTGGTTGTTCACCTAATTGATGTAGTTTCGCCTGCTGGCACTACAGATGTTGGGGCGCTATAACGTAAAATGATTCCAAACTGTTTTGATTCCAATTGCTGCAATCAGCCTCTACGGTTGGTCAAAACATTTTCGGGCCACTCCCAACTTCACCTGTCTGTCACGCGACGTCACAAAAACCGCGAGAGAAAGAGAGAGAGAGAGAGTAAACTTTAATGGGAAAAGGCAAAAAAAAAAAAAACGAAAGCTCCCCATCTGATATAACGTGTACACACTGATAATGCATGATTAAACCGCACAAAAGAAAAATAATCATTCCTGATTCGACGCCTTTTCACGATTAGCCCTCTGCTATTGGTCCAATGTTTACTGGCTACGTCCACTTCGCCTGTCTGTCACGCGGCCTCCCAAAACCGCGAAAACTCCTCATGTCAAAGTGACGTGTACGCGAAAAAAATGCATTATTATGCGGAACAAAACTGAAAAATTTTCTGAATAGCCACAGACTGCCCCGTTCCGAAAGGAATAGAAGATGGCTGCCCGCCGATCGGTCAAGCCCTCGCTGCTCGCACCTGCCTGTGAGCATGTATTTATTTGCGCATGATAAACCTTTTTGCGTGGCAGTAAAACGTTATCGAGCCCTTTCGGCATGCATACGACATCGCTCTGCCAACTCTTCCTTGCTGAGGATCCGTTTTAGCGGCATTATTATCCTGCCGTTGCACGCCACCGCGATTTTCGACCAGCCACCGCAAGCTAAGTAAGGCAAAGCGGACCAATCAGCGAAGCCGGCACCACCCTCTTCATGCGGTTATCTATTTTCACTGTGCTGGCTCGGCCTCATCGAAACCCTCTCTACTATGCGTGCTCCTCGACTCTTGTCAGCGAATTAGATAAGAAAAACCGCTGAGTGTAGACAATGTTATTGATTTTGAAAGCGAACAAAGGTGACCTCCTATAAACGAGGAGAGTGTTTAATTGGGCTGTTCAGACAACGCTGCGGGTCACCGCCCGATGTTTGCGTCTGTGATCACGTAAATTTGACGTCAGGAGTTTGGAATCAAAACAGCTTGGAATCATTTTACGTTATAGCGCCCTTGCATTTTCTCTACTGTGTGTTTCTGTGCCCCCGCCCCCCGTAATGTGAAAATCCTGAATGCAATAAAAAATGAAATAAACATTTAGCTCTGAACTGGGTCACTGCCTTGTTCGTCCTTTCCATTAGGCTGACGAGGACGACAACCTGCCGCCGTCGTCGTAAAGCTCATCGTCATCTTCATCTTCACCATAGGGCTCAACAAAAATAAAGCTGCGTCCGCCATCACCACTGCATTGCTCGCGCTGCAAATTTAGCCTGAATCCCAGCTATCTACTGCGGCATTTTCGAACCGCTGCGTGTCAGTGACAATGAGGAGGCGTGTTCTTGTGCTGCACAATGAAACATTAAATTGCGTCATTAATACCTGCATGCGCACCTACATAGTCGGTTCACGGGCGTCGCACAGAGCTGCTAATAGAGGAGCGCATGATACTCTACGGTTTCACAAGAGTAACGCAAGAGCAGCACTTAAGTAGCTGCAACAGGTTAGGTGTTGCGTACGAATACAGGCAAAGCCCGCCGGGGATAGCCAAATAAGCTCTTACGCGCTTAAGACAGAACCACCCAACATGGAGCCACGGGGATTCGAATTCAATTCCCTGCGACACTGCGCACTTTAAAGCCGAGCTCACTCACTGCAGGACTGCCACGCGAAATTCGTGCTCGGTAACTTGCGCAAGGTTTGGGGGCCCCACACTGACTCCGAGAGTGGCGGCGTCTGTGCATGTTGTGTGCATCGCACAGAGTTCTCGACAACTGAGCCCGCTGTGAAAGACCGCATGCCATTCATCGCCTGAGCAATCGTTCAAGTCTGCTTACTATTGTATTACACTATTATCCTGTTGGTCCGATTAGGTTCTTCTACGCATGGGCGAATAATCGAAGTTTCGAATACGAATAGTAAATGTACAATATTCTATTTGTATTCGAAAGCGAACTAATAGGTACATCCGGATACTCAAAACTAACCAAATATTTCGCAACTACCGGCTGTTCAAGCCTAGCTTATGCTCTCTGTCTGCTAAAGAAAGAATCGCAAATGATCAGAAGTGCGAGAAACGACGAAAAGTTTCGAAGAAATGTAGAAACAAAATGGGCAGTACACGCTTTGTTTACGGTTCTGTGGTGGAGCCCTACAGGACAATCTGTGCTTGCACTCTGTCATTTGGTGTGGTTTGAAGTGTCGCTGTGCAGCAGTTTTATCTTTTGCGCTACAACCAGCCTAGTCTCTTCCTTGCAACGTTTCTTTTTTTTTTTTTAACATGTGCCGCCGATATGCAAGTCCTTAAATAGCTGCTTTCTCTTTTTGCGCACTTTTTAAGCTTTTGTTTTCGGCAATGGCATTTATTTAGCCTTTTTTGGAAAGTTTAGTCACACAGCAGCCAGTTTTTCTTGGAGGGCTTGTTTGCAACCAAGCTATAATGTCGGGGAGAGGCTACTCATGCAGTTAATCTAATGATCTTTTGTTTAAATCTAAACCTTTGTGTCTGGTAGTTAGCTGTCACTTTTGCACTACTCAGTACAAGCATGGTACCTAATTATACCGAAATTATTACTTCTGCTGTAAACATATGTGTCTGCGGCTGACTATTCTATATTCGATTCAAAATTCGATACCTACTATTCGTATTCGATTTGTATTCGAGAAAATGATATTCGCTCACCACTAGTTTCTTCTGCTTCGCGTCATCTTTACTTCGGTAGTGCAAGCTGTCTTTCTGTTTCATCCGTAGCCTTGTGACACAGCATGCTTGCAGTTGTTACGCTGAAGCCATGCTGGCTAATGGATGCAGTATATAAGGGGTCCAGAGACCTCTTGCAGAATATATTGCGGATTGTCTCCATCCCTTTCAAAATTACCGCGCAAGCCATTGGCTAAAATATTCCTCCCTGATATAAATTTCATACACACCCTGAAATGCGAGGAAGTGATTTCTTCATACTATTTACATCAAAGCTCGTGAAGATTGACAATAATTTGATCTTGACTGTTGTGTCGTGAACTACGACTAGAAACGCGTGGAAAATGCGTTTCGAATACGCCGAGATGACATAAAAATGCGGCGAAGAACAACCAGCATGCAAACTCACCACACGATGCGACGTCGTCACTTCCACGTTTATGCAAAGCGAGAGTTGTTCTTACCATCATAAACACGTGTAAACGGTTACTGTCCACGTATACGTGGATATGTTGCTTTCAGCGTCTAACCATAATATTTGTACGAAAGACGGTATGCTGCGATTACCTCCTGGTGTGTTCGTAACCTACTAGTCGGTAATAACAACTGACTTGAAAAGTGATTAATTGTCTGAGCTGCCTTCAGGTCTCAGAAGCCTACGAAAAATAAGTGGGACAAAAAAAAAAGGTCTGGTTAGCCCTGAGAGGGACTGAACTGCAAAATTGCACTACCATGAAAAACGGGGTAAAAAACGAAGAAAATAATTGGGGGGCGATGCAATGCTCGCAACACCTCGCTGTTGCATTTATGTTCTCCTTTGCAATAATCAGGTTTCACCGCATCCCTAAATAACGGGTGCCTCTCTGATCAGTGCAGAAGCGGCACGGAAGCACAAAATATCAGGGAAATAACCGGCGGCGGCGATCTGTTCCACCAAGGACGACCCAGGAGACGGGGTGCCGGCGCGGTGCCTGTGGCGCTTCAAGCGCCGAACCTTGAGCCCGCGTTTCGGTGCCCGGGCCGCGGGCCGCCAAGGTCAGAGCCCCGGCGCCGCTGCTGCAGCCGGAAGGGAAGGGCGCAGCACGGAAGCGGAGGCTGGGGAAGCGAGGAAGGCATTAGGGAAGAGGGGGATTGCATGGCTCGCCTAGGCGGTGGAAAATCCCGACGGACGCGATCGGCGCCGCCAGCTCTTCAGCCACCCGGTGAAAGGGAAGTGCAGCTGCGTGGGGAGGGCACAATAAGTAGGGATGCAGAATTTAGGGAAACTTTGATGTTGATGAGTGTTGCTGAGCAAGTAGCGTAGACGCTAGGAGAACACCAGAAAGCTTGCGCTGGGGTGCGAGCAAGTAAACGATATTTTTATGTATCGTTCGCTCTGACAAAGTAATTGGAACCACTCGGGTGCTTTCGTGGGCGGAGCAGGCAGCCACGTCGGTGAGGCTTTTACGTAGAAATGCGGTGCTGCTGTAGCATATCAGCTGTATGATCGCCGAAGTCGGAACCGCTAGGTGCGGACTTTTTGTGCTGCGCCGCACATCTAGCAGACAATGCCGGTGAGCATCACGTAGTCTTCACTCTGTTGGCGGCGGCGAGCAACCACGCCAACTAGATAGGACCAGAGAAATAATATCCGGAGGGGAACGTACGCTTAAACTTTGGTCACAGCGTACTCCGTGGAATTTTTTCTAGATTAGTTTCAATAATTAAATTAAATCATACAGGTTCTTTCTTTCACTTTCTTTTGGTCTCTTTGTCCACAGAAATGCGATTCATGGTCTTTTTTGGTATAATACCTACGTAAATAGCTCGACGCGGCCCAAAAGACCCTAAGTGGTAAAAACAAACAACCATTCGGCAGAAAGCAAGCTGGCAGATTCGAGTTCGAACATCGAAGTTAGCAGCAGTGATACAAACACGTATATTTTAAGTACATTTATCATAAATGAAAAAGAACTTAATACAACCATATTAACAGGACAACATTAAAACATTTTAAACAGCTCATTAAAACACACCCACAAGAAAAATCAGCACGCCTTACACGATTCCTGAACCACTGTAAATATCGCAGTCAAAGCACATGAATAATACCTTAGCTAAGAATAAAAAATCACAGTTGAGTAAAATATAATCGAGACTTTCACAAATTGATACATGTGTATGTGCACTGATTAAGAAAAAGATAGAACTTTGTTAAATATGCAAAAATCCAGGATCGCCCTTATGTTTTCTATCGCCAATAAGTTTTCTTTCTTCGGAATACTTTGCTTTCAGTTGTCGATCACATTAACTTGCACAGTCCAAATTTCAGGATGCTAATTAAAAAACGTGGCTCGTACAACTTGCGTAAATACAAAGATACTAGGAAAGAAATATGTGCAGTCTAGCTACCACCGCAAAACCGTAGCATTCGAATGAATGGCGCACGCCAGACGCGCGAAGTATAAGCTACCGGGACTAAACTGACAGAGAAAGGCCAGAGAAATATTTTTTGATGCAGCCTGCAGCTTATCAGACTGAAAGCTTGCTCCAGGAACTCTGCGGCACTAAATCTTAACATTTTTGTTTGTTATCCAGTCATATTCTTCCATTCAGCGTCGAGTGAGAAATATCCGGGTTGCCGCGAACTGCCGTGTGCTAAAGAAAGAGCATCCGTATGCGTCTACCGATGGAAATACGCCTCCCGTAAACTTGCCTTTGACTTTTGGCACATTCCGCGAGCTTTTAGTTCTTGCTCGCTTCACGGGACGTTGGGTCGAAGCGTCTATGGCGAGCGTAAAAAAAAGGATGGAGTCGTCGCAGAAACGGAAAACTACGTTTGAGCTGGGAAGTGGAGGTGAATTTCGAAGAAAGCAAGAAACGTGAGGCGAAAGTTCCGCCTTTTCATGCGAATTCCCGAGGATAGCAAAGCATCAGCTGCAGAGTCGAAAGAACGTCGCATCACTGGCCACTCGGAACGTGCCCAAATATATAGGGGAGCAGCCCATCGATGGGACCCCCCAAAAAGGGGGAAGTAAAGGGCAAAGGAATAATAAGTTTACCGCCGGCAGGGCCGTCTGTGCTTGTAATACCTTTGAAATACCTTTGAAATAAATCAAAGTGGTGCTCTTCCCCGTCATTGCGCCCGTCGGCACACTCCATCCGACACCACTCGTCGCGTGAGCCTCCCATAAACCCCTCCTCTTAGTTTAATGCGTTAGGAGTGGCAAAATGGCAAAAACAGTGTATGTGTGTGAAGAGTGGGAAGCCGATCCCGGGGTAGAGGTTGAGAGGGAATGGGAGAGCTGAGAAGAGCGTGTATGTGAGTGTATATGTTCAATACGTGCCGCATAAGAGTGCTTTTCCAAGCATGAGAGAAGCCCGCGAATACGCGCAAAGTGCCTCGAGCGGCCAGTATATAGAGCGGCAATTTTGCGTGTATTCGCGGGCTTCTTTCACGTTCGGAAAAGCACTTTTGTGTGGCACGTATTGAGCAACAGAAAGCTGTGTCGGGAGTTTTTCATGTTGCTCTACAATTTTCACATCGACACTTTTTTCATCCAATTATAACATTTGAGAAGTTGATTAATTAATGAAGACTATAATTATGTAATTAGGCGGTAATGCAGAAAAAAAGTAATCTGAGTATCTCCAAGCGACGGCAAACTACATTATCTTGGTTCTGTCCAGCTACGTGGCATATGCATATTTTTATGTTTGGCTCAAGTTACCCGGGACACCCTGTATAGTGCAACTGGCGGTGGTATGCTTCGATCCTGAAGGACGTGTGTCGACTGAGCTCCTGAACAACACTTTCCAGTATTGTGAACGCCGCTTAAATCATTGATCATTGATCATCATCATCATCATCATCATCATCATCATCATCATCATCATCATCAGCCTACATTTATGTCCACCGCAGGACGAACATTGATGCGGGACCTCAAAGAGGTGCTACGCAATGCTAACGCATTTCTCTCGCATATTGCCGCTAAATCGCCGCTGAATTTTGTTGGCTTGTTTCTGTTTTGCTTTGCATTGTATTCGATTCCAATTTGTCTGTATGGCGATGAGGCAACTATTACGGTCCTTTGAGCTGTCCTAATTATTTCGGCCGAACGTTTATTAGTCGGCTCCTCCTCCTGCAAACGACGATCGTGATGAGGATTATTCTCAACTGTGGCACGCACCTACGAAAGGGGATAGGTCAACAATCGTGCATCCGGAGGAAGCGTAAGAGAAATAATTAGTTTAAGGAAAGAAAAGAAAACATGAAAAAATGAGTACAGCCAAGGAACAAGAATTGTACGCAATTGAGCAGTCAGACTAGCCAAAGCAAAGTTATCGAAAATGCATCAAATGATGTGAGACAAAATATTACTGTAATCGAGAATTTGGGGAAGCTAATAATTTCAGTGAAAAGAACAGTGGGCATAGAAGAAAAAAAAGGGAAAAAAAGACAAAAAGAAGAACTAAGGAAAGTAGTATTCCGTGTCGTCTCGCTGACGTGAACCAAGAAAATAAGACAAAAAATGACAATATAAAAATACAATAATAAATAAATATACAACTACAATCGAACCCGGATATGTAGAATCTGAAGGGTACCACAATAAGTTCGATGTATAGATAATTCGATATATAAAATAAAAATTTTATACACAAACATTTTCAAGGAGATTTTACTGCAGTTCGTTATACACAATAATTCGTTATATGTGGGTTCGGTATATTCGGATTCGACTCTATAAAAAGCAGACTGTTAAGCAAATGATGACGCCTCTCGCCTCCTTCTCTGTTTCAGCTTTGACACATACTTGTGTAATTTCCCCTTAACCCGTTAGCAATGCTGTATATGTACACATAATGCATAGTATAAAATATATCAACATAGAGGTTGATATATAAAAAGGCTGCCCGAGATTAGGGCGCTTTCGTTGAACGCTCTTCCGGCAGCAGGTGCGCGCTTCTCCCTTTATCTGAGCGTTTCCTTCGTTGCGCCAATTCCACAGACAACTTCTTCCTGACTTTGCCAGTTCGCGTGCAGCGCCTCTTTGAGCAATTTGCATCGCCACACTCTCGCAACAACGAAGGAGCGGAAACAGCGAACGTAAAGACGAAGGGGACCCAACGGCGTGTTGCGACCTACGTCAAATCCGCTGACACGGAAAATGCGTATGGAATGCCAGGTTTACAGGATAAAGAAAGATAAATTGGATGCGAGTAGATATTGGAAGAATATTAAATCTAACTCCACCGGCTGTGCGACAAAATGAACTTACCATTGTTCAAAAAAAAAAAAAGAGCAGTAGTCGCTATTGGAAACATAACGAATCGGGTTCACCAAGCTGCACATAGCAAAAAAAGGAAAAATAATCTCCCTATCACCACGTGCTGGTTCCTATGCTGCAATGAACCACGTGGGGCCCCCGTTGGGACTCTCTATAAGCGCAGCCGCCACGCGCTTAGCATTGTAATCGGGGTCGCGCATCTGGTGCTGCCTCGGGAGTCTTTTAATGTCGATGCAAATGTTTGTCTTCGCGTCATTTTGAACCGCCCAGCTTCGGCTCCCGGTGTATATCCGAGAAAGGCTCGTCCAAGAAAGTTTTTTTTTGCAAGCAACGCAAAGCCGCAAAGCATGATACGGAATCTGCGAAATGAAGTCGCCACGCACGCGCGGGCCCTTTCCTAATTGCCCGAACTTCGATACTCGTGTGGGAAGAACGAAGAGGCGAGTTCTCGTTCGTGCCAGATATTTGAGATCAGAAGCAAACTGTAGAGAGCTCTACATTGGAACGTTCGTATTTATCCAGCCTTCTAGTTCGGCGTAGAAGCCTAATGGCACAGGAGAGCGAAGGTGATTAAACAAATGAGATAGTTGCACTATTGGAAATGTCCGGTGCCATTTGGGACTTTCCGCGCGTGCGTGCGTGCGTATAATTTACCCATATAGAAAAGTGAATAATTTTTCAGATGATGGAACAGAAGGCCATAGCAACGAAGTTCAGCATTAAGATTTATTAACGCTGACGAGACAGTGAGCATCCATCTTATTATTGCGTTCTTAATCAAGCAGGCCAAGGTCACATTGTTTGTTACGGCCAAAGTAAAGAGAAAGTGGAGACGCAAAAGGTAAAAAAAAAAAAGAAGAGTCCATAGACATTCTTTAGTATATATACTACTATTCGAATGAAAAGTCAAATTAAATTATGGGGTTTCGCGTGCCAAAACCACCATCTGATTATGAGGCACGCCGTAGTGGGGGACTGCGGATTAATTTTAACCACCTGAGGTTCTTTAACGTGCACCTAAATCTAAGTACACGGGTGTTTTCTGCATTATATTGCCCCCATCGAAATGCGGCCATAAGAAACCGCCGACGTCTGCTTCGAAATAATTAATTTTTATTTATTTTTTTACTGATGTTTGATGAAGCGCACAGCCCAAATATTTATTCAGAAGAGAGCGCATCAAGCTTTATACTACAGAGAGAGCAAGCATTCGACCAGACGACCAGACAGTTTCATTATACAACCTTCTTGAAGAAAAGTGACCGGACCTCTGCCGTACACACGACTTGGGGTATGAATTCCGACAGGAAATTCAAAAAAAAAAGAAAATGAAGCAAAAGACAGGATGAACGCCCATCTAGGCATTTGGTGCGACGATCTGCCTACATTCATTCGAAGGTAAAATTCAGTCCCCTGCGGAGTGCAGTAACTCACACGGCGTACGTTTCCACGTAACTGTACTGCGAGAGATGAGCAGGTGAACTGTCTAGCAAAAGCGTTTGCTTGCGCAGGAAAGCTTGCAATGCATTATGAATTGCGTACTCCAGTCACTACAGCAAGCTCAGACATGCAACAGGAAATTCTATTGGTTAGTTAACTATATTGGGTATAGCGTTTCAGTTGGGTAGTCACTTTTCCCGCATGTTACCAGTAAATAACAAAAATTGCGATCGATCGCTTACAGTTTCCATTGCGCTTGATGTATTCTTCATTAGTTGTGCAGGACTGGTGTTCCAGTAGTCCTCATAACCTAGAATATATGGCTACAACCACGTCTTCCACATAGCTCTGGTCTTTATGCAGCAGCTTTGCTGGTGTGTCACCGTATACTACACGCCTCTGAGGCCATCCTAAAACATCCACAGCCGGTGTTACGCGAAGTGGTCTTCCTCGGTTGCGTAATAACTGGACGATAAAGTTGGCTCAAGAAGGCGGCGTCGGACTCTTCTGGCGACAATGATTTCGAACGACTTATTTTCCAGAGAATGCACCAAAAACAAAAAAGGCAAAAAAGGGGGAAATAATTATAATAAGAAAAAAATGAAACACAAGTAGCTGACGAGGAGGGAGGGGAGAGGAAGGAAGCACACTTGTGATGCACGGACGACCTCTCCGGTCTTTGAGATAATTTTACGGGCTCCGATATGACCCGCCCATAAACACGGCGCGGCGCGCGCTCGTTCAAAGTGCAAAATAAAAATTCGGGCAATAAGGCGAGACGCGGCTCAAAAGCTAGGCAGCCCATTTGACGGTTGAGCGTAAAATAAAACCGAACGACTCCCCTGACGGCGGCGGTGGGTATCCGCGCTAGATGAAACTGAGCCCTCTTTACGCAGCAGTACGCTCAAAGGGAATATAAATACATAGATAACGAGCAGTCTTCCGCGAAAAGCGATGTTAGCAAACAGAGTGCGAAAGGTGCCCCGGACAAATGCGAGCTTCTTATACAGCGCACGAGGAAGTGCATGTAAGGGTTCCCAGAAAGCTTATGAGGTCAATGCAAGGAACGGGCACAGAAAAACTGTGAAGAGAAGGTATTCGAAGCTTTTCCCTCCCTTTCGGGATAAGAAATAGAACGAGGTGATAGCACATCCCCTCTACCAGAGTAACTACTTACAGGGGCCGAAAGGCGTCCGCTCTCGTCACCTCGGGCCAACCTACTACATACGCATAATCCATATGCGCATAGGCGCATGTATACGCATAACGGGAAACAGCCGAAGCAAACACAGCAGCTAGATATGATAAGCCCTGATGAGCGAGCTGGACGTTTATGCGCGTTGAAAGTTCTCCGCCAGGACGTTGCACTCCGTGTTATATAGGCGTGGTAGACTGGACAAGCGCGCACACGCATTACAAGAGGACCGGCGCGAGGGCCTATTGTGACCGCACCATCGGAAGCAGCAACCACAAAAAGTTTGTGAGGGCAATGATTCTGGTAACATAAGTAGAGTACAACCTGAACTACGCTGCAGGCGGCAAACGACAGGGAGGTGGTTCACGGGAGTATGCAGCTGTGTGCTTTCTCTCTCTCTCTCTCTCTCTTAACAGTCGCTAGCCAATGAGAGTCGACAGACGAGAACAGCCTATTTAAAAAAAAAGAAGAAAAAAAACCTCGTTTCTGCTTTTTCCTCTGTCATCCCGTCATCAATTCGCCGCATCTTTTGTTGATCCGGATTGCGCCTCGGACGTGAGATAATGCGAATGATCCCAGCAGTGTGTCGTTGTTACCCTGTTGTTCAGCACGCGCGATCGTGAGTCATGCCTCAAGCGGAAATCATTTCAGGACCCACAGCCCATTGCCGTCTCCTTCTTTCTATGCATTTATTCATACATTTATCCATTTATGCAAGTCATACGAGGTCTTGCGCTAAAGGAAGCTCCCAAAAAGCTTCGGCAGAAACTTAGAGGAAGTTGGTGGCCGTTAGATGAATGTAGTCAAGTCGATAGGAACTTGATTCCCCCACTCTGGCTGCGTCGTGACAGCAGACAAGGGCAGGCTATACAACGGGCATGAGATGGATCGCCCCTTAACAAGAAAAATAAAATGTAGGTATTGTTACTTTGGATGGCTGTTAAACTTTTACAAAGATGGATAATAGAAGGCATTCTTAAAATCAGAATAACATTAATCCAAGAGATTGGAGGCTTTCGAGAACTGAACACACACACACACACACACACACACACACATATATATATATATATATATATATATTGGCTTTCTTTGAGTATTGTACGATTCACTAAGGGGATATTGAACAGAATCAGGGCACCGCTTGACTTCAATGAACCGAGAGAATAGGTCTGGCTCTTATATGAAGTGGAATTCAACAACGGATTACTTTTTTCGTCATCAATCAGGTAATTTAGACGTCTGCGAAGTATAGCCAGCCTCTTGACATGACCTTCATAGATTACAGAAAGGCGTCTGATGCCAGAATACGTAAAGGGACCACGTAGTTAATGAGCAAAGGAAGCCCTCGTGAATATCTCTGGTAATATCGACAACGATTTCAGAGCTAGTTTGCTTCTTCACAAAAAAAAAAAATCTGGAAAATACCAATTAAGAAGAGTCTCAGACAAAGAGACACAATCTCTCCCATGCATGTCCTGCATGCTTAGAATATTCGAAGCTGTTAGATTATGAATGATTAGGCATGAGGATCAGCGAAGAACATCTCAGCAGCCTGCGGTGTGCAGACGGCATCGTCCTGCGTGATGGCTATAGTGAACGCTAGATGCAGAAGATTAATATAACGTTCAACGTTCAATAGCCTGGCAAGAGAACAAGAAATCGTGATTGGCAGTGAGCTTCTAAAACTTGCGCAAGAGTACGATTACCAATGTCAATTAGCCATAGCGGTCCTGAATTATGAGAAGGATATAAAAATAGGTTGGGGCGCGCATGGAAGTCACGCCTATGTCAGTATACCAGTAGCTAACCGTTATCCCTAATTTAAAAGTGATCAATCATTGCAGTCCGCCTGTACATATATTATTTATGGGGCAGAAACATAGCAAATAAAAATAAGCTTGAGTAAAAGCTAAAATCATGCGACGATCTATTTAACAAAATGATAGCATTAATTAACGTTAAGAGACAGGAAAACAGCAGTGTGGATTAGGGGGATCATTAGGACCATGAATCAAGAAAATTAGTCTGGCTTTCGCTTTTAAATTCCATGGCAGCTTCCGACGAGAAAAAACACAGACGAATGGTTTATTCACAAACTAGGTAAAAATATAGTGCTCTTGAGCACACCACTTTCATTGCGAAAGCTGTGTTTCTTTCTCTAATCTGTGGAACCACGCTTAAAGCAAATCTGCGCATGTTAAGCGAGATGACTATGGGGACCGAGAAGATTGGTTTCCCTAACAACCATGAGAAAATGCCCGCCGTGCGTCAGCGCCCCTTCATTCGTCCTCACCGACAAGGAGTACCGATTTCCCCGGACTAATCGTGATGTATTCGTTCGCTTTTGTCTTCAGACCCATGCACGACTTGAATTTTTTGATCTCCCCTTTTAACTTCCCCCAACTTCCCTTCATTTTCAATGTATATATTTGAGCACGCACAATAAAACCGATCGTCGGCAGTCAGCGCTCGCCCTGTCTTCTTTTCTCGTCCTTGTCCATGGCGCTGTTTTCTTCGATGGATTCATACCAACAAGCTCGCGTTCAAACCCTCTTAAGAAAATAAGTCAGCAGACAAGAAGACAACAAAAGCTAAAGTGCGGTTAACTGTTTTTATTAGCTCACATATTCACTGCAATTACGGACGAAAGAAGTGTTTATTAAGGAAACTCAGAAATATCCCCGGACTAGTGGCGCAGTTAGTGGAGAAACGTGATCTACCCGGCGCGCCCACCAACCCAGCTGCGGTAACAAAAAGCAGAAGCTCGTCAACTTAATTTTGCTTTATAACAGCAACCAATGCGCGCCGAAGCGAGACAAAGCAGATTAGCCAAGCTGGCCCGAGCCCGGGCTGACCTTAATAAGCGCGGCATCACGGAGGGGACAGTGTGCAGCGGTTCGTGAATGCCTTGCGTTCCACGCACAGGAAAGGCTGCTGCGCTAGCAGGGCGCGGGCGTACGCTAATTGCGCGTCACAACAAACCATGACGTCAGCCATGCCGCGAACGAGCCACCACCGCCACACCCACGTGGATTGAGTTCGCCTCCCGTGCCTTCGCGTCCCGTGACGTCCAAGGGCACCTGTGTTGTTTTGGGCGCGAGGTCACGAATTGAGAGAGAGCGTGTGTGCTTGTATGCGTGCGTACGTGCGTGCGTGTCTGTGTGCTTTGATATCTCTTGATTAAACAGATAAGGCTGCAAATTGTAACCCGCAGGCCAACTTTCGCGCCTCTGAGAGCTATAAAGATCGTATGAGCAACATATATTTGCGATAAGGATTGTAAGAACTCCCACGGAGTAAAAAGCAAACTTAAGTGCACGCCATATACGAGCACTGATCTAAAGTACATAACCGTTACCTATGAACCGATGGCGCTAGAGATATATTGGCCGCGAAGCTTGATCACAGATAGCCCCGGGGCATAATAATAATCTACCTGCAGTAGGGGCGTAGTGACTTGGGCGTTGCGCTGCTAAGCACGATGTCGCGGGATCAAGTCCCGGCCACGGTGGCCGCATTTCGATGGGGGCGCGAAATACAAAAAACGTCCGTGTGCTATGCGTTGGGTGCACTTTAAAGAACCCCAGGTGCTCAAAATTAATCCGGAGTCCCCCACTACGGCGTGCCTCATAATCATAGCGTGGTATTGGCACGTAAAACCCCAGAATGTAATGAACTTTTTAATAACAAGCTTTATGTGACGTGACTTGCAGAGCGTAATATATAAATGCAAATTACGCTGCGCACCGCGTCACGCCGACGGTGAGAGTCGGAAACTGAACTCGACTGGTCTGCAGTATTTGTTATCGTGTTACGCTGCCGTATTGTGTACTCACAATAGAGCCCTTTGTCAAAGGACTTGATAGTACAGTAGTAGGTCTGTTCGAGTAGTACGGTTAGTCGGCGTTGTAGTAGTATGCACGAGTAGTAGTAGTAGTACTAGTAATATGTCCTTTGAACGACACCTTTTGTCGAATAAAGTTGTACCTACCTACCTAGTAGCAGTAGTAGTATGTCTAGAGCGGGTGGCGGTTAAGCACCGCATTCCGATCGCAAAATGTAGGAAAATCTCTCGTGGGTTCGCGTTTTCGTCCAGTGCCCTGGCGTAGTGTCTTGACTTAACGGGTGTCGATCCCTCCACAATGCACACTGACCAACAGGGGTGCCTCGTTACATGCAGTAACGTGCATTTGGGACTTTAGTGCCATTCTATAAGGCCCTGCGCCCCCCCCCCCCCCTCTAAAGTATGTCCCTGGGGAAGCCTCACTTTGTGTTTGTTTGCGAGCGAGTCTCCGCCTGTAGCCTAAGACAAAAGTTTTGTGTAACTGCGATAGCAATTATATGGACAGTCCAGGCGAATTTCCACAGTCGGCGTCACCGTGAGGTTCCGTATAAAGTATAAGTGCGATAAGATCGCGGCCGCGCGCCGTATGCTGTAGGTGCGAGGGGAAGCATGCGAGGGTGAGCCGAGAAGGATGGAGGCTTGGGAGCGCGTCTCCGCTTCTACCCCGGCCGCGGCTGCGCATGGCAGCGCTGAGCGCGGCCGCGCGTATTATCTAGGGGGTAGCCTGCTGCGGGTTCGAAGGCCGACCCGAGATAGCGGATGGCATCGTGTGCGCTGTGTCCTCGCGTGCCTGGTTCGCGATGAAACGAGAGGCAGCACGAAGGGAAATTCGCTCGCTGCTGCGGCCGCTCTTCATCACGCAAGCGTTCTGACAGCGAGAGTACATGTTCGTCGAGTGAGATGTGTTCACGTTTGCCTGGGCGCGCGCAGCACCGTGCATGTTAATTTAGTTAGTGAGCGAATGTTTACAGCAGTTTATAGAGGTAATAAAACTACTAACCTTACTGCACAGAGCTGTCTAGTAGCTTGCTATCACAATCAATGATTCGCCTTTCGGGCGAAGCTGCGACTATTTCGTTCTTTCGTTGAAATGAAAGGATAAGCCGCAAGGCATGGCCTTCAAATAAACGTTTATAATTATCATCTTTCCCTGTTCTAGTTGTCAGCAATCCGGTGGATCTACATCATCACTCACTTGATTCCCTATTTTTTGGATCACATTTAGCGAAAAACATCGAGTCGACAAAGGAGCAACATTTCACGACATTGGCTATTAGGTCAGTCATCCTGTAATGCGGAAAAAGATAAAGGGTAGCATGCTTGTTGTGACGGCTAAACACTTTAGTAAGAGAGCTATATTTACGTACACTACGTGGGCTGTGAATATAAGGTGTTTCAGCATTGGCACAGAACCATTATATCGCGCATTACCCCAACATTAAGATTATCCACACGTCGGAGACCTTGCGGAAGTAAAACGCGAAATGTCTTTGTTTTCCGCGTGGTGTTCTCTGTATAGAAAGAGAAGGAGCGTTGCAGAGCTCCATTGTCCTGAAAAATATTCCGTCTTATTTCGTCGTTATGAAGATCACGTAATCTTCTTCATAAATCTGGTACCAAGCAGATGCACGAACCGCACACGCGACTTGAAGCTAGATTAAGGGAGATGACGTCATTGTTATAGTACTCATCTCTACGAGACCTCAACATGCTATCGCATTGAGGCTTTTTTTTTCTTTTTTATTCTGGCTTTTCGCTATCATTGATTCCCATATTAAAGTACAAGAAGCTGCTAGCGCCACCTCAATTTGTTTTCGATTACAATTTGCTGTTGCTTACAAGATCGGTACCCTCGCGAAGTATTCCGGACAGTATTCTCGCGGTCGTGTGAACCTGTTCATATAAAGTTTGTTTTTTACTTTCGAGTGATGGCTTTTTCTGATTAAAACCCGAATTTCTGGCTGCGCTGATGAACGGCATGATAACCATCTGAACACCAACACCACACTTTTTGCAGCGGTCGCGCCGCGCAGCAATCCCTGTATGCGCTTTATATAAACCGATAAAGCAGTGGTTAACGCCTCTTAACTATTGTTAGATACAGCCGGTCAACCTAAACTGTTTCTGTCCTCGCTAATTCCAACGAAATGTTTGTCTTGCTTTTAGTTATCACCTCACGGATGACTTGCGCTGGGTTTCAATGAAGATAATGCAAAAATTCTGTAGGCAGGCTTTCCCACACACCGGAATTGCCATAGCGAATATATGGCCCTGTTCCCGCTAGTATACCACTGTTCAGCTGAGACAGGCATTTTGAAAGCATGGAGGCTGCGCGAAACGGAGAGCAGCATGAATGATGTCACCAGTCCTCACGCTGACACCTGAATTACGATTCCAGGCCAAGGACCGCCATCTTGTTAAATCAGACGAGGTGCGTGGAGAAGCGCACTTGCCGGTGTTGGCCTCGGACTCGATTCCCAGAGATTCTCATTACATCCGCATTCACATTCCTCAGATCGATTGGCCGACTGAAGCCGTCCACAATGTGGCGAAGGAACATGTCTTAAGTGCAGCAAGCGCAGCGTAAGCCCGAGACACGCATCTTCCGGGCACGCTCACGGGGCCCGCGCGCGCAAGCAACCGTAGCTTCGACGCGCGCCTTCAGTGGAGCTAAACGAACGCTCTGCTTGTAGGCAATTTTCTTTACTGTGGCCCGCAGCGAACGAGAAGACTGTTCAGGTTCAAAGGAGCCGCGGTTAACTGGCGCGGCGCGGAGAAGAGACGGCTACACAAGCACACGCTCCTTAGAGCAACCTTCGAGAGAGCAAGCGTTCCAGGACGGTCACGTGTCGGGCAAGGCGCGGGGGCATAGCGCGGCGTGGCGGCCGACGCTCGTCGCTCGCCTTTTTTGGGCGGATGATGAATGGAGCGTCGAGCGAAGGCGAAGGGAGGCCACCACCGGAAGGGGCCCTCAAGCAGGTGCGCACACAGCTGTCGCCCGGAGGTAATTAGGGGCACGCACTGTGCTGGCCACGCGGCGCTGGCTCCTGCCGGCCGCCGCGGCACGGGACCCGCGCGAGCAGGTGATACTCTCGCATGAAGTCGGCAAACGCGGCTCGCGCGATCTGCAACGCGGGGACGCAAGCTACCACTCCCCGCGCGGCTGCTTACTACCGTTCTTACGAGCACGTGGCCTGTGGGCTGTCGCATATAGAGTTTCCTACAAAATTTACTAGCGGGATCGAACTGTGGCGCAAGTGTCCACGTCGGAGCGTCAGAAGCCACAAGCACGAAGTTAAGACAAATCCATGAACTAGCCGCTATTCCCATGGCAGCTGAACGATCGCAGCGCCAACGTTCCGTCTAGCAGTTTCTGGAGGGAACTATGGACTAAAATCCGAGGTACTAAACCGGGGTATTCGTGCTATCACAGCTGTTTCATAGGACTTTCATAGGACTTTTTTTGCTTTCTCTCAGCATAAAAAATAACAAGAAAAAAAACTAAAAGAAAAAAAAACGAACGGCATGCAGTTGTCCGAGACAACATCTTTTCGTCTGAATACTTCACTCTTCTACACTCTCCATCTCTTCTGATTTCTTCCTTCGTTAAATCCAGTAGCAAACGTTCGGAGGCATCGGAGGAAACGGAAGCTTATGTTTACACTGAAAATCCAGCAGCACCGGCATGTGGGCAGTGTTGATACTTGTGTGATTGATGCCCTGGAGACATTTCTTCTAATAAACGCGCTTCAAAATGAAACTGGAACGGCCAATATCCTCGAAGCGGGAGCACCTATAGGCAGTCTACTGTCTCGCGCTGGCCGCAATATCCCACGGTAAAGCCGCGCGACGCTGGAGCGATCGGTAGAGTGGCGGGACGCAGTGAACGTTTCCTAAAAACCAACATTGAAAAGTGAAAAAAGATCAAAAAGACATGCTGAAGAAAACGACTTACCACACGATGACTGCAAGAAAGCACGCAGCTAATAACGAAGTAAAAGCGATAACGCTGCGGGTGGGACGAAAAAAAAAAGACGCCCAGATCTTTGTACGTGTTAGGGCTCACCGTGTCATTGCATCCAACAGCTAGGCAAGAAGCGAGGCCGACAGAAGAGTTTATTAAAACAAGAGACCCCGTAAACAAACGATCCCTAAGCGTATACATTTCAAATGATTCTGACACGAGCTATTAAGCATGTTTAGGCATGTTTACGAATTGCCGGATCGTTCGTTCGTTTTTATTTTTTTTTTCATGTCACCTCATGTTATCATCCTTTGATCCTTTGCTTGCGGAGAAGTGTGTGTTTGTGGAGAAGCCGGCGACTCAACAGTTGCCGACAATGTCGTCACAATAAATCCCTCACTCACGAGTGATTAACTGCAGGTTATATCACTCATACTGATATTTCTTGAGGGTGGGCCTATTGTCTTTATCGAAGTTCACAGGCAACTCTCCCCGTGTGTCGAAAATAACGTTGATTCTGTAAAGGGCACGTGTGGCGCACTACAAACCCTTGAACGTACACTTTCATCAATCTGAGCTGATTAACTTTTAATGACACGTAAGACATACGTAAAGATACACAGTTTTCGATGGTTTTCCAGTGTGTGCCTATAGTGTGTACTATATAACCATACTACTTATACCACACAGTAGTATACCATAGTACACTATACTATACCACCACTATACCGCACTTTACTGTAACAGCACGAATGTTCAAAACGATCTATGTATACCTTGCTGGGCCACTTAAGACACAGCGCTATATGGGCTGATCACAAGACTTGTGATATAGGGACACCGACAGACCAATAAGTTATGTCTACTAATGCCGACACGGAGGCGGAAGTCGATAAAGATTATGTGTGTAGTCAGACATACTGTATTCACAGTAACGGCGAGATAAAAAAATAAATGCGTTTGCTGGTACTTGTCATAAGACAAGACTGAAACTTTAAGTCGGCACACTTATTTTAACAGCAGGTCTTCCGCCTTTTTATTGCTTTGATGCAATATGGAAGTATTAGTCGTTCCCTTATCCGTTATATTTCAACACATATATTTGACCAGGAAGGCATCACAGTACTTAGAGGGGACAGTAAAGATGTATTTATACACGAAATGCGGCATACGAAAAGAGTAATCAAGACAACGTGAAAATAATTACGATAGAAGCTATATACGGCATTGTAAAAAGTGGAATGCGAAGCAGGAATACAAAGATTAAACATGCTATGCTCTACCGCGTACGTTTAAAAGCTATAGCTCCGATCTGATCATGCTTGTACTAAGAGTTCCGACAGTAGTAAAAAGGAAAAAAAAACGTTCATTGGAGTTGGCTCCAGTGCCTTGTAGTGCAGGGAAATAGTTAACTGAGGAAAGCAACAAAACGTGTTGACATTTACATTACCTGATGCATTCGGTCACAACAATACGGGCTAAACGAGGGTGGTAAAGAGCAAGTGTATCTAATGTATTTAATACAGTGAGCTCGAAGCACTAGTCTCTTAGGATACTTCAGTGTGCCGATATACACCGTGAGAAGAAATCAATGTTCCGGCTTAAATCTATACCCCATCACAGGCCTATGCTCCTGACGCCTGTGACGAAGCACAGCGATGAACGCTTGACTGTCTAAATGTGCAGGGTGTGAACTTCTCTCTTCCTTCTCCTCTTTCAATCCCTTCTCCCCCTTCCCCAGTGCAGGGTAGCCTACCGGGCTCAGCCTGGTTAACCTCCCTGCCTTTCTCTTATGACTTTTCTCTCTCTCTGCCGAAACAGGGGTGAAAAGATACAAATGATTCCAAAGGAAGGCAAGAATGATTGAAGTCGGATTAACGGATTAAATTAAATTAAATTAAATTAAATTAAACTATACTGCTACGTTTAACTCCCCGAGATTGTAAAGTGGGTTATGAAGGACGCCGTAGTGGAGGGTTCCGCGGATTCATTTTGGCCATCGTGGTTTCTTCAACGATGAACCCGCGACCACGCACTCCGAGGGAGACCACCGCAGCCTGAGCTATCGTGGTTGGTCGAAGCCGGAGTAAAGCGAATAAACTAAGCAAGGAATATCGGCGTGAACAACAGCGCATCTTTCTTATATATTCCCGTTTAGCTTTGTTCTTCCTTGTAAGCATGAACCTATACTAGCTCTGACCGCAGCTCGAAAGGACCGCCGAGTGGGACCTCAGCGGCGGCGCGTGTAATTTGGGATGAAAACGCACTTTCGCGGCCCCCGCATTTCGGTGGCAGAGATGGCAGAGGCCGATACCAGGCTACGTCGGCGGCAGTGCCGTGGGCTTGGCTAGGCTTGGTCTGCCGGCCGTTTCCTGGCTACGGCTTCGGCCCTGTAATCCGTATGAGGGTCTCGCCCCGGTGCTTTCCTGATGGATGGGTCGACTGCGCGCCGATCGGCAATGCCAGGCACGCTTCTCCCGGCCAGCAAGCCCCCCTTCTTGATGCGCACGCGCTCTCGGTAGGGCAGCGGACAGACGAAATCTAATGGAAGCACCCTCACTCTCACCTTCACCTCGGCTGCCTCACCAACCCACCCTTGTAGCGGTCTGTAGCGTTCTTTGAGGCTCGTGGCTGCAAATGAGACGGGAGCCAGATAACCCTGTCACGAGGCACCAGCTGTGGCTGCGCACTTTGGTGCCCGCAATTCATTAATTGATTCATCCCCCCCACCCCTCCCCCTCTTCCCCTTTCCTCCTGAAACTCGCTGTTTGCTGATTGGTGGACAGAGAATTTGTGCAGTGGGTGCTTTCTGCAGATGCGAAAGCAAAGATCTCCTTCCCTGAATCTTTATTTCTGGTATTTGGGGTCAAGCATTTGTATGGAGGACTGCAACGAATGACGAGACTCTGACGCTTGCGTTACCTCTGAGAACATTCTTTTTGACATATCGTAACGAACGGAGCGGAGGCAAATGGCAGTGACGACCACCGCTAACACCCGGCTGGGACAACGTGGGTCTATTGCGCACACGTCGTAGGTAAAACGTATACAAAGTGAGGACTGTTCCCACGGCTACTCGAATAAAACAAATCTCGTGAAAGGCTTCGGTGGCACTGACGTGTTATCACAAATTAAGTTGAGCTGACGAATAAAGAACACGAATTTAGCCTATAACTAATACGCAGCCGAAGTACTACGACACTAGTACGATGCTCTCTGTCTTAGTACACAGCCACCATGTATATGACTTCCAAAGCTGCTGGAATACGTGCGCATGTGAGACACTTGACATCGTGTCTTTTCCCTTAAAGATTGCTCGAAGTGCGTCAACCTTCTTCCGACCTGGCCATTTACGCTACGCTTTATACCAAGGTGTGAGATAATGCCAGTCTTTTGTATTTACATTGTCCTTAAGGACAATACCGCTGCTGCGATAACTTCTTCGGGTCACGCCGTTGGGTGGTGTTTGCGCCAAGAGGGAACGGTGTCTTTAGATAGCAGTCGAACGGGCTCGATAAGATTGCGGGGCAGCGAGCCAAATTAGGTGACATAATAACGGTTCATACGCGCAACGTGCTGTAACTGACAGTGGTATGCGGATATCTGGAGATACGTCACGTACACAACGAGAAGTCATCTGCCCGTTCGAGGAATGTTTCCACCGAGGACAAAAACAATGCCTTTACCACAACAGCAGCAGGTGCGATCAGCAGCAGGTGCAAGCATGACGTGGCTCAGTGCCACGTCATGCTTGCATTTCGCCCCCACCGAATTACGGCCGGGATCAAATCTGCGACCTCTAGTTCAGCATGCGCAATGACAAAGCCACAGGGCTACAGCGGCGGGTGTGGAAGAATACGCGTGTCCCCTTTATCTTATTATTTATCTTTCTTTTTTTTTTTCGTACGTATGAGCTATTCGGCGAAACAGCAGCAGCATCCACGGTCAGGAAATTCGGCGATGGTTCGCATAAAGAGAAAAGAAAAGAGTCTGACCTGTTATTGGGTGTAAAGTTGACGATTATCCGACAGACCTCTAGGACACCGCCCGATAGGTGAAAGGAAGAGGCTGCGCTGCATTAATGACCCGAGAGTAATGAATCAAGTTTAACAGAATCAAGAGCTTCCTGCTCAGGCGTTGCCAATAGTTAATGAAGAAGAGGACAGACGGAGAGGAAGTCATCTATCATAACGCGAACCTCGTTAAGCACCCTTTCAAAGATGCACAAGTTCCACGCGACCTGGTGGAAGAGAGAGAGAGAGAAAGACAAGAAGGGAAGGCAGGAAGGTTAACCAAGGTTGTGCACGGTTGGCCACTCTACGCGTGGAGAAATGAAAAGGGTTGGAAATAAAGGAGAGAAGGAGAGTCGTCGTGCACCTGATACTCTTTTTGGCAATTGAGCGGAGACGACATAAGAGCAGTCTGGTTTGGGAGGCAGTACCATTACGCAAAAACGCGTTGGTGCTTGGAAGTGTGAATTCCTTTGTTGTTCTGGCCGAAATCGTGTCCGTCCAGAAATTTACTCCAACTAAGATACAAACTCGAGCTCAGTTAAGCACTGCAGTGGGCCACTAAGAAAACAGAAACAGTAAAGCGATGGTGGTGACGTCGACCACATGCACATACAATTCGATCCGTTAGACAGGCGGAATGTGCATGATATATTGCGAATATGCACTGCGCTGCTGCTGCGCGAAACGGACCGCGGGGACTACAGTGGGGAACAGTATGGTCATCAGTGTTTCGTCTCTGGGTGCGTTTCCCAGCGCTGTCGACAGTTGTGCATTGTGCGACAGTTGCTTTCGATCGCTTAATTTAATTGGAT
Organism: Dermacentor silvarum; assembly: GCF_013339745.2. Lineage (NCBI taxonomy): Eukaryota > Metazoa > Arthropoda > Arachnida > Ixodida > Ixodidae > Dermacentor > Dermacentor silvarum. Next base: position 49,820,153 of record NC_051157.2, on the reverse strand, counting down.
GAAACTTAAAAAACATAGGCAACTATGTATCCCTGGCTTCTCCACAGAGAGTAAATCGTTCAATGAATAAAGGACTATAACTTGAGGGGGCGTGAAAAAAGTCCGGGCAATAATGTTTCGCAAACGTTCTTAGCAGTCAACGTAAAAAAAAAAAAAAAAAAAAAAGCCAGCAATTAAACAACGCTTGTTCCGCAGGTTCTGCGACTGGACAAAGGTGAGTAAATTACGCCAATTCAATTATAATAAATAAATAAATAAATAAATAAATAAATAAATAAATAAATAAATAAATAAATAAATAAATAAATAAACCACAAAGCGCAGTTGCATTTTCATGGAGGCAGACTGAAGATATTTTGTTGTTGTTTTTTTTGTGATGTATTTTGCAAGTACTAGCTGTACTTCTAAAAAAATACTCAATATGTATGTCATATGCTGTCATATGTATGGTAATCCTGATAATGGCCTCACAGTTATTAGTCTGGACATTCTATTTTTCTATTTTGTTGTGTTAAACTGTGTTTATTCTTTTTTTTTTTTTTTGTTACTGCCTTTAAAACGGGGCCATGGAATACGTGGCTTTTTGTCCGCGGTCCTCAACATCTGTTGTAAGTTGGAATAAATTTTTATTTGATTTTTTGGTTCACGTTAGCCACGCACGGGTCTGTCATGCTACTACGTATGAAATGTGAACGACTAGGCGACAAACACACCGAGCGGACTAACACAATGAGCTCAAACGGACGCGTGAACACTGGAACCTGTCTACAACGTCACGCTAAGCGCTACTGCACTTTAGGAATGCTTAACGCACATACTTTGAATGCAGTGCGCAATCTTTCTCGGTGAGCAAGCACATCGAAGAACTCGAGGAACGGAACCGTGAAGCAAACGCAAAAGAGAAGGAGGAGGATAATGTTATTTTCTTGCAAATTAAAGTGTTCCTGCTCTATCTCGAAACCGTCCGAGAAAGAGTAAGAACGTCCGTTTACTATGACTTGAAGTGAATCATTGTCCGTGTCATAGTTATGTCATGGCGATGACCAGCATCCCTGTATCCTGGAAGAGCTGAATATGAGGCGAATTCCCTGGACGCTAGATCAGACTTGGAAGTTGAAAGGGCGCAGAGAAAAGATATATGAGGAAGGAAAATATGAGGAAAAGATGCAAGGTCTCCTGAACGCTACGCGTTTGGCACACCGGCGTTTCAATCGCGCAGAATTGCGTACAGGAAGTTCTTCACCTTCAGGCGTTGCAGTTTGCTAAGCTTGGCCAAGACCAGCGTATGCCCACTCTGTCACCAATGTGTTATAACCTACACAAGCAGCTGATATCGCGAATTACGTGAGAACGCCTTTAATGCCACAACGCCGATCAGGGTTACTATACCACGCAAGGCAATCAGCCGCCCGGCGGTCAACGCATGCCTCATCTAAATCGGGGCAATGGTTGCAGAGAAAAATGATTTCTTCATTTCCATGTATTTAGACTAGAGCTCCCGAGTCAGTGTCTTCTTGAGGCTCATTCACACTAGGTCGACACGACACCGATTTTGGTCTGCCGACTGTTGGCGACCGCAGTTTACAGGACGGAAAACGCTGTGGCCAACGGCTTTAAAGGAAGGAAGACGCTGTCTCCAACAGTCGACAGACCATAATGGGTGTCGCGTCGGCCTATAGTGTGAATGAGCCTTTAAGAGCCCAAATCTGAGAACTGCGCACAGTGCGTCGCAGCATGGTCGCGTATAGTGATCCGCACAAAGATTACGCGCTCTTCACCTGAAGAGCGCGTGTTTCCTGAGCAAGCAGGGCTCGCTTAGCGATGCGTGGCGATAGACAGGCGTTCCGCTATGTGCGTCCCGCGAAGACTGTGACAAGCATTTGGAGCCTGTCAGCTGCATCAAAAGCAAAGGACGAACGTTACACTTCCGGTGCGGATCGTGGCGGCGCGGTATATATATATATATATATATATATATTCGGCACGCGTAAACCCGAGAGCGACGGTGGCACGTATACACAGCGGATGTACTCGTGTATAGTACGTGCTTCGAGTGCCATACCGCGGCTAGACTCGGGAAGGCGCAATATGACGCTACGCATTCCGGCAGCCGTCACGAGCGCGTGCCACAGCTCTCTGCTATAGCGCGTCACGCCAGTTTCCGCGTGCCTCGCTATGGGCGCCTCTTCACGCGTGAGGAGGAACGGCAAAAGCCAGCCCTCGGCGAACGTTCGCGAGCCGACGCAATTGCTCAGCAAGCGCGCAACCTCTAGGCAATATGCAAAACCTGCAAGTGGGCTTCTCCTTTAAAAGAGTTGAATGTTGGGCTAGTTGGTATTTTGACATAAGAACCATCTTGAGATGCAGCGCAACGGGACGGCACAACAGAAAGGAAGAAGTACACAGCGCCTGTGTTCGTCTTCATTTCTGTTGTGCCGTCCCGTTGCGCTGCATCTCAAGGGGGCTTCTCCACGTTCCACCTAGCTCGACCTATAGGCAAGATGGCGCGTATAGCTCGGGCGAGAGTTGCAATAGGCGGTGTCCAAATCCACGCCCCAGCGACGATTTTCTCTGAGTAACATAAACAGGTCTCGAAGGCTGTTTTGCCAAGCAGCGTACGCACTGGAAGTGATCGCGGAGCCGCGGAAACACGTCATGGCCGCCACGTTTTAGACGTCTCCTATATTGAGGTGTTAACGCGCAGACCGGTGACATAATTCCCGGCCCTCTCCGTTCCCCGCACCGTACAAGCCTTCAATCGCGTATTTCAGCTTTAACAGTGCTATCTAGCGGGAAGGAGGCCATCTTGGTTAGGGCTAGTTATAGGTGCTGTAAAACCTGCTTACGAAATTTTGCATATCGTTCATGTAATGCACAAAGCGCTATACTTCGAGCCACTGCGTAACCATGGCACATGGGACAGGTGCGCGGGTACAGCAATAATTAAGATGCTGCGTAGACTGCGCAAGTGCTCGCTTAAGTTAAATAATGTGTGGTCAAAGTATAAGGTATGTGGGTAAATTACTGGCTTTGGATAAAAGAAAATGACTGAATGCTCGCTCTCCGTATTTTCAGGTGTAATCCGAAGCAGGCAGGTTTCCTCCGCGAACAGAGCGTGGCACATTTTCATTAGGTAGATAAAAGGGGGCCGGTTATGGGTGAAATGCAAGCAAGCTTTAATGTATACGAATCAATTATACAGTCTTTACAGTATATTTAATGCAAGCTTTCCAAAGCGTTATAACATGTGTTTTACGAAGCGCGTACTATATTTTCTTTATGTCCTGAGAAAACTATATTCGGCACCGAGGTCGAATTTGACGAAGGCTGTTGTGCGTGCAAAATTTAAAGGGCGTCGGTTAATTACAGCCTTTGCTGTAAATTGCTTATTGCACCACTTGAAAGACTTAAACATGCACGTTTCCCCGATGTCCTGAGAGAGAGAAACGCGACGCCTAACTCACACTTGCAGGAGGAAATGGGGGTCATGTTATGGGCGAATATTAAAACTGTGCTTTAACTGCGGGCATTAAATATAACGAATGCAGTAAACGTGATTGAAAGAAACGTATTCGCCGGCAACTGGGCTGTGATTCTACAAGCTCGCATAAGTGTAATTCCATGTCTTGTATCGTTCATTGTTTCTTCTCTTTCATTTTTTTTTTGTGTATTCTTTTTCCCCCTTCAACATCAAACTATGCGCGAGAAGAGGCCCACTATCTCACCCGCCGCGCACATGGAGTTCGAAGACATTGTTACAAGCCCACGTGTGCCAATGCGTGATGCTTCCAAATTGCGCTTTCACTTATATAAAATGTCGTGACGGTTTTTTTTTTTTTTTTTTCGTGGTTCCAGTAACACCAAACCCAGAAACCTATCTATAGCTCTCGAACACGCGCCGTTTCCTCTCAACCTTACATCGCGTCGCCGACGACATATTCCCATATGCGCTTCGAGCCTCCGTAATCAGTCTGAAAAGGGGGGTAAGTGGCCGCGCGGCCGCAAGACGCCCCGTGCCGCTTACACCGGGCGGGTATTGCTTTGAGCGGACGTCGCCAACGTCGGTATTGAATTTCGCTTAACGTCCCACGGCGCGCAACCGCCGCTCCCGCAACAACTGGTTCGCTCTTGCGCGCGTTTCGACGGCGCCGCTATGCGCCGCCGATCTCGCTTGCTATTTTAGCGTGTTGCGCGCGCGGGTTGCAATGCCGAGAAGCGCGCGTTCCGTGACGCATATCCGCCAGGCGCTCCGCGGGCGCCGTCGGTCACGCGTCTGACTGGCGCGATCGGAATCTCGGTTTGAAGATTGCCGATTGTCAAACGATACCGTGCGACTGTGAGAGCGAACAGGCGGCCCGACGTCGTATTTTTTTGTCGTACCGCGCAGAAAGGATAACTGCGGAATTATGTGTTCGGAGAACTCTGATGTGTCCCTCTGATGTGTCCGGGGAACTCTTGGGCCCCCCGGCTGCGACGCGTACCTCCATCATGCACGCACACTTGAGCCAATCCACACCACTGGTAGATCTATAGAGGAGGACAGGTATAGCCTTCACCTTCCTTCGTTGTATGTTTCGATGAGCCATGAAACTTTCTACCTTGCGGCTTTCCGCAGAAATAATCTGCTATAGAGAGCATGAAAAAGAAAAGAAAATAACCAAGCTAGCGCACATCGTGAGACTCCCGCGTGCACGGAAACCTAAAATTACGGTCTTGCAGATTACTATAGAGCGGCGGCTCTCGACTGCGAATGGCCGCCGGCGCGACCCAAACAAGGCGTGTCAACACGTACGCACACGCACACGGTATATACAACAGACTCCAACACGGAGCGCGGCTTAAGGTGCACGTAAGCGGCGCTATAAGCTGGAACAAAGCGAGGCCTTTGTTCCCGGGGGAGAACTTGGCAGCGCTAAGGACGCACGCGGCAGCAGCCGCAGGGTTCCGCAGCGTCGACGGCGAGTTGGCCCGCACCCAAAAGCGTGCAACGCTCATAATCTTGACGTCTTCATAACAGGTCACCCGTCGGAAACAATGAGGGGTGCCGGGCTGCCGTCGCCAGCACCCAGCACCGCACACTGTGAGACAGAAGGGAGGCGGGTAGGGGGGGGGGGGGGGGGGGGAGCGTTGTTTGTGCGTAAGCTCTACGTCCCCCCCCCCCCCCCCCACCTCAACCTCTATATACGTGCCCGCAAGCTTCGCGCGACACTTCGCCGCTGCTGTTGAAGTGAGTGAGGTGGATGTTTACTGCCACAGCTGGGCTCAGATTAAGTACTGGCACAAGTCCCAATTGACGAAGGAGATTGCGGAGGCGTTCTGTATTTCCTTAGTTATTCTCTTCTCCCCTTTTCTTTTTTTTTTTATGTCTTCATTGGTGGTGACAAGTGTCTTAGCCGAGATTCATAGAGCGCTGTCACGAAAGGAAACGGCATGTCTCCGCAGGCGTTAAGGATGTGATGTTAGTTTTACCAGGGAATGCTTTGGCACACTTCGCATCTTATTTGCCTCTTACTGGTAGTACGATGCATGCGAGGATTCGAACTTCGTTCTCTTTACCGCGTGCGTGTGTTTGCTTCGGTGTACGCGCGCACGCGCTTGTGTGTGTCAATTTTTTACCAAGAGATGGCGGGATAAGGACATGTGGAAGTCCTTACGTGTGAAATCGTGCGTGGCCTTTAATCAATCTTAGGCCAGGTATGGAAATAGAGCGTTGCAGGTTAAGGAAGAGATGGAAAGTATTTTAATAAACTGTAATTTTCTTCAGCCCCAACTGGAAAAAATAAATTCGGGGTAGCTTGCACTAGTGGCGCAAGGCTAAAGACACAGCGGAGCTGATCGTTTCCTAGCTGGTCCTGGCTATACGAAGTGATGCTAAGTTATACGAAGTAATGCCAAGTTATGCAAAGTTTATATGCTAAGTCGTTTTCCAGCGGCTTCTTCGGCTAATCGGGCTGGGTCCAATCGGCGTCAACGCTGGCAATGTCGCTTTACAGCGCGCCGCGATTCTTGGTAAGCGGCTTCCTCGGCAGTGCGAACCTTCCTTGCCCTATGTCTACGTATGGCGCGCCGCCGCCGCGCACCGACTTTCACAGGGAACGTAGGAGCGCATGCACAGTTGGCCGTGACGTCATGTTTGACTCGCGGCGCATGCGCAGTAGTGCGCAGCTGGTGGCGAAGTCGTAGGGGAATTTTACGACGTTAGGATGGATAGTTGGGCGTGTTGGTTAAGCATGATCTGAAGTGAAGGCGCGAAAACGACGACGGACGACGGACACTGGCGCCCTGTGTGTGTGTGTGTGTGTGTGTGTGTGTGTGTGTGCTCTCTCTTCGTCCGTCGTCGTTTTCGCGCCTTCACTTCAGATCGTAGGGGAAGTGAGGCGAAAGCTATGCACAGTTTGCGGGGCGGCGAGCGCCGACGCACCGGGATGACGTCACGGCGCACGCGCAATAGCGCGCAGCTGGCGGGTGCTCGGCGGGGCCCTTTCTGTGTCGGGCGAAACATACCTTTAATATAACTGACTCTAGAGGTAAAGCTCGGCCGAAAAGGGGGGGGGGGGGGGGAGGACCGCTAGGGCGCCGCCATCTTGTTGGCGCCATCTTGTAACTCGTCAATGTGGCCAGTGCGATTACTTTTGAGAGATGAAAACAAGTATAGGTCGCCTTATGCTGTGTCATAAAAAACGAATACCTGATGGCTTTATGAAGGTGATGTGAGAATATTAAGCTTACAGGAAGCGCTTCCTAACGTAATTTATGCAATTCACGATGTACTCATTCATTCAATAGCACGAGTTTCGGTTTCGGATAGTTTTTATTTGTATTTTCGGATGCGTGGTAGTTTCGTTATGGGTGTTCTGTGGTTTCGTTTGGTATAGTTTAGCTCTGACATGTGATCGCGCGACGACATCGGTTGACGCGATGGCACCTTCGTCCCTTTTGTGCAAGACTAAAGCTCCAAAGGGCTCTGGCATTTCCCTTCACACGTAAGTAAACGTGTCTGACTTGTTCAGAAAATCACACGAGTAGACAGCTTTCGTGATTCATCGCAATCGTTCGAGAAGCATCACAGCAAAGCATTTTTTTAATTATTGCTCGTCAAGTGACACTTGCGACAGCAAACAGGGAAGCCTGAACAGCTATACGGTATTTTCGCTAGTGCGTGACCGTTGAAAACCACATACCGCCGGAAATTTTAACAGGATCATCCTTGGGTTGCGTAAATGCCAGCTGCACGGCCAACAGCTCCCACACCCACGCGCACATGGCTGCACGCACACTACAAGCTATAGGTTGCCAGATTAAAACTGATTACAATCGCCAAGTCTAGCAAGCGTTTCAGGAGCTGGCAACATCAGCGTATCTAATGGCGGCGCTCTTGCGGTGACCGATTTCAGTGCATGGGCCCTATGGGCTGCTTGTCCTCTAGAGTCAGTATTTTAACTCTATTGAAGCAAGCGCGCACCTGCGCCGGCGGTTACTAGGCAACGCGAGGTGACGTCATCGCTTCGAGGAGTTTTTTCTGTCTACGACAGACAGATTACGCTCGGCATAAACAGCTCCGTTGTTAAAAGCACAGACTTCCATAAAGCTCTGCCGTGTATATATATGCTTCAAGAACGCATAAGAAGCGGTGAAGGGTGATATAATAGATCTATCTATGTATCCGCGTCTTTGTCCCCCTTGTTAACGTGTCCGACAAACATTGCTGGTGATTAGGGTTAGTAGGTCATAGGAAAGGTGTGGATATCAACCAGACTTCAGCCTTCATGGGTGACCGTGCTGAACTTCAACTCATCGGAGACGTGGAACAGCGTCGAGTCGAGGTTCATTTGGGAATATGGGCATATTATTATTTTTTTTTCCTCTCAAACAGCACACACCAGCGCCTTTTTCTCTTTGCACCAGGACCCCACTTGCTGAAGCCCTTGCCTTCCGCTCCATGCTTTCCCCTCCTTATTCTCTTCCCAATCTACAAACCTGTCTTCATTCAGCCGTGGTGCTCCATATGATGACACTTGCGTTTACGTGTCAGCGAGTAACTAATTGCTTTAGCAAGAACAGCGAGTACCGCGTAAGCGCTTTCCGCTGATTAACCTGAAATCGATTGTGCTTATGAGCGCCGCCTCCGCGGTGGAGCCAACGGGCTAACGTGGGCGCGTTGATCCTGTCCAGTGATTTTCACCATCACGCCTCTTTACGTATTCACGCCTTTGCTGTTTCTTTCCCCTCTCTCTCTGCCTCTCTCTCTCACTGTCTGCCCAGCCGCTAACTAGGCTCGCCTAATTTGTGCTTCGTCAAAGCGCGCTCGGTTTCGCGTGGAGCTCGCTTCCCCGTCAGACGCGCGTGTCGAACGCACTTACTCAAAGCTCCGCTCGCGCGTGTGAGCGTCAGCCTGAGAGAGCACTGAATCGAGCCAAACAACGAGGGAAAAACATAACAGCAACAACAAAAACTGCTGTGCGCAGGAAAAGGCAGCTGGCCGTGTATCATGCAAATGACCATCGCTTTTCCCCATAAATTTATGCGTCTCGGCTAAGAGCCCAGCACCACCGTCTCTTCCTGTCGTAGAGAGCCGTATAGGAAAGGATCCAGGGAACCCAGCGTTTCCCTAGACTTCGGCCATGTTTCCCCTTTGCTTCCCTTCAGAATGAGGGGAAAGAAGTGCTAAGGTAGGAGCGACTCGCGTTCTGCAGCTTCCAAATTTTGTTTCTTTATGCATAAATTGCGAAGGCCGAAGACGACCTGACGGCGCGCGGAGGAATTAGTTTGCTGTTATATTCAAGTCCATAAAACTCTCGAAGCCTCAGCTCACCGCTGTCAGACAAACAGGCGAACCAGGCTAGTTAACAGATGTAGATGCTTATAGCTCTTGTCGAAAACAAGAAGAGAAACCGCAAAGCTTTAACGCGTTGTAACCAACGATAGCGACACATTTTCTATCTTTCCTCTTCAACATCTTTAACCAGCCTTGCCACTCCTAGATGTGCATATGATGCACGATGGGCATTCGTTAATTGAAATGAGAAATATTTTGAAATATGCACAAGATTCACGACAGCTTTATTGACACAGAGTGCACTGAAAGTAATATAAGGTAATCAAAACAGAAACAAACAAATAAGGTAATCCAATACAGAAACAATTTAAATTTTGAGTCAACATTCGAAATAGAAAACGATAGATAGCACTTGCACATCACCACACGATAACAAATATCTGTTATAAAAAAGGGGGAGGGGGGAAGAAACAGAAGAGGTTGATCACAAGCGTCTAGTAATACATTCACGCTGTATAACTTCAATATTTTCAAAAATTTTAGGTTCTTTGGATAAAATGTATTTCTACTGATTTGCGCTATGTTTAGACAAAAACGTGTTTGTTTCGAGAGAGCGGTTCTAACTTGTTTGACGTGATTCATTTCGTCAAAATGCAACAAGATGATCAGAGAAAAGTGGGTCCTGGACCCGCCAGGAACTTTTTTTTTTCCGAATGATGCCACAAAATTCGCTTGTATCTGTGCTTCCCACAAGAAACATTATCAGAAGGCACGCATTCCTCAGCCTTACCGTCGCGCCGAGAACGACCGGATGAATTCACGCTGAAGCTCATTTGGACGACCGAACGCATTCACAGGAAAGCTGTGGATGGTGTAGAAATTCAGTTTACATCATACAGTGCCAAGGCTATTATATCACAACACCGGTGTTTCATTCCTAAAACCCTGGCCAACGCCCTCTGCACACCTTCAATATCACCATCATCAGAACATTTATTTATTTATTTATTTATTTATTTATTTATTTATTTATTTATTTATTTATTTATTTATTTATTTATTTATTTATTTATTTATTTATAATTTTGCTTGCCTCGACAGGCGTGCTGGGCACCACACAATAGCTTGATAAATTAAAATATGAAAGCAGACGCGCAGTGACATCCTTGCCCTCTAACCACTGAACAAGAGTAAAGGAGAATATTATTAAATTAAGTTACAGCGCTCTCCTCTAAGAGAAGGGGGGGAAATGCCAGGCCTGCGCGGCACACGCAGCACAGTCACAGCGTAAGCTAGACGAGCATTTCGACAGTACTACCTAGTAATTTGAGTGAACGCGTCAGGAACGCGCTTGGGACGCCGTCGCGCGTGCAAGCCGACGCGTTCTATCGCCGATGACTAGCGCCATTCGGCCCAGCCAAGCGGCCGGCAATGCAAGTACGGCTGTCACATTCGCTCCCATTGCAACGCGCCCGATGCACTCTGCTTGGGACGCCGTCGCGCGTGCAAGCCGACGCGTTCCATCGCCGATGGCTAGCGCCGTTCGGCCCAGCCAATCAAGCGCTTGCGTGGCCCAGTGGTAGAGTATCCGCCTCTCACGCAGCGGGCCTGGGCTCGATCCCGGCGGAGAGCGGGTACTTTTTTTCGCATGCAATAGCGGCTACGGGGCGGCGGCGGTGGCATCATGGCGACCCGAAACGGCTATTGGAATGAGCCCATAACAGCTTACGCTGTAAAACCAGAAAACAAGGACATTGAAGCAGTTCTCCAGGTGCTGCTTTCTGATATCCGAAACAAAAATAAATTAAGTGAAATCCACAAAAAGATAGAAACAACAGCTAACAACTAATCCACGTTTGAGCAGGTATATATTCACCGCAGCCTCCTCTTCCTGCGGCGCATTTAATTTAACATTCGCAAAGTGCTCAAGTGCAACAGCACATCATATTTGCAAGATGCAGAATATTACTTTACTCGCAAGAATTATGTCACAGCACCGCACAAACAACAAAACCCCTATCACTCGCCTCGGCTCTCTCTCTCTCTCTCACTCACACACACACATACAATCACACACAATCACGCACACACGCGCGCGCACAAACAAAGAAACAAGCAATTCAACAATCAAACAAGCGACAATCTCAGTAAAGTTGAAGCCTGAAAGGCCGCCGGGAGTGAAGCGCGGCCAGCCCCCACTCAACAGGTTGGCGCACAGTTCCTACAGCTTGGCCGACGCTCTCCCCTCTTGCGGGAAAACTGTCAGGGCGCGTAGCGGGGGACTTCGGGAGCTCTTCGCTTTCGCCGCCCGTCAGCGTCCATTCCTCCCGCGGGTCTTCTTCCGCTCCATTTTCCTTTGACGGCGTCTCCGGGAAACACCCTCTCTCGACCTTCCCCCCCTCCATCCCTTCTTCGCGCCTCCCGCTCCTAACCCAGCGAGCCTAGCTTGCTTCAATGCTCTCTCTCTCTCTTTTTTTCCCGTGGAAGAGGGATGCAAGACATCCTTATATAGGCGACCTTTCCTCTGAGCTTCATTCCAGACCCGCCCTGCTGAACCGCTTCCTTTTCATCTTTCCTTCATTTACCTTACCCTCCACCCCATATCCCTTATTTTTTTTTTTTCTGGTGGTTCTATTTCTGCTTCTGCCAAGGAATGGATGCGATGGGACCGCTTGAGTTTGTATTCGCGCCTATATGCGTGTACCTGTATGGCGTTCCTCCTCCCTTTCAACCTGCCTGCATCGATCGGGAAGGCGCGGGAGATTCGTGAGAATCCAATTACACTGCCTACACACCGCCTCCGCCGCAGATTTATACACGACGTCAGCGGCTCAGCGCTGTCGCTGCTGATGCCGTCGCTGCAACGGTGGCCGCGCACGGTAGAACAGAGCCGCAGGACGCAGGTTATAAGCTGCAAATTGCGAGTGCGACCCTGTCTTCACCTCGCAGGATCTGTACTGCTGCAGGGATAAGGAAAGTGTCGCAGGGTTACAACTCGCGACACTGTGGAATGTTTATCCGACGTTAAACTGCAACGCTCAGGGGGCAGCAATTCCTGGCATGCCTTTGCAAGGCTATACATAGATCAACCTGTAGCTAGCACCACCGTCCTCTTGGTTCTCGCTACCTCGCAGAGGGACACTTGACACCTCGTTGTGAAAGCAGGCTGAAAGCACTGCTACATTTCAATGTCTTCTTGCGTACCTATACACTTCTTCTGTCAGTTGCGCTGTTGTTCTTTGATGACTTTCGACCACTTCGCCATGACAGTCATACACTCTTTCCGGTTTCTTCTTTACTTGGACCGTAGTTAGAAGCTGGAAAATGGGTTTCCCTGTAGCCGTCCATCCACCCTTTCGGTAACGCCGATGATGACGATCGCCGTCGTCGTTATCGTCAACCCATCCTCGTCGTCACGGTCCACGTTCTCGTCCTCAGCCCGCGCCATTTAAATCCCGTCGACCCTGTGCGCGAGAGTTTACACTCGAACTCGTCCTCAGCTTCTGAGTCGCCATACGGCCAAAACAATGCAAAATTTAGCCTGCCACATCCTAATGCACTTAACGACAAGCGACGAAAATAATCCGCAGGAAATATAAGCTGCCTCACTATTATGACGAATACCGTGATGCGAACTAAAGTGGACGCCTACCTTTTGCTGCCCGTTTGCAATATGCAGCAGGACGAAAGAGCGCTGGAAAAAATAAATATTCGATAAAACAAGAATACATTCAGGTCCCGATGCCTCGAAAATAGCGGCAGGAACGGTTCAACCACAGTAGTGAGTCAACTAGAGGTAAGACGAACACTGTGGGCTTAAGGTATATTTTACCTTCATACATATGCGTGAATATGTATGTATATATGTATATTTATTGTACATCTCTCCACGTCAAGCGTTGTGCTGCGTGCCACACCCAGCGCAGACCCCGTCAAGCCATTGCAAATTCGCTTTTTGTCGGAGCTCCCAACATCTTAGACGCTAAATAAATATTCGTTTGAATTGATAAGTTCTAGAGTTTACGGACAATAGTCTCTATCAAAGTTGATGTATGTAGTTCTAAAATTGCACTCGCAGTGGCTATATTACAGAGTTGTAGGTTTTGCGCACCCATAGGATGCAAACCGCCGGGCGTACAAGATAACGCAAGAAGGTATACACTAACGAATGCAAAAGGAGTATAAAACAACGCAAACAGGACCGTGGGGCTTCGCGCATGCAAAGACACTTGGGTCCGCTATTTCTAAAACTGCCTATTAGCTTCAAGTGATTTGCTTACCAAACGCCTTGCGTGATCGTTCCGGCGGCCCGAGCAGCGGTGCGGCGTCTTTTTGCGAGCACTGTTTACATAGAGCGTAAACATAGCGAACAGGCCATTTCGACCTTTCTATATCGTTAGCGCATGTTGTAATCCTTCCTTATTTTGCGATCATATGATATGCCTGGAGCATGATCATATGCAAATGATAGTTTATATAATGACTACGAGAAAAGCCTTACCAGCAGCTGATAGTTATGGTGCTTGTTTTATAAAGACGGCTTTGAATCTCCATGCAGAAGTGGCTACTATAAAATTTATGTTTTTCCGAAACCTTCCCTTCATTTTCGCACCATAGCAATCTTCTCCTCATTTGATAAACGAAAACAACGTTAATCTCATTTACGAAGGCAATCTTTTTGTAACGCTCCCATATGCCGCTATTCGTGCAGTTTTATTTGTTCTTTTCCCGAATTATCGAAACGTTTGCTATGCAGTAATGTCTGCGTCTCCCTGAAATGGGCTTGTGAACCACATTTTGTGTGATTGTTAGCGCTTTCCTACAAACGTCGTCCATCATTGCGTGCCGATCACGCACGATGCGCGCACGTCACCTCCGTACAACGTGCCGGATATACACAGCTAGACTCGCCAGGACTCGCACTATTTCAACGCTATTGCATCCTCAATGCAACCACCCGAGAGGAGTCGCCGTACACCATCCGCAAGCATCAGACGATCGCACTGGTATGCGCGCTAACGTCAGCTCTCTCCCACTCCCACTCCCACACCCCCTCCACCCTTCCCCTTCACCATCCAACCCTTCTCTCCCACTCCAAGTGGCAATCGCGCTGGTCGTCACAGGAATTCGTCGTGCTTAGCGGCGTTCCACGTTTTACGGCGCCGTCAAATAAGTTGCACGGCGATCCGGCTGGCGGCGCCGCCACGTATGACCTTATAGATATTTAAATCAGAAACATGTAAATACGTATAGGGGTCACAATGCGATCGTCCTGTTTATAATGTGCATCGGCCAATTCCACCTTTCCGATTCCTTCTTCTTTACGTTCCCATACTTCTGACAGTCTTGCTCTTTCTGATGGTATATACCCTTTTCACCGCGCTCCCGTGGGCGCCGCCAGGTTTGATCTCGTGATAACACGTCCACTGCTTGCCTCACTGGCCTCCGCTGGCCTCCGCTGCCTCTGCACGGCGCCGGTGAGGCGCAGCAAGCCGCTGTTTCGAAGCTTGTCGCCAACAATGTCTGCGTGAACGGCTGGAAACATTGAGCAAAGCAACAGAAAACACGTCGCGCATCCATTCTTTCGAGCTCATTACGCCTTGTCCAAATGGTGCGAGCATGGCCGATCGTTGCGGCGCTAGGAATTGTTTTCCAAGGCACAGTGGTACGCAGGTTCAGCCGCTCTAATAAATCAGGATTACTGGCATTTCCTAATCGCCCTTATTTATTTATTTATTTATTTATTTATTTATTTATTTATTTATTTATTTATTTATTTATTTATTTATTTATTTATTTATTTATTTATTATAGCCAATGACTTGGAATCCACGTGTTATGGTGTTCTTGGTTCGCGATCCTTTTTTTTTTTTTTTTTTGGTGCAATGTCATTACATTATTCCTTCACTACATGATCACACGTGAATGTGATCAGAACGTGAATGTCATCACTCGTTTACGTACGCTCAGCTTGGAAACGTTCAGCTTCGAACATTGTTACGTAACGCATGAAAACCGCTCATAGTTTTCTGCATAATGTCTAACGAATGCACTTACATCTAATATCTGACTTTGAGTGTCAGTGAGTTTCGGTGAATGGGGCCGGACATTAGTGGATATCAGAAAGCAAATATTTAAAAACGCGAGCCAGTGTCTGCTAAACTTGTGGTACTATCTGGCCATCATATTTTTCAGGGAACTTTGCCTTCCGTAAAAATAATCGCAAAATTGTTTTACGACAGCAATACCTCGGTTTAAGTTAGATGACGGGTAGACATTTTATTCCATGGTTGGGGCGCTAAGAAACAAGGTCGAAGAAAACCTGCGACGACAGTAGATACCGTAAAGCAGAGTTAACAGAACGCCATTGAGGAGCGTTGCGTTTTTTTTTTTTTTTTCGGTACTTCTCCATTGTGAATACGAAACACTTCGAGCTGATCAGTGTTTAGTACAATTATCGATTTGAGAATGCCACATTAACAAGGGAGCAGCCTAACTCAAATGTACACGCGTACAGCCACATTTGCTGGCCTTTTCTTTCTCTCTCTCTCTCTCTCTCATTTTAATGTGAGGTTTAGCGTCCTCAAACCGCAAAGTAGGTTATGAGGGACGCGGTAATGCTGAGGCTCCGAATTCATTTCGACCATCTGGTGTTCTTTAACGTGCGCCTGAAGCTAAAAAACAGGAACGTATTTGTGTGCAAGCGACAGTCACTCGTGACGTGTGGATTCGAGCCTAATATCTGGTTGTGAGAGCTAACTGACTTTTTCACTGGACAGATCGTATAGTACGGCACTTTTCTACGTCCGGAATGGATGTTGAGCTGCTGTGCCTGCTTGAATGCAGTGTTGTGGGTACAGAAGCATTAAATATATTCAAATATGTGTCGTACTTCTCTGTGCTTACGCCTGTCATCGCCATTAATTCTTCCCTCAACAAGCATCATACGCCGCCTTCTTCATCGAGACATCGCTGCGTAGACGTCTCACGCTATTATGCCGCCTGATTTCGTGTTTGCAGTTAAGTGGAAATCCGAAGGTGCCCCACGTCCGGGGCTCCTATGACGTCTTCGGCGATGGCCCGTGCCGGTAGGATCAGTACCCGGCGGACCTCGGAAGTGCCGTCGCGAAGGACGCCTTCCCACTCACTGTTCTGTGGTGCGGGATGTAAGAACGATACGGGGAAGAGACGGGAAGCAAGCAAGAGACGGTGCACTGTACCGTAATGTGGTGAAAGGTCGTGGGGGAAGCGCCACATTATCTGGACAAGCGTCGGGGTAGCGCGTGATGTATAGGATATGCAGGAAGTGGTGGAGAAAGAAGGCACTCAGTGCGTTTGGCTGCAAAAATTTTTAAAAAACGAAGCCAAGTGGACGTGCCGTCAAGCTCTGCTCAATCGGCTCTGCAGCGGAGTCAGGCCAGCGTTCCGCTTTCTAGTGCTGGCTTGACGCACAAACACTATAGCGTCCCTGCTGTGCAGCTGTGTGCACGCAGCGGCCTGAGCGGAACGAACAGGAAGCTTCCGTCCAATAAGCCTTGGGGCAGAGCTGAATCATGCCATTGTCGCTTTCGATGCTTCTTCCTTCGGGCGAAACTGGCGCATACATTTACAGATATGTGTATATGTATGTATGTATGTATGTGTGTGTGTGTGTGTGTGTGTGTGTGTGTGTGTGTGTGTGTGTGTGTGTGTGTGTGTGTGTGTGTGTGTGTGTGTGTGTGTGTGTGTGTGTGTGTGTGTGTGTGTGTGTGTGTGTGTGTGTGTGGTGTGTGTGTGTGTGTGTGTGTGGTGTGTGGTGCGTGTGTGTGGTGGTGTGTGGTGTGTGTGTGTGTGTGTGTGTGTGATGTGTGTGTGTGTGTGTGTGTGTGTGTGTGTGTGTGTGTGTGGTGTGTGTGTGTGTGTGTGTGTGTGTGTGTGGTGTGGTGTGTGTGTGTGGTGTGTGTGTGGTGTGTGTGTGTGGTGTGTGTGTGTGTGTGTGTGTGTGTGTGTGTGTGTGTGTGTGTGTGTGTGTGTGGTGTGTGTGTGTGTCCACCCTTCCGTAGATTTTTTAATGTCCGCGCCTCAGAACTCCCGCGGTCTCTATGAGGAGGCCAACCAAACCAGTAAGGCATGTGCTGACACCTGGCGTAGCAAGAGGAAATCTAAGAAACCACACAATACATAAGAGTTTCATAGAATAATTACTAGAGAGAACTCTGGCACTAGTGTCCACGGGAGCTGCATTCGGGGCGGTTCAGCAAGCGTGGGAATTATGGGAAGTACATGGATTTTTAGCGGACTCTCGCTCTAAGGCCGCGTATCTCTGGCTGTATACTGTTCGCCACTCTCAGCATTTCCTGTCACCGCCATTATACTGACACGGATTAATGACACACACAGCGCGTAAAGCTGGCCAAATATTTCGTAAGGAGGAAGTTTGTCCTTGTTTGTCTTTTCGGTGTAGTTTCGCGCTGCTAGAGAAAAAAACCTGTGGCGAAACGCGTGACCTGCTTTACTTGGCGAGCCGTTCGACCGATTCGAAATCAATTCCGCTCGCTGCAGTATCAATCGCCAGTGTTCAGCGATTCCGTTGGCTTCATTTACTTGAGACATCAGCAGGCTCTGAGAGCGGGCACCGCCATGTGATGATGGTGATACCTTCAACAATGGCACAAACCCACTGTGGGGTAAATATTTCTTCATAATTGAGTCATAATATTGAGATACCAAAACGACAAATTTATAATAATAACATAAATAGGATAATTCAAAATTTCTGTCATCCACTATACTTCTAAACTGACCCTAAAGGGGAAAAAATTAGGTCTAGCTAGGGTGAAAGATTATACGCTACTATAATAACGAATTCGGCATTCGTATCGAGAACCGAGCTTTTATAAGCGATAAAGTAAAGAAAATGAGAAATCCGAGTGGCGCCGCCTATTTTGGACCATATGGGGTACTTCTCAGGTTATGTCAGCACTGGCTGACACACAGAAAGCGGCAGAGAGGAAGGTCACGTGGGAATTACGTCAACTCGCCCGTTTTGGTGCTGGCGATACAACATGAGGAGCAGCAGTGGCACCTTCGGCGGCAATTTTCTATACAACAAAGTCATATATTAGCATGCAGGAACCGATGATAGTCTTCTAAACAAACAATCTATCGATCTAATTTGGGCTTAATATTTTCCTTTAATGCCCCTTTAAGAACGCGTTCTTCTTCGAGATGCGTACCATCGTCTTCCTCTTCTACACCACTGCCTCTTATGACCTCCTAGGCAACAACAACAACAACAACAACTACGTATACCGGCACCACCACTCTGCAAGTCAGTGTGACGCGCTATGCCCCGCACAAATTGCCAAGCGCCAGCGTTAAATTACCGCCTGTGTCCTTGGCCTGAAGCAATTGATCACTATTTCGTACATTGTAGGGACGTTATGTGCTTTCGGGACATCCTACAGAGAACATTAAAAAAAGACACAGACAACACATCACATTCAATTCGTTATCTTTCATTAAGAAATCCCGGTGGCGTGCCTTAAAATACAGCCCCTGGCGGAATTGGATGTATGATAGACATGCTGAAATCCAGAGACCATTTTGATACTTTTTTCCGGGAGTCTACAGCCGGTGTGTAGGAGTGTGTATGCCGCTCAGAAGCAGCCATCATATTTGATTGACGATGCGGAATAAATCCGTTTGCTTACCTGATTGTGTTTTGCTTCTAATATGTACCGTTCTTGAATTTTTGTTCTTGCTGTTTGGATTTGTGGTCTTCCCCGTATAAATATTTTTAATGTTGTTCTATGGGGCTGTGGTTAACGTGTCCGGCTGCTAATTGCATATGCTAATTGCTATTGCCGCCGAAGCACGTGTTTTGGCCAGCACGCAGGTGCCCAAGTTTTCGTTTGCCTGCGTCGTACGACGAGAATAAGCGTCAGCATCAGGAGGCGGCCAACAGAATCAAGCCGGTTTCGAACTTTTTAACTGCTGTCGATGTAAATTTTGCACACATCGGTCAAAGAAGATCGCAATTACAGCGCAAAATTAGCTCGGTTCCGTATCTGCAAATAAAGCTTGCCGTATACACAACGTGAAGCGCATGAGTCACCGTGAACGAAATGGTACACAACTGCCTGCACGAGTTGGGAAGAGGCGTGGTGCGCCCTGCCAAGCCCACTTTTTTTCGGTACTTCGCGTCGCGAATCCGCGAGTGAGTCACGAAAGAAACAGCTGGCGAAGAATGCGCCTTGGCCTTCGCTTCCCGCAATGACGTCGTATAACACGCGGTGCGAAGCTTTCTCCCACCGGGCCCTCCTCAACCTCGTCGGTTTCGGTGCGCGCGCACTTTCTCTCGGCATCGTGCGTGCGTTCTTATAGGGTTAGCGAGCATGGATGCGCGCACGTCAGTGTAATGCGCGCGTCGACCTTATCCAGGCCGCTATAAAACACAGCAGCTCTCGCGTCGCGGCATTGCGACTGTTGCTTTGGATGAGACACTCCCAAACGATCCCGACGAGCGGCTCTAAACAGGTTTCTCGCTGCCTTGCGAACGCGATCCGTTCGGATTTTTTCGAAGAAGTGTCGGCGGGCCGACGCGGTATAAATTTCAGCGATGGAGAGGAACCTTCTATGTGACGCGGCCATGCAGGCGAAACACGTAGACCCCATAAAGAACGGCCCAGCCAGCGCGCCGACGAAATTCTTCGGGCACGATTCTTCTCTGCGAGCGCGAATCACCCGTGTTTTGTCAAAACAATTTCGCGGTTTCCGTTCGGTCACGTTGAACGACGCAGGTTCAGGGTCGGCTTGTGGTTAGCGTGCGCGTGACTCGACTGGGTTGCAGGAGCCTTGCACTGTAAATAAAAATTACGTCTTTTAAAGGCGTGTCGAGGCCAAGTGCTAAGTCAGTTTAGACTGACAGCTAAGCATTGTTCAAAAATACTACTCGTGCTCTTTTCATCTTTTTTTTTTCGGTAACGGCTGATTATTAGTGCGAAAGTACAAGAGATAGCTTGCATCCTAAAATTTTCGCCAGAACCACCATGCCGACGAAATTAGTATGGCGTAACGAACTTTACTGTATCTTGGCATACTTAAGCTTCTTATGAATTCTTTATGTTCTTCTTCTTTTTCATTCGTTCTATCTTTAATTATTTCCTTCTTGCTTTCTTTGCTTGCCTATTTATTTATTTATTTATTTATTTATTTATTTATTTATTTATTTATTTATTTATTTATTTATTTATTTATTTATTTATTTATTCATTTATTTATTTATTTTCCGTGAAATTTACCACAAGTCGCCCAGCTGAGAAACTGCTTCCTTTAGAAAGCAATGAAATCACTCTTTATTTTGATAAACAACTAATTATTCCGAAGCGCACGCCGTCAACGTCCATGACGTCAGAAGGAGCTGTTCGCGGAACTTCAAGTCAGTGTCACCACCTGCCTTTCGGTTTTGCGTCGTGTTTGTCTCGTCAAGTCTACACTCGTGATGAGACTGACCTATTTGGTATTGCACAAGCGAAGCCTACCGATCTGTCTTCACACAGTACTTCCTGTAGCGTCTCTTCAAAGTGTGAACAAGCTGGATCGTTTGAAAAACACGCTCACGCTGGCTTGTTTAAGTGTCAGAACCAAGTATGTACCTTCGACATTCCTAAAGGTCAGTTGAAGGGTGCGCTTGATTCGCTCGGGACTATACAAATGGTGGAGTTGTTCATTTGCGCATGCTACACCTCATGAAAATGACACGAAGCAAAAATTATAAGCACACGTAGGCACCCCACTACCGGCGCACAACATACACAAAACACACCACAACACACAACACACATAATTAAAGTGTCTCATTGAGACCAGTGTCTCGCACAAAGGCTAGACGCGACTGCCTAAAGGGAGGCGCAAATGCCCAATGAGCCAAGCACGTAGCCCGTGCTTCCGGGCAAGGAAAATAAGTTCTTGTGGATTACTCCAACCACGCCATTAAAAAGTTCATGTTGCTTCTTAACCGCAAAGGCAAAAGAATCCATGTAAGAAATGGAGCTGCCTGAATCTTTATTGCAACATTCTCGAGGGAGAATCTGCGTTTGTGGCAAAGCGCACATAGAGGTATTGTATCATTCCGCTACTCCGAGGAAAACGCCTATACATACTCCAATTAATTATGGTCTTTCAGGGAGTATCTAATGTGTTATGCCGTTTGTCAACTTAGGGTCGTTTGCGGAATGTCTCATTTGTCGGGAAATTCAATGCGCGATGTTTGACCGCGCAAAGGGAACTAGTGGTGATGAGGACATGGTGATGAGGACATTGGAATGAGCCCTTGCAGATGCTTTATGAGCGTATAGTAATTATTCGCCTGTGAGGTATAACTAGCCTTATTTGTTTGTTTCATTTGGCAGATGGGTGCAATTTACCGCAGCGGCGATACGGACAGCGCTTATGCGGCCTTCTTGACTAAAGGCTGAACCACGTGGCTTAAACACCAGGTAGGATCAACGTCGGCTCTTGGGCTTCTTCTTCTTCGTGTATGCGAAACTTAGAATTAACTTATCCTCCAATCTTATATCTAAGAAAAAAATAGAAAAAAATATGTTTCCTATGAAGACTGAAATAATGTACAGAAGCTTCTATACTCCTTTGGCTATAATGAACACCATGGTTAAAAATTAAGCATGAAAGTTTACTACACGTTCTTACTTCAGGAAAAAAAAGTTTTCTTCAATCATTCGAGTAAATGGCAAGTCTCGTTTCTACATGCCTGACCCACAGCCAGATAGAAAATACGGAGAAAGAAAACAAGGCTACTGATCGGAGTATTACCCTCCTCTGCACGACTGCAGTGCATCCCTAAGCGAAGTACGCAATACGGCTTTCATATATAGGATTCATCCGCTGCTCCACCCCTATACTGTAACCATGCGAGAAAGTTACTTTTGAGACTGTCTGTATCATTCCGCGTCTCTCGCTTCAGCTTCGTGGCCCTGTCCTTGCACGCTCTATATGGGCTTCCGCCGCACACGAAACAATCTGCAACGCAATCTCCCCCTCGGATTGGTCAGCGTATAATAGATTCGGGCAAAACCGACTGGAACGACGGTCTGTTTAGACGCATCGTTTAAGCGCGGCCGTTCAATCTCTGACACGCAGTGAATCAGCCTGTAAGCCCTCGGGCCCACGAGGACCGCATACACTGCAACGTGAAACAGTGCTACTGAAAGGGAGAGTCCGACACCGGGGGAGAGAGCTCGCATTACCCAACGCGGGGGCAATCCCGGACACTCATCGGCGTTATTGCCCGCGATCCGCGGAGTTGCCGCAACAACGCCGTCATCCACTCCCTCTATGCCCGAGCAATTGACTAACATTGCAGCGCCCCGGCCGATGCTGACCGTTTCCCAGAGTGTTTTGCGAAGGGATAAAGAAGAGCTCGCATGGCGCAAACTGGGCGGCCGAGGCTATGATGCGTATAGAAACCAGCAGGAAGAGGATACGCATGCACTCCACGTCACGGCCTTGTATGGCAAACCAAGCGTCGGCAAATAAAGACGCGAGCGTGTAACAGGGCGACGCGTGTAGACGGACGGACGAACCACATGGAAGAGCGGTCGCATGGGGGCAGGCGTCGCCCGCTTCCAGTGGGAGCCGCCGATTGCAAATTACGCTGGTTAAGTCTCCGCGACGACCGGTCATTAGGCCCGCGAGCTCGCATTCGCGGTGGCACCAACGCAGTTTTTCTGCGTGCGCGTCTTTAGATCCGCGCGCATCGCCGCGAAGCGTGTTTCGCGAATGAGCGCCGGCCCTTTGGCGGGTATATATACCGCTGATGGGCTCCACTTAGAATGCCCACCCACCGCTTCTATCCCAGGGTTCGTTATGAGTTTGCCAGGGCGCGGCTGGTCTTCTGTTCGACGAGGGACTTAGGCTAAGGGACGAAGACGAATAAAAAGGACGAGGCGCGGGAGCGAGAGGAACGGTTTTGCTCGATTTGCAGGAACTTCTTGTGAAGCCATGGCAGCGCGCGGCCCCCTTGGAGCGCTTCGCGAGAGTCTGATGGAGTGGAATGGGACAGGGCCTTTACCATAGTGTGGGAGGAAAATAGGCTGCAGGGACCGACGTCTTTGATTGGGGCCTCGCGTAACTATCGCTCCATTTTCGAGAGTCTCCCAAGCTTACACGCTCGTCGGCAAGCCCAAGAACACGGATAAAGGGGTGGCGGATGCTCGCCAAATAAGTGCAACTTCTCTGTCCCGCGGCAGTGCAAGCCCTGATGAAGATGGGGCATCTGAGCAAATGTTCTCTCTCTCTCTCTCTCTCTCTGCGCGTGCGTGCGTGCGTGCGTGTGTGTGTGTGTCTGTGTCTGTGTCTGTGTGTCTGTGTCTGTGTCTGTGTGTGTGTGTGTGTGTGTGTGTGTGTGTGTGTGTGTGTGTGTGTGTGTGTGTGTGTGTGTGTGTGTGTGTGTGTGTGTGTGTGTGTGTGTGTGTTTAGACACAGCCTAAGTGCTAGATGAAGCCAGACTAACAAGGCGTAGTACACTGATTTGAGAACGAGCACAGAGAAGCGATGCAGCTCATTAAGGAAGTAAAAACAAGCAAACCAGGACGTATGTATGTCAGCAATGTCTTTAGAAATTCCATTCGATGTACACATAATTATAATAGGCATGCCCTGTACCTCAAATAACCCGTCATGTTTTGGCATATCGCTCAATACCATCACATTATCAATGCCATTCTTTTCTGTATATTTGTTAATTAAGAAAAAGGACGAGACGCTTCATCTCCAGGCTGTTGACTTTTCGGGGCTACCTTATGGGTTGGTTTCCGAACGGATGTTCATTTAGATGTGTATGTCGTTCCGGGTTTCATTATAAAGATGTTCGGCGACAACGCTAGCAAGGCAGATAACATTTATAGATCGTCGTTTAAAGATAGACAGCATGAATAAGCCTGAGCCCAAAACATATATCGACAAACTGCTGGAAAATCCCACAAGGTACCTGGGTGAAACAATCAGAGAGCCGATATATTGAGCGCAACTCGCTAACCATGTCTATTTCGGCCCGTCAGTACGCAATCGCTATCGTAAATGGAAATACAAGAAGAAAGAAAAAACTAAAAGGGTTTTTTTTTTCATATAGGTCCAATAAATTTGAGATATCATAAGCATTTACAGAGAATTTTAGGCAACTGCGCTGCAGTGTTGATGTTTACCTGTGTGCTCGTGTTGGTCCAGTGTTTCTGAGTGCGTTACTAATAGACTGCGATCTCAAGGACTACGTTCTGCGAGTTCTTCGATCGCATGTGTCAACATCATTTTCGGTTTGCCATTGAAGTTTGCCGCACACAGCGAACGCATTCTCGAGCAGATAACCTCCTCACGACGGAAGAAGTTCGCATTTAAAGCTTCGTTATGCTGAACTGCCCAGACACGAATGCGCCACCTAAATCAAACAACTTGGACGTAGAAGGAACCGATGATGTATAATGTGATTTCACCTTTATGTGCAATATCTTTTGTTTATTTTTGTGGGGGATGAACGTTCAAAGACAGCTCGATTCCGCCAGTTCCAGTTGATTACGCGAAGCAGAAGCGATCAATTTCACTGAATATTGATATGCCTCGCATAATTACAAGCGAGAAAATGCAAATAGTACCGCTTTTCTTACCTTCGCATTTCGTTTCGGAGCGCTTGTACACTGTTTATTCAAAGCTCTGTAAATACGAGATCAATCAGTGAAAGTTTAGATAGAATACCTTTTTATCTTCAAGACAAAGCTTGCACACTAGCGTGCACTGGTGAATAACAAAGAACAGACTCCATCGATCTTTTTTTTTCCTTTTTTTCCCCTTTAGCGCAATTACAGCAAACATTATAGCGTAAGACTTGCGGCTTATATGAGCCATGTATTCAGCCGTCAGCAATTGAAAACCCTTCAATACCACAGGCTCGATGAAAACTCCTGGCACTGGTCACATGTGTATACCTCGTCCTACATGTGACGTCAGCGTGAAAAGCAAGATACGCGCGCTGGTACGGCAGCGTGATGGGTATGTTGTCGCATTTTGATGCCACTATAGCTGCGAAACAAGCATTCAGAGATATGGGCTATACGCTCTGCTTTTTTATGTTTATTTTATTATGACTTTCACTAAAAGCCTCTCACCGAAACATGAAGCTTCGTCAACAAAAAGCAGAATGGCATGATTCCATTATCGCTTGCCCCCCTCCACTATAGCTGCGCCTAGTTCGCAGAAGCCATATCCGACGGAAATAGAAAAAAAAAAAAAGCAGACATACGAGTTGTTTAGGGAAGAGCTGTTTTCCACGCCGCGAAGTCAGCTGACGGCGTCGCGCACGATATTATACCCGATACGCTGTCTTTCTACTTTGGTGCAGTATTGCGGAAAGCGAAGTCGGCGTTCGGCGCCACCTGCTGCCGAACGTCTAACGTACGACTGCGCGCTTGTTAACACGCGCAGCGAGCGCGAGTGTCAAGGGAAGAGAAACTGTTCACGGCCCGATACACAGAGGACTCCGTGCTGGCGAGATGTGTGGATCGAGCCAGTTCATCAAGATCGTTCGCGCAGCCAGCTCAACTACACTAATACTATACTGTCAGTGCTGATAGCGGGAGAATAAATTAAAATAAATTATGGGGTTCTAATCACGG
Organism: Dermacentor silvarum; assembly: GCF_013339745.2. Classification (NCBI taxonomy): domain Eukaryota; kingdom Metazoa; phylum Arthropoda; class Arachnida; order Ixodida; family Ixodidae; genus Dermacentor; species Dermacentor silvarum. The sequence goes on along the minus strand of NC_051157.2, from coordinate 49,794,713 downwards.
GCTATGGCGAACGCCGTAGTGGAGGGCTCCGGATTAATCATAACCAAGTGCGGTTCTTTAACGGGCACTTTTTTTATACGTATCGCTTCATCAGAACGCGGTTTCCGCGGCCAGGAAGCGAACCCAGGAGCTCGCGCTAGCAGCACAGCGGCATAGCCACTGAGCTACCACGGCGACACCATTGAGAGATATCTAGCAGTACTTCCTAATTAATTTAACACTGACAGTAACCAGTTGCGGATCCATCCGGAAAAAGGGCCTATACGCGTATTGATTTATTTTTACAGCGTTGTGGGCAAGTACTTACATGTTGTCAGACAGCGTTCTGCATCACTGAAAAAGATGTTTTAGTAGAACCAGTGATGGCGAAGGCGACCGTGCCAAACCTCCCTTCAGCGGTGAAACAGTTATCAGCGCCATCAACTCTACGCGAGGTTCAGCTTATACTGGTTGAAATGTGTGTCGTCGTTCGAAGAACGATCGCGATGGTCATGCAAGAAAAATCCCCGCGAATCGCATCCACTCCCTAGTCCATCCAAAAGAACTCGCCGCTTCGACGGCGGTGTACGCAACTGAGGCTTGCCCTTTTCGAGAAGCCCGGCGCGCGCGATGACGCCATACCGGCCGACGACGGTTGTTTACAATCGACGATTCCACTTTTATCACCGCTGGCGCAACGGCAACCCTTTTGACAATGAAAGGCCGCGCTATCTGGCACGCCTCTCTCCTTTAAGCCGTCGCCGAGGCGCCGTAGTCGTGTGTGTGCCGAGCAGGCGCCGCGGCGTCGCGTTCCCTTCTCTGACGCCGCAGGAGTGAGAAGAGCTCGCGGGCAGGCGTTCTGTCGGGGAACGAGCGAGCGAGCGCCGTCCTTCCCGGTGCAGCCGGTTGTCCTTGCTTGTCGAGAGAGGCCTGACTCACTCAGCTGTGCGGCCGCGACTCTACGGCCCCAAGAGTGCGGCGCCCCGAGCCACTCCCTATGGCAGATGCAGCTGTACTACTCGGCCTTTCGCATTGTCTCGGCTGAGTTAGGCGCTCACAAGAAGGTTCCCAGGCGCTTCGCAACGGCCTTGTATGTTGCACGTACGGCCCGGTCGCGCGCGATTAGGAGCCACTCCGCACAGTGGCGAATAGCAGTAGTTCCTGGGGTATGAATGAATGAATGAATGAATGAATGAATGAATGAATGAATGAATGAATGAATGAATGAATGAATGAATGAAGACACCTGTTAAGGGCAACCAGATGGCAGCAAGTTTATTTCGAGTTTCACACCCAATGTGGGTTAGTGCCTATGGAGTTTTGCTGCTGTTCACTAAGTAGGTCGCGGGTACGATTCCCGGCGGCAACGGCCGCGTCCCGATGGGGGAGAAATTCCAAAACGCTCTCGTGTATAGAGCTATGGGTGCACGTTAAAGGGCCACTGGTGGTCAAAATCATTTCCGAGATGCCCGCAATGGCGTCTCTCATAGCCCCTGTGTTGTAGGAGGAAAATTTTGCCGGAATAACCTGTCTGGTTGGGTAAATTAATTACAAGATGAATATGCGCCTCCAACCAAAAACTGCCATTTATTAGGCCCAACATTTTGGTGCGAACTCGGCTCCTTCCTCAAGGGTTTTTAAACTACTGATGGCAACCTGAGAGGGAGACACAGGGTGAGAGAAAGGGAGATGGAGGACGGGGGGGGGGGGGGGGGGGGGGGGGCTCTTTAATGAAAACTGGAGATGTTCGTCTGGCGGCACGCATACAGAATGAACTCCAGATTAAAACGGCGAAATATGAAATGACATGCACAAGGCAGACGACGGATACATAACACCGCACAAAACACGCCAAAACACACAGCATGCAAAATAATTAGAGTATCTTGTTGACACCAGTACCTCGCAGCAAGGCTTAAAAGCGCCTTCACAGCGCGAGACCTACAGGCGGCTCTAGTCCATGGGCCAAGTACACGTCGTAGCTCAAGGAGTGATAGCCAATTTAAATTCAGGTATCATGTCTCTTGATAATGAGTGCATATGCGCACAAACAGTTCGTTTTAAGTTAAACACAATCAATTAATTCTGAGGTGTTCAGCTGGACGTTGATTGCAGTGGGCTTTGCATTCCTAGTCGTTACCTGTCTCTTGTTGTTCTTATCAGGATTAAGAAACTTCCGGGTTGTTCTGGTAACGAAACACTCCGAAAGGACCAAGGCATCTCCCCCCGCGAACACTGTCACTGTCTCGCTCAAGGCAGACACATGAACTATTCATTCCTCGACAGGATAGGAGGTGATCAGCACGTGGCGTTTCCATGTGCTCTCCCTGCCAGTGACCGACCAAGCGCAATTCTGGTCAACTTCAATGAGCTGATGAAATCTTCAGCACGGCATGGCCGATGGCTCCACTACGAAGTGGAGTAAACTTACGCGGCAGACTAATACAGACAACGCTTTTAACCAAATGCGGTGGGAGGTTTTTACGCTCACGAAGCGGCAAAAGGGCCGGCTCTGAATTGCAGTGGAGTGTTATCACGAAGAATACGTAGAACAACAGTAATACACTCGGAGATTCAAGACGATCGAGTCGGAACTCTTAGCGCGGTTCTTCTCAAAGTCCTTAGTCCTGAACGGGAAACGTTGTACCAGCTGCACTTCCTTGCTCCGAGACCCACGCCTCGTGCCGCCGCGACTTACAATAAACAGCTTTCCAAAATCAAGAAGGGGGCTGGCAGATGGAGTAGCACACAGTGGTATAAACGTTACAAAGATAAGGTGCCTCAGAAAGGCTAGCCTTTCTTATGCACCTTATCCATGTTTGTTAACTTTTTATACAGCAGTGAACAGCTTTAGGATTTGTCCAGTAGACTGCGTGCAGGCGTTTGTAGAGTTCTCTCACTGTGGTATGTCGACTTCAGGCACTACAGTAATGCACGTATTCCTTTCTGAGCTTGTGAGGAACGTGGCCACGGCCAAAGTACACTTGTCAACGCGAATGATCGTGAATCCAGGCTATCTAATATAGCTGAAGGTGCGTTACTGACGGCCAGACCTATGCTTACTTTAAGTTAATTGATAAATTAATGATATCTGGTTAACAGATAGATATGCGGAAATTAATGATAAGTTGAAGGGGGAGGATGAAGTGCGAGGAGGAGGAGGAGAAGAAGAAGGAAGGAAAGGCAGGCAGGTCAACCAGACGCACGTCCGATTCGCTACCCTACACGGGGAAGGGGTTTAAAGGAATGAAAAGAAAGAAAGAAGAAAGAGGGAAGAAGGTACTCTCAGTGTGACCACGTGCGGTTGTCCATCACTTCCTAATCGGTCACTGAGGCCAGTCGATCTCATGAACCGTAGCAATGCCCGCGTCGCCTTGTAAGTCTGGACGCGTGGCGCCATGGTCCAAGAATCTTGGTCTCTGAAAATGGTCTGTCAGATTGGCTGACGCCCTGTCATGCAACTCAAGGCGTTGGGGCGTGAAAAGCTATCATAACCATCGTGACTGCACCAACAAACACCGGCACGTACAGCTGCAGACGGGCACATACACACTAAAGATATTCATCGAGTATCATTAATGGTATATATATTATTCTACTGGTCGTATTAGAGATCTCTGACTCCATTACAATAAATATTAAAGACGGCTTTAATGCTATATTTAATATTGCTACGGAACAGTATTTGCCATGATGAAGCGAGCAGTGTGAAGACGACGACGAAAGTTAGAGGCTAGTGCGGGCTGTTGCCTCTTGGCCAAGTGCGACGCATTTCCTTGTAAATATACTTGTATATAGCTTTTCGTCTGCGTCTTCCTACGTAACATATCTGGTGGAGGTGGACGTTCCCTGTACCTCGTCACGGAGCTTCGCAGTGGACGGTACGTCGAGCCTTCCGTCACAGCTCCCGGCGACGACAGCTCGACTCAGCCGGCTCCGACACCTGCTACCACTTCGACGACCTACATCGCTATCCCCGCTCCCCGTGATCCTGGCGTATTCTCGGGCAAAGATGGGGAAGATGTCGAGGACTGGATCAGCCTGTACGAACACGTCAGCCGCAATAACCGGTGGGACCCTACTATCATGCTCGCCAACGTAGTGTTTTACCTCGGTGGCACACCTCGAATTTGGTTTCGGGCGCACGAAGGTGAGCTCACCAGTTGGGATACGCTTGAGCAAAAGCTCCGAGACTTGTTCGGCAACGTCTACGGTCACCAACTTGCCGCGCAGAGGGCGTTATCCGGCCGTGTGCAGACGTCAACAGAGCCCTACGTCACGTACATTCAGGACGTCTTGGCTCTGTGCCGGAAAGTTGACGCACACGTGGCTGAGCCAGACAAGGTTTCCCACATCCTCAAAGGCATTGCGGATGACGCCTTCAACTTGCTCGTTTTCAACAACGTGGCGACGGTGGATGCAGTTATAAAAGAGTGCCGCCGCCTGGAACTCGCTAAAAGCCGACGTATCGACCAGCAGTTTGCCCGTCTGCCCAACACCCCTGCGACATCTTCCTGTGCCGACGCTCTTCGTCCCAACAACACTGGAGATGTTACCAGGATCGTCCGACGTGAGATTGAGGCCGCCTATCCGGCTGCCTTCGACTCTAGCTCCTCCAATGCACCTGCAGTCACGATATCCCTGATCCAGGCAGTTGTCCGCCAGGAGTTCGCAAACATGGGTCTTCACACCGTCTGCTCGGCCCATCGCCCTGATAACCCACCCGGCTTCTTCGATTCCGCCCCGTCCCACGTCTTCCTACCCACCACGTGTCCGCAACCCAGCTGAATGGCGCACTGCTGACGACAAGCCCTTTTTTTTTTCAATTGCCATCGAATCGGGCACATTTCTCGCCACTGTCGCAGTCGCTGGAGCTCCCCGACCCGGTCTACTTATACTGCCTACTCTCGCCCAGGTCGAGAGATGCACTAGTGACAGCTTGACGTCATTATTGCCACAGCAACCCCCTTATGCTCGCACTAAAGCTTAGTTGCCGTCTTACACGAACTTGGTTTTCGCTGCAGAAGCGCTTTGAAACGACTAATTGAATGTACTGCCATCAGACGTGTATAGATATCTGAAAAAAAAAATCTATAGCATCGTTTTCGTACAGCACAATGCGCAGGCGGTGCTTCTTCACGGAATGTCTCGTAGCCATATAGAATGAACGATAAAAGGGGAACCGAGGGGCTCAATTTCTCGTTAGCCACAACCACAAGAAGCCAACAGACAATGAAGTCATGGACAGTGAATCCGATTTGTTTTTGTGCTGTCATTTTTTTTTCGTCCGCTTTCATTACCCCTTTACATTATCATTTCTACATTTCAATTAAAACCGCAAGTAGCTTCACCTATGCTTTCGTTGGCTTCATTGTCTGTTGGCTTCTTGTGGTCGTAGCTATAGGGAAGCTTGAGTGGTGCTGCAGCTCTTTCCTGGCCATTAAAGATTGTATCCTGGACATAACAGCCGCAGTAACACAGAACATATTGGAAGTCCTTTGGAACATTTCCAGGCGCACACCGGCAAATCTGTCTCCTAAGTACTGTGCTTGAGGTAGCGTACAAAGGAAATAACAGGCACTGCGACATACTGTTGTGTTAGACTCTAACGTCATGTGCATGTGGGCTCTTGCATTCTGCCCCATGCTACTACCCCCGTAGCTGGGAATCGAAGCTGCAATGTTGGACTCAGTGGCGGATTGCCATAGCCACTGGTGCACCAGGGCAGGTTGTGAATTTCAGAAGAACCTGCAGCTTCGCGAGTTCAGAACGCAGATATGTTATGAAGCTAACTATTAATTAATACATAGACACTCAAAGAGAGTGAGAGAGAGAAACGTGGTGGGAAAGGCAGGGAGGTTAACCCGAAAAGATTCTGGTTTGCTACGCAAAATAAACTAGAACATGAGGGCTCAGAAGCAACTCGCGATGGGTTCGTGTATCTATGTCGATTTTTTTTATTCTCCTCTTGTCAAAGGGTGTATTCAACAATTCAGCAGGTAGCGTCCAGCGTAAGCAAGCAGTCAAGCGACGCAGCACAGCAACAGCTGAAAGCCCTATCTATAGCGGCTCACACTCGCGCCAAGCACTGGCGATTCGGCTGGCTACGTGGTGGCAGTGCAAGTATCGAATCGACCATTTGGCTGACCTTGTCCGTGCGCTCTTCTTCTTCATTACACTCTAACAAACTGTCAACTCCTCATTTCGAACCACCAGGTAGTCTCGTGCCGAAATTATATTCCTGAGACGCTTAAACGACTCCGACACCAACTGCCGCCCGATTGCATTTCATTTTTTTTTATGCTTATCACCTCGACGGAAAGTTTTAAGTCTTCTTCCGCGCGAGACCATTCAGCTATCAATCAGGTAAACATTTACATCAGGTATGCAAAATCTCTCTTACTATACTCCGAACAAAAGCAACCGATCACAGGAAAGAGGGTAGGGGGGGGGGGGGGGGGGGGAGCATATAGTATTGCTCCATCCATCCTGCTGCCTACGCGAGTTGCATAGAAAAACGATAAGCTAGGCCTCCCCCGCTCTTTCTCTTTTCCTTGACTACTGTCATAAGTCTATCGGTTCTGCAGGAGGCGCTTTTCCTCATCGGCAGCTGCTGTCACTTGGTAGGGCGCGTTAACGGCGGCAGCTGCGCGGGCTTCGCGAAGCCTGGCGCGCTGCACTGAGCTTTCGACGACGGGCCTTTCTAAAATAGGAGTCGATGGAGAGGAAGGAGGAGGAGGGGAGGGAACTCTTTCTTGCTCTTATCAGGCTGTAGAGTGCCTTACGGCTCCTACGTGCTCTGCATATAACGCTGAGAGATGGGACGGGATGGGTTCGTGTATTTATATCGAATGTGCCGCTTTCTCGTCCTGTCTGCGCCAGACGCGTGGAGCACGCAGACGCTACATTCACGCGCACTGTGTGCCTTAGACGAGAGAGGAGAGAGAGAGTGTCTGAGTGCCGGAAGGAAGCCGCAAGGCGTACGACGGCGGTTAAATGCACAGGCGATAACAGAAACACGCGTAATATACACAGTGTCTTCCGAAAATGCGTCTTCGCCGCAGTAGATAGACTAGAATTTGCAGCGCCTGTCGTCGGTGGTAGCCATCCTCTAAAGGTGCATTCACACGACCGGACGGAGGAGGAATTTTCGCAGCGGATGGCGTATCACGTGATGCGCGCGTCAGCAAAACGTGCCGCCCTCGCCTAGTCCGACCTCCTCCGCTCGCGGTCCGGATTGAAAATGCTCGCCGGTATTTCCATCCGTCCGTTTGGCGGTCGTCTGACCTCAATTTAGCGTAGTCAGCGTCAAATCTGTCCACATTGGACAGATTGGCGTGGCTACGATGGCGTGTTGTCGGCTTGAAGACACGTGTGTTGTTGTGCAGCAGTGAACGCACGTGCTCTTGCTGTGGTGCAGCGAGAAAGGCGAGTCACGGTTGCGCGCGCATTTCTGTTTACTCAGACCGCGCAGCCTGCGTGACCTCAACATGAGTGAGGTGCACAAGAAAACGCTAAGTGACGAGGCAACCGTCACTTCTTTGGCTCGTGTTGAGGGATTCACAGAACTATGGAATATAGAGCACGCCGAGTATGCAAACGCGCAGCTGCTAATAAGCGTTGGAGTCGAGAGTAAGCACGCGGATTCCGCAAACGGCGCTCCGGCTGTGGGAATGCGACCTAACTCGGCTGCGCCGCATTCAAGTGATGACGTGACTGTTTGGCCCGCGGGGCAGGCGGGATTTTGCCCTCGCGTGTGTATCCACCTTTACAGGGGACTACGGGTAACTGGCGGAACGAACGGCCGTGCACGATAACGTTCAGCCTACTCTTATCGCATGCTTGCCGCTGTATACACTCGTCATAGCTTTGGCGTCAGCTGCCCGTCACAAAACTGCAGCCCCTGCGAGATTAGGTGCGCTTGCTCTGAATGCGTGTGCGAAGGTTAAAGATTCTAACGTCGAATTAAGTAAGTGCCATTGCGTTCGCTAATGGTATGTCCAGCATAAGGATTGACTGGAATTTGCTTTTACGAGCAAGTGTAGCCTAAGAGCTTCTTTGTGAAACGTGCCCAGGTCTATATAGTGTCAAAGACGAGTTGCTGATACAAGAACTGCCGCGTTCTCCAACGCGGGACTTGTTATGCAAAGCGAGCAGCCACTCATCGATGCTCAGCTCCGCATATACAATTAACTCTTTGTCACTGTGAAATAGCCACCGCGTGATTGATTATATGCGCGCATATATGATGCGCTTAGTCAGATTCACGTTCTCGAATTGGTCATGGCTCTAGGTATTCGAGGAAGAACTCTAAGCTTACTTAATAAAACTTCTTGGTGAAGTCGGTGCGACTTGTAAAAAATGAGTTTAGGGCGCTAAAGAGACACACGCACGCGAGAAGCACACGGGCACACAGAGCGCCATGTGTGTCTGTGTGCTTCTCCCTTGCGTGTGTGTTTTTAGCGCCCTAAACTCATGTTTTCTACGCTTAATATCCCATTTTCACAAAGAAAGGCAGATGCTTGTGAAAACAAATGATGGGAGAACTTCTTAGCGTAGACTTTATCACGCAGAGAACCGCAAGGAAGCGTAATCAGCGGTGCATTGTTACTGCATGCGTCGTCCGCCAGATATCCAGTGCTAGATATAAGCAGACGATATCTGCACCTGGGCATCAGCGTTTACGATCAAAGCCATTCATTAGTCATTACAGGCCAGCTTAACTGAGTAAGCAACTTTCTTCTGGAGCCTGTGGATTAGAGTCACCACTGAAAAGTCAGCGGTAGCGTCTATTACTATGAAGCGCTCAATATAATTCAGGATAGGCATCGACAACCAATATTTATAGAAATCATAAAAAGCCATCGTTTTATAGGAGTAGTACTGGACGTACGATAGGGACAAAAAATTGGCGACGCGCTAATTCTTTAGAGCAGATTTCCGACGTTAATGCGATTAGCAATATTTCTTATGATGGGTTGTAACTGCAGTGATGGGGATATGTTCTATATATTCTCATGATTATCCTGGTGATTGTTGTATCCCCATGCCATTCGTGAATCACGAAACCTTATCGGCACACCAGCAGACATACGAAGCGGCAATCTCGCTGCCAACCACAATAGCGAATGATAGCATCACACAGCAAATCTTGCGATCTCTGCATCCTAGTTGAAAATCCGTATTGCGACCCCCACTATCCCTATAGTGTATCCTGGTTGCAACTTCGTTTCAGTGGCTATCCACCAAGCGGCCGCTCTCGATGAGGAGGTGTCTGTTGCAGATGAGGCGCTATCACTCTAATATATTAAAGGCTACATACCCTTGTGCCACCTTGGCACATTCATTCTGGGGGATTGGCCAAAAATGGGATCATACCAATATCGTACACGCTGTACCAAAGATGTCGGTTCAGGCCCATACCCAGCGTCACATAACCAGTGAGCTAAGTTGCCTACCATACAGACCATACAGCAGCCAGCAGAAAGTTGTCTATTCGGGTACATGCCCAGTGGTCCATGTTGTCTGCTCTGCAAGACTGCAGCTAGCACATACATAGTGGTCCAAGATAGTAGACAACTTGGGTAACTGGGTATGGCGAAATAGGTTAGATACACGACGCAAGCTGGGTGAAGTTTCCGAAGAATGCTGATCGCATTAACGTTTGAAACTGGTGGAGACGAAATAGAACAATGTGGTTACCTTGCTCGTGCGGTCATGTGGCTTGGGTACGGTGAACTCTCGGATACTCGTTGCCAGTACCACGAGGATTATCACATCCGTAGGAGAACAAATTGCACATCACAATAGCGAGGGGTCTTCGTGTTTGCCTTCGTCCACTGAACGCGACGTCGACTACACTGGCCGCGGCAGATGCACGAGTGTGACCTATAACCGTGGCACACGACAGCAAGATATGCATCACCACTTCTTCCGTATCTTCAAAAGACTCAGCATAACTGCCATCCACTATCGACAATTCAGCCTTTAAAGCTGGATTTACGTTATGATACGGATCGGCGATTGAGCCAGACTATACCGTGACGTGGCTGAGCTGCAAGAATCGCACCGCCAGCAGCTCATCTGCGGCGTACTGTATGCGACGTGATTCGACGGTACTCAACTACGTTATGGTCGTCCGCTGGTTGAATCAGCAATTCGTCCTGTCGTGTGAATTCCGCTTCAGAAACGGGTCTTATCTACGCTTTTAACTGGATATAAAGAAGCGTTCCCGGACTGATACAAGCCTTACAGGAATCTGTAGCCACCTCGATGAACGGCCTCATGTTTAGAACAATCGAGAATCTTCTTCTCCTTCTTTCTGGGGTTTTACGTGCCAAAACCAATTCTGATTATGAGGCACGCCGTAGTGAAGGGCTCCGGATTAATTCTGATAACCTGGGGTTCTTTAACGTGCACTACAACGCAAGCACACGGGCGTTTTTGCATTTCACCTCCATCGAAATGCTGCCGCCGCGGGCGGGATTCGATCCCGCGACCTCGTGCTCAGCAGCGCAACGCCTTAGCTGAGCCAACGCGGCGGGCTGTGCTGTGCTGAAGTTTTTTTTTTTTTTTTTTCTTTCTTTCCATGTCTTTCTTTTTTTTTTTTTTATGTTCGTCCAAGCCAGCCTCAAAGTACTGACAGTGTGCATGCGTTTGGACATCTTGTTTTTCAACCTCGCGCTTCAACGTAACTATGTCCTCCGTTAAGGTTTTTTTTTTTTTTTTCACCACTACTTCCGTGGTAATTTTCAGCCCTCACAGCAGGAAGCCCATGCTTCCAGCTTACCCAACCCTGATCCCTCAACTAACTCTATGTATATTGGTTATGGCAGAATATCGTAAGCGTTGCATTTTGTGCACTGGCACCGATGGAAGGATTCGTCGTTAATGAGGAAAGCTGATCGCATGCCGTGACCATGGTGACTGTCTGGAGAGGAAAAGCCGTCAGTGCTCGGCACTCCCGTGCGGTTCTCCCTTCCGAGGACAGACCGAATACAGTGCTGGTTAACTTCGGTGATCCGACAGGAACGTATTCAGCTTGACATTGCTCAAGGCCACCATACAGTGTAATGGGAAACAGCCAACAGAAATAGCAGGAGAACATGGGCCCATGCGTGTAAATCCCGCTTCGAAGAAGCGGCATAAGGCGGCCCAACCCGTTTCTCTGCCTTGGGTCTTGCGCAAGCATCCGATCCCACAGCGGCGTGAGCGACAGCAGTCACATCTGCGCGTTTGTGGGAAAGACGATGCCGTCGGCATCACGCGACGAGGGAAACCGTTGAAGAATGACATGGGGGGGGGGGGGGCAACGCACGGGGCGCGCGCCGAACGACTCCTCAAGGGACAGCTGCCCTCCGAGGCCTCGCCGCTCTAGCCCCGCGTGGCTGCATCCTGCGGCATATTCACCCTTTGGTTCCCGCCGTCTCCGCTCGCCGTCTCCGCCGTCGCGGCGCCCACGCGGTTGTGGCCTTGAACTCCGTCTCGCCGTCGCATAGTGGAGTGTCGCGTCGCATCAATGAACGTGCCTGACTCTCTCTACACGGAGGGAAGCGCGCCCGTTGGGGGTGTATCTTTATCTCCCCGGGTATTTGTTGCCTTTTGTCTCTCCTCTTACCTCCTTCGCTCTTTAATCTCCAGCAGTCCTTCTCGCGGCGTGGCTGCTCTTCGAGCAGTTTTCCCTGTGACACGGCGCTTCATCTTCATTTTGAGACGAGCGTGGGTGCGAGCGTGTTTGAGCGCGCTATCTCGTCATGCAAAGCGAAAGCTGGCAAACACGGTTCGACATCGAAAAAAAATTGGCTGTCTGAGGCGCGAGTTACAAGCAGTAATTGATTACGGCGGCTAGTGTATATGGTAGCCAAGCGCGCAAGAATGACGCGAGAGCTTGTCTGCCTGGATTATCCAAAAAGAAATGAGCTGTGTCGTGACGCAAGGAAGTCAATGCGCCCTTCGTGCAGAAAAGCCCTTCACGAGTGGGAGAAGTCGGTAACAAGACAACTGTGAAAGCGTTTGCGCAAGCTATAGTACTACCAGCGTCGTTGAACGGTTCGTCGCAATAAAATACATTTTTTTTTCTTATCGTATATACAACCTCGCGTCATGCATGTGTGTCATCATGTACCGTGTGGTGCCGTGACTGCTCACTGTCTTTTTTTTTTTTTTCGGGGTGCACTGGTGACATTAAGATATCCTTAGTTTCGAACAGGAGAGAGAAATAGAAAGCAAGGATAGGAAATGTTGACCACAAGAGCCTACGGTTTGCTACCCCATACTTGGGGAAGGGAAAACAAGTACTACAAAGATAGAGACAGCCGGTGTATTTTAAGAACTACACTAGGTGCGAATAGCTTTTTGCGCAAGGGATGGATGTGGCCACAGAGTCGCAGTATTCTTGAGGAAATGCTACAGACTTCAGTTGTTTGGAGAGAGAGAGAGACGTTGGACATCGTGACCAGCACACGTTCAAAACAGGTGCTCGATGGCTTTCTTCCGCATGCAGGAGTCACGCGTTGGAATGTCGACCAATTCAATGCGGTAAGAATCAGCGTTCGTAAGTGTCATTCCCAGCCATAATTGGCACAGTAATGTTGCTTCGCACCAGGACAGGCTACAGTTGGCCCTCGTAGCCGTAGAGAATGGTCCAGGTTACGAAGCCAGCAATTGGAGACACTCAGGGAACTCCAGAGAGCTTGTGTCTTTGTGCGAGCCAGCAGACGAAGTTCGCTTGCAGCGTCTTTAAGGGCGTCAGATTGGGCTGTCTTGTCAGCTAAGTCGTTGCCGACGATGCCACAATGACCCGGAAGCCGGACGGTAACTCTACCTTGCAGTGAATGATACGTTAAAATCGATGTTCTCTATCACGCTCGTATACTTGACTACTTCTGAGCAGGTGGTCTTCTTGTCGGATCTGCACAGCGTTGTTTGGAAGATGTGCAGGACTCTCTGCACAGCCTGGCGGGCCAGTCCGCACCCCCGCATCGATTCTGTGTTATAGTCGTTATGAATGGATGGATGCGTGAAAAATTGGACAGTTATTACCACTATTGCGGCAAATGAAGAAGGCTTTATAGCGTTAGCCAATATAGGACATCACGACACTTCACTACGTCATCGCAATATTTTACAGCTATTGGTCGATAAGGAGGCAACCTATATGGCACATACCGCATGCGTAACCGAAGTCGTCAGTCAGAAAATGGCCTATGCAGTCGGCATATTTGTCCCTGTGATAGCTTGTGGGCGGTTTACAACTTTTTTCTGCTTTTCGCTTGATGAGTATCGCACCTGCTTTCTCGCTGTCGCATCTCGTTGTCGTTCCTCCTCTCTTTCCGCGCATGAAATAATCATCTTCTTTGTTTATGCAGCATTCCTGTTTTGTAAAGAGCACCAAAGTGGTGCTCCAGAGTGACCACAGAGCTTGTCTAATAATTTTTTTTACCATCTTTCGAACAACGCAGCCAACGCCGTAAACGCGACCCAGTATGTATACAACTAAGTGGACACGCCTGCAAAACAAGCTTAGAAGCTGACTCCCCACGATGTAACACGCACAGAAAAATAAAAGAGAGAGGGGGAGACAGGTAGTACACCGTTAGGATGCGGTAGGCACACACAGATGTTTCGGATCTGTAACAACTATATCGCTCGCTTAGTCCCAGAAGCCGCAAACCAGGAAAAAAGAAAGGCCTGTGAGCGCGCTCTTTCACGCTCACGTGAGTCCAGTCGCTGCTGCCCGCACACAGCCGGTCCACGCAGCCTCTTTCCGAGCGTGGGACACAACGCCGCGGCCACAACCAGCGCGTGGCAGCGCGCGTGCGTCAAGATTGATGCGTTGGGCGTTGTATAGGCAGGCCCCCGCGCCAGAGCGCATGTGGCGCGGACGGCCAGCCGACGAGGACCAAGTGGGCGCACGCCCGCTTCGTGAATGGACGTTGACCTCGCTCTGCGGCGCCCCGTGCGTTTTCTCGCGGCACCGTGCGTATACTATACGCGCTACGCACGCGCGCCGCGTGGCCCCGTCACTTGTGGGTGCCGTAAACAAGGGCGCCGCCCCCACACTTACTACGGGCGTCGTGGGCTCAATTGGCTCCGGCGCCGGCGGCACCGCGCCTCTCATTCGGGAACTGGGTCCTACACTGCTGCTGCTGCAACTGCCGGGGCCAGCGGCGCCCCCTTGGCGGTGTACATATAGGCGCAGTTTCGAGCGCGTCCTCCTCCTATATAGAGAGTCCGTGCATGCAGAAATACGCTATAGTTACGCCGACGGCCCATTCACAGACATCTCCCGCGGTTTACACGACGCCACGATGTGTGGGCCTTGCTCTGTCGGTTCTTCGTGCTCTCCTGCCATGCCTATCTTCGTTGAAGATCTGTCTCGCTCCCACGCCGTCTTCACAACGATGGTCGGCAAGTTCTGCACACACACACACACACACACACACACACACACACACACACACACACACACACACACACACACACACACACACACACACATATATATATATATATATATATATATATATATATATATATATATATATATATATACGTATACGGCTACGTCTACGTCTACCTTTTCTAAGGGGCTTTCATGCAGGTAGTGTAGCTGGTGCCATTGATGTCCAATACTGGACTGTGGGCGTAGAGTGATGTGCAAACCAAGCACTGTTCGTGTATTCATGCAGATATTAAGGAGTGTCCCGAACATTTTCCATCGTACAACATCAATGGCTACTTCCACATATCGTTTTTTACGATTGCGCACATTTGTGAACGTGGTTTAACAGAAGTGTGCGCTGTCCCTCTATTGAGCGCACACACTGCACTCGTTCAGGACTTTATAACTATAACCCTATAGTTATAAAACTATAAAGCGCCGATGCCCAGATGGATGCGCTTTTCTGACATTTATTCAACCAGTGACTTAATGCTTAAACTAATTTGCATGCAACGCTTAATATATGAGCACAGCATCAGCAGGCAGTGCTGATGCTGGGCAGTCCTGAGTTACTGAATCTGAATTTATCGAATATACGTTTTATCTGGAAGGGGATAACTCATTGGACTAATACGCGGAATGCAAAAGCGCAAAAACTAAAAGTGTGCCCCGTATGTGGAAGACGTCAGAGAGCATGGGCCGAGCTAATGTGACGATCCAATTCGAATTCCTTTTCGCATTTCGCCAGTGGCTCAGATCGAGCGGCGCTCCGCCTACGTTATACGGTCGACCCGTCGTGAGTGTTGGATGATGAGAAAGGTACGCAATCGTGCGGAAGGAATACTTACATTGCAAAGGCCCAGGATCCACAACCAATGCCCCTGGCGAAAGCGAGGAAAAAAATCCAAGACCACACGTCGGTCCTTTAGGTCACCCACAGCGGCCCCGGCATCCACTACTCGTAGGCGTGCCAGAGGAGTCTGAAGAACGAAAAAAAAAACAGCAACCACAACAATGAAACAATTTTAAATGCAATGGCATTTAAGACTGCTACGAAAACGAACGAATAGAAACGAAGGAAACAAAAGCGCAGCTTTCCGATGCGACCTAAGTGCAGGAAACACCCTACGTGCAGCGCGCCAGCCAAATGGCATCCGTTGACCCAAGTACGTGTGGCGAGAAGACGACGCCGCTATAGGGCCGTGAGTCGCGCTTGCGGAAATCTCACTTCCGGCTTGCCCGGAAGCTGTGCTTCGAAGCGTGTTCCGCCGTGAGCCGCTGTACCCACCGTTGCCTTACGGCACGTCGCAGCGAGTTTGGTACGTTCCTTATATGCAGTGGTTCGGTCTCAAGAGCTTGGTGTAGCGGTAGTTTCGACATTGACGTGCTGGAAATCGTTTTCAACGAAATATTGCGGGAGGGGACACAACGTTCACCTCGTGTTAGCCCCTCACCTAAAAACTAGATACATTTCGGCAGCCTCATCGTCCATAAAGAGATATCTAGGGACACTGCAGGAATGTCAAGTATCTCTGTTGCGAGCGCATTCGTTAGCGTAAAAGTAAGGGGACCCTTGTATCATGCTAGACAAGCTGGGCAACCATCCGCTCGCAACCATGAATTCTGGCAAGTTCGTTCCGAATCACACAGCAGCGCGGACTACTTGAACCTTTTCGGTATACGGAAAGGCAATTAGGAAGTTGGTCAGAAAATAAAATAAAAGTGAAAATTAAGTATAGATGGCGCCATTTTCGTTCGTAAAAAGAAAGAAAGAAAGAGTGGAGATCCAACGCGTATGTTAGAATCTATGTGAAGCGAATCTTTAGTATAGGGTCATTCCACGCCAAGGCTCCCCGACGACGATCGACAATCTTAGATATTGCTTTATTTCATCATTACCTCATTTAAATTTTCTTGTTTTAAGCGAGATATGAATTTTCTTTAATTAGGCCCCCGCGCCACGGTCGGAAGAGTTCCGTGCTACCCCTTCACCGCAATATGCAGTGGTGGTCTTGCTTCAGACCGTCGGCGCGCGTACCTTTGGTAGCGTGACGCGAATTTCCTTATTGCTGAGCACGTACGTGAGGACTCGACTCTGTTTCCCAGTTCCATGAACTATTTTTAAAATTTGTTGATTTTTCCTCTTTGTATTCCCCCTTTCCCTTACCCCTAGTGTAGGGTAGCAAACCGGACGCTCGTCTGGTTGACCTCCCTGCCTTTCCTCTCCTTGCTCTCGCTCTTGTCCTTGTGAAGCCGAATACCGATCCTGCCGCAGTCTGCACAGGGACAAGCTGTTTTCCTCCTATGTTGCCACTTAAATCAAGAAAGGTGTAGTAGTTGTCTCGCTAACACGGCTAGCAATACAGATAGAAGCACTATGAACAATTAGGGAGGCTATCAGTAGAACTGGCACCACGACAAAAAAATTAAACCGCCTTTATGTTTATGTCAATGCAACATAAGACAAAAGAGAGGAATGTGCAATCGAGCTGTGAGGCGTTATAAAAAGGAAATCTTATTAATCGATTGTTATTAAAATTGAGAGTGTGACGGAATCCCATCGGGTCGGGCTAGAACATGATGAAATAAAACAAAGACACCAGCCTTGAGGCTCCCGAACGGGAGCCGAAACGTTAACTTTACTAAATCTTCCGCGATCGGTGTGTTAGTTTTATTTCATCGTGATTGTTATTCAGTAGAAAAAAAGAAAAACAGAAAGTCACGACATTTGGCCATTCCGTCTGGGTCAAGTCGGGACTCGGGACATTTACTCAAGAAGTCGGGACATGTCCCGCTAAATTCGGGACGGTTCGCAATCCTATGCCAAACCCTGGTTGGTACGAAAAGAAAGCTTCTCTCTATAATATGAGAGTGGTCAGTATATACTTCGCGGTTTCCGGAACGGAAAATGAACGGAACATGTCTTCGTCCGTATGGAAGATACTATTACCAACCGCGGTCGGTTCGCTCGGTTCCGGTAGCATGGTTCAGAAGCGGTGATCATCGCCACATTACTTGCAGTTTTCAAGTCTGTCCTCAGCTATAGCCTCACAGACAAGATTTAAGAAGGCATGACAATCACGGAATCAAACAGTCATCTTCTGGCTAAGTGATGACCGATTCACAAACAGCACACTTCGGGCATTTGATTCATTTCCATCGCTTAAGGAGGAGCAGGCAAAACCGAGAGAAAAAAAAAAGAAAAGAAAACAGCGTCTTCTCTGTCTCGTTGTCTTTTCTTCTGTGGGTTTTCCCGTTTCCCCTTAACTGAGCGCGGGAGAGGCATCAAATGGCGAAATTCTAGCTACCCCAACTCTCTGGCAGTCTCTGCCACAAGCACACTTCAGGAATCACCAAATTACCGAGACATCATTCGTTACTAGGCACAATAAACGCTCTACTCTAGGACCCTCGCTGACGAAGCCAAACGTCTATAGCGTGCACCCACGTTTTGTTTTTCCCAAATGCTTTTTCTCCGCAATATTTCGTGCTTTCTATTAACTTACAACCCGTATATATTTATCTATCTTCAATTGACTCGCGCCTGCTACTGCGTCTCAGTACAGAAGCAGGCATTTCTATCACTTTCATTTAGCTTTATTTTGTATTTTGTGGAGGTAACCAGAGCCTGAAAAAGGGGCGGAATGCAGAACCACCCGTTTACCATGCTTTGGATACACGCTGAAGGACCCCAGGTGCTCGAAATTAATCCGGACTCTTTCACTGCGGCGTTCGTCATAGCCCATATATGAAAACAGCGCTGTACCACAAGCGTATACGAGACAAGAAATGGAACACAGACTCGTCCGTGTGCTATCGCTCCGTGCAGTAGCGCTGTTATCATCTGATCACGAATCAACTATAGCCCGACAGTCAATCCTCCACTGTACAGATTCGGGACCTTATACCGCACATTTCCTTCATCTATAGCTCTTCCTTCCAGCACCGCGTATCAAGCCAGAAGTTTCTATTGCTGACCTCCGCATCTTGGTTTGTGTTGGTCTGTGTTTACGCTACTGAACGTTACGCATCTACTTCGCTCGTAATGCGTTGCAATCTCTACTGCGAAGGATGTATCAATGCTGCGTGGCTTTCCGATGCGCATCAATTCTCGCGCCCGCTCACTCCGCCCTCGATTCTTCCTTTCCAAGCATCTCTGTCAACATTCATTGACACTTTGTACACTTTTCACGAAGTATTACGTTAAGTTATGTGGGGTGGGTCTGTTGCGAGCCTAGATAGGCCAAGTTGTAAAAAAAGCTGAGCTTGCCGCTCTATATGCGTTTCTTCGGTGAAAGAAAGAAGAAAAAAGAGTTTGAGAGCCAGTTTGGCGAGCCGCGTGCATTACACCACAACCATCCCTACACACACACAACACCACGCACGAGCAGCGCGTCCGCAAAAAGCCGCGCTGAGCGTCGCGCGCCGCCAACACGCGCGGGCGTTCATCCGAGACCGGGCGCGAGCGCGGCAGCCACTGCGAACGGCAACGGCGGCGCATGCCAGTGACTGATGGAAAAGAACCACTTTCGCTCTCAAAAGCAGAGACGTGTTATCTACCGCCCTCTTTCTATTTCTTTCTTTGCTTTTTCCTCTGTATTTCTGCCCCTAACTTCTGTCTAGGGTATAGGACAATGAACAAGACCGATAAATAAACAAAGAAACACAAAGCCGTTCAGTGTGGCGAGTAGTGAGTATGCCAGCGACGGGCTCGGGGTCTCTCTCCGTCAGCCAGCGTTCGCCCAGTTTAATAGAATAGCCGCGCGCGCAAGCACGGACGCCCTAAAATGGCGTTTCGTGGCTGACTTCCTCCGCTCAAAACGAGGCCTCGGTTGGCGGGCGCGGACCTTACTGCAAATAAGCGAGGCAAAGACGGAGGAGCTCCGTTGAAAGCAAAAACGGAAAACTGGGGGTGGCGTCTGCTTCTGCGTGCCTGGAAAGGGGGGTGTGAAGGGGTGGCATCGCGGGGTCTACGCGTATACAAGGCTGATGCGCTCCAGCTCTTCTGGTTTTACGCCGCTCCCCCTTATGCTGCTTGTACACTTTTCGCGCCAGCAGCAACCAACGATGGAACGCTGCCACTTTCTCCCTCGGCCGCCTCCTTTTTTGAAGCGGCGGCGTCCGCTCGCCTGGTCTGCGGTATAGTAGCAAGAAAGTCTCACGTGGCTTGCTCGCTCGGGCCGCGCGGCGGGTTGACACGCCGGGTTGCATTTTTCACCGCCTTGCGCCCGCGACGACCAGCGTCATTATTCAAGCCGCGTCGCTCGCGCTCCACGAGCTTCGTCGCGCGCGCGCGCGCACACACACACACACACACACACAGACACACACACACACACACACACGTGCCTTTGTCGAGCCTTTCCCGGTGTCGCCGTTCTCTCTTTACAAAGTACGAGGAGAGCGAGACGCGCAGCGCCGTCCCTATCACCAGGCTGACAAGCGCCACTATCGGTTTGTTTCGTCTACTCCGGCGCCAGGACACCGGAATAAATAAAAACGGCGGTTGGGACGAGCCATGCTAAGGAAGCGCCAGGAAAACGGGCCGTCTCCTTTCTGCAAACTCTCGAGATGCACTTTGCGCGCGAGAGGATTGTAGCATTTGCGCGGAGCCCTTAGCTCGTTTGGGACTATACCGCAGACACACGTGCCTGGGGTGTTCTGAAAGTGTCCGAACGAGGCATCCTGCGTGCGAAGGCGACGTCGGAGCATTGAGTCGAAAGAAGTACAAACGGTGCGCCCCGCCTATGGTCGACGTAAACGTATGCGTGCAGGTGCCTTCATCGGCCGAGAATCTGCTCAGTGGAATTACAGCGTGATATGTAGCGGTTTGCCTTTTAAAGGGAAGGTTTCGAGGCGAGTCCTCCCTGATTATTCTTAGTGTGACTGCTGTTGTTGTTTTGCCGAATAGCATACACACGAAACAGCGCTCATATAGCGAATCGGCTTATACGGGGTGACACTTTTTAAGTTCTCCGCAATTTTTCAAAATCACCTGTTTGCAGATTAACATAATTCTAGGCCTTGAGCTGGATTATTCGGAGAGGTGGTCATTAGTTGCACGAGGAATCAAAACACGTATTCAAATTATTAAGGAAAATTAACCTATTAACATGTTAATTAATTACTTTACGGCACATATTGCAATTTTGCGAATTGTAGCTGGTGAGCTTGCAAGGCGTATCCACTCGGATTGAATTTACGGAATGACACCAGTTTGAAGATATGCGCCATCAAACTATCCGTAAAAATGCATGGTTGTTCCACTTATTTAACAAAACGCTCTTTTATGCGCGGAAGCACAGAAGTAACTGGAACGTCCATGTATCTCGAATATATATAATCTCGATAATAACTCGCAACTGGTGTCATCCTGGACATATAGTTCTCCCCCGCCATGATGGCATGAAAATGAGCGAACGTAATTTTTGTCTGACGCATCTATACATGAAATTCTCATTGAGTTGGACAGATATGCACTCTACATACGTTGTCACCAACCTGTAGGTGTGCTGTCAACTTTAAGCGCTGAAAGCCCAAAAGCAGGGCATTGTGTATCGAGTGAGATACACATCTGTTTACCTTTGCAGCCTCCGAAATGCCCGCAAAGCTTGCCTACGCAACTCCTTTATTTTTATTTGTTTCCCTTTCTCATTGACATGGCTCGTGCCTCGACGCCAGTCCGCATTTCTCTTTTATTTCTCGTTCATCTCTCTCTCTCACTTTAATTATGATTAGCGGCTGAGTTATACTCCCGGTGCCACGCACGGTTTAAATTTGACTGAAACCGTGGGTGGGCATAAATGAAGTACAGGAGTGACGCAAGCCCACGCTCTAACACCGCATCGCGCGTGAGTGCAGACCACATTCCACAACGCCGTCCAGCTGTGATTCGAGCAGTGCAAACAGGAAAAAAAGATAAAAATAAAAATAAACTTGGATAAAAGTACGCGGCGTGGAGTTTACCTCGCATACCGGAATTTCGACGCCGCGCAACAGCTCTCCGCTGGTTTTCTGGTCGCTACCACTGGAGTGCAGCCGAACGTAGCCGCGAGATAGACGCGGGGTGGAGGACTCGAGGTAACGTAGAAGAGAACGAGGAGGATGTCGGGGCGAGCGAAGAATTCGTAACGGCTGCCTGTTGTACGTACTACCTGAAGGCTGTGAAAAATGTGAGGAATGCGAGCGGCGCCGCCGGGCGCGCGCGGAGAGCACGGCGTTTGACTCTCCCGTCGCAGGTGCTGGTGGCGAGTTTCGCGTCGTAGCCAGTGTGTGTGTGTGTAGTATACGAAGAGAGCGTCAGGAAAGTACAAAAAATAATAATAAGAAGAAAGCACGCAATGCGTGGTTCCCCTGAGCGTTCACAACTGATGCGTCAGATATTCCGGCGCAACTTTTCCTTGCGCAATATCATCCGCGACTTCAAGGGGCGTTTCGTCCTCTCAGGAACTTCTTCACAAGAGCGAGTTTTGGAAAGAGAGAGAGAGAGCGCGTACTTAAATGATAGCTCCAAGCCTATTAGGGGCAGTGGATAAGCGGAAAGGAGCTGTGTGGAGACGGCCAGGTTGTTTGGACCATCTTCGTTTATTCGTAAGTTCCGAGGCAGGACATGGGCTCCGAAGAGACGAAGAAGACGGTGCTAAGCTAGCAGCCGCACAGTTCTTGAGCTGGCTAAGCTTTCCGGGCGTGCCTCGCGTTCCCCAAGATCCAATGCATGGTTGTGGCGGTGCCACGGAGCTAAAGCTTCACACGCGAAGCTCCATGGTGAGTTAAGCGCCTCTTTGACATTGTCCCCGCGGTCAGGCCCACTCCTCAAACGACGCCACCGGCCTAAGTTAGCCAGGCACGACTCTTCTTTTGGAAGAGACGATGACGGGAGACGTGCACACTGCAGAAGTAACGTAAACCGCTGAAATACGCTAAGAACTGTTGGTTCCCGGGAACAGGCGTCATTTGTCCGGTGGTGCTTTAGCCAAGTGATTAAGGAGAAGCCCGAGAGGAATATATTCCACAGCGAAGGTAATTGCAGTTGTGGGACATCGAAGGACCGGGTACGGCTTTAATGGTTGGAAGTAATTAACGTTTCCAGCTATATACTCCACTGTGCATTATGGCCAAAAGAGCGGGTAACAGCCTGAAAAAATGTCCTATGCAACAATAACAACAACGACAGAACGACGACGCAGCAACGACAACAGCAACAGCAACAAACGAACTTGGGATTTTGGGATAGCCGGCTCTGACCTAGCCTACCGCCCCATGTTTCTACATCTAAATAACAGAAAAAAAAATAGAAAACAAGGACGCCAAGTATATACAGACGCCAAACATCAAGAGCTTAATGCGCGAAACGTCACTCAAAAAAGGTACATCAGAAGTCGTTCGCTGGACTAATTTTGTATGATATCGTACCGTTTCATCATACTACAATATGGTATGCCTACAAGTTCGTCTTCGAGCTGATTTAGACACACTTTTGACCACCTACGGCAGCTGAATTCTACGCTTGATAGGCACGTTCTACTCTACTCGATGAGGAAGGCCTGCCCCCCCCCCCCCCCCCCTCCCCCCGACGGGCTCTTTCTTTTTTCAACGCACGAATGTGGTTCCGCATCACCGAGGCACCCCCACACATCTGAGCATTCCGATCTTCCATAACGAAGCCGAAAAACGGGTTTGTGCGTGCGCTAGCCGCTTCCTCGGGTTCTCGTTACAGTCGCTGACAGAGATACGGACTCTCGCCATTCGTTAATGTCAGCGAGAAAAGGGGGTCAAAAGCTGCCGTAGCACGTAATCTCGTGACTCACTGACTTCTAATGAGGTGACGGAGTTGACGACTCGATGATATTCTCGTTTTTCTTTCTTTTTTTTATTTTATTTGCGAAGAAGGCCGACGACGTTCGAGTGCGCTCATGCGAGGAGTGTAATTCCTCTTTTGCAGCATGCCTTGAGGGTGGGCTTGTCTCTGACGCAAAACCTTGCCCCAGTTGTAGCTGCTGCCGTGCGCTGTGCGCGCAACGAGTCAACCTGGCGGCCATAACGGCACTGCAGCAAGTTATGATCTGCCAGAGCTTGCCCCCGCAATGAAAGCACTGCATAACGTGCGAAGCAATAGATGAAGGAGGCGATTGGCCTCTCACACTCTTTGTGTCTGGCTAGGTTATAAGCCGAGCGCGTCCCGATTCGGGCAGCGATTTTATAGCCTTACTTCCACAAAGGCACGCGGAGTTCTACATTCGTTCCGCTGCTTTAGCATCCTTTCGTTTTCTGTAAAATTGCTGAGAGCTCGCCGACTCGAGCATCCCAGCGCCAGGCCATATAAAAACTTGATCGGTGCGTGTATAGGTCCTTAATATAAAGAATATACAGTGACAGTCTTTCTAGAGCGTCCCTGATAACAATTTCAGAACTGTCTGCGCTTAGGTTGTCAACTCGGCATGTATGATTGCACGTGAGCCTGCAATATTGCATTGCGAGATGGGTGCACGCAATCCATTTTGCATTTCATATCTTAATGGAGAAAAAAAAAAGAATGACACGTGGTTGCGCTACGCTCGGGTCAAAGGACTGTTGAAGCCCCTTTGTTATTCAATCTATGGACGATGATCAGTATCTGCAGTACGCCCAATATTCACCGGATGAAACGCAAATGCTCCAACGCGATAAATAATTAATTATAGCGCTGCTAATTGCGACCAGTCCTGGCTTTACTTCGAAACGAAGCGCCCAGGAAACGTGTAGCCATACCGAGCACCGCACAGCGCTGATCGCAAGTCATAAACGATTGCTCTCATCACGCCTTCTCCGCGCGAGTGTATCGCTGTTGGTGAAGCCGGCTGCCCTCGTAGAATGTCACAGATAAAAGTCACTGGACGAGTCATGCTGGTGTCGAGGTTTTGAGGTGATTCATTTTATAGTCGGTCGCCCGCACAGTCTTCAATCTGAAATCACGTATTATGTTCGGTGACTGATGCCATTAACACTCGGGCAGATATACCGATGTAAAAAGAAGAATCCAATAAAACAACCTTCTCAAGACGAATATTTTAAGTCAGTACTATACTTTAATGAAATACGGTCGTCGGTGTAATACATTCATCGAGCATGCATAAATGGTGGAATGAAGGGTTGGTTTACACTGTATGAGACAGTGGGGATGCTACGTTTTGGGTCACTGTAATGTTGAACGAACAGTTAGCCAAAACACCTGTCTTCGCAAGAGAAACGCGTGCGAAATGCAAGTGAAATGAACGTCGGACGACACGCACCACTGTAATGGAACGTTCGATTGGTCGTTCCAGAGCAAGCTTTTAATGGCACTGAGGTTGCACAGGACCGCTTTAAAAGTGGTATCACAAAAATAAGCCAGTCAAACCGTATTAACCTGACTTCTCTGTCGCCATTCCATCCCACTTATGATCGCTTCTTCTTCTTTCTGGTGTTTCACGCGCCAAAACCAGTTCTGATTATGAGGTACGCCGTAGTGGAGGGCTTCGGAATAATTTTGACCACCTGGGGTTCTTTGACGTGCACTACAGCGCAAGCACATGGGCGTTTTTGCATTTCGCCTCCATCGAAATGCGGCCAGCCGAGGCCGGGATTCGATCCCACGATCTCGTGTTCAGCAGCGCAACGCCTTAGCTGACAGAGCCACCGCGGCGGGTGTAAAGCTTAGCTGCTGTCTTATGGAAATTTCGAAGCACTGCCGAAGCACCCTGAAACAGACTATTCGAACAAGCCGCAATTAATCCAGGGTGTATCCTCCCCGAGTGGTTGCCCAATCGCGGAGAAACTAGGAAATGCTGATCCCGACAGCGGTAGCCAAAATCATCGATCCTAGCGACCATTTCTGAGAATTCTGAAAATGATCGTCGAAATGAACTTCGCGTCCCTGCCGCCTAAACCTTCATTCGTCATTCAGTGCTGCCCGTAAATTTAATCAGGCACGTACTGTACATAAAGCTACGGTTCGCGGAACATTGATTTTGTTTTATTCATTTATTTATCTCATCGGCACCTGCATCCAGACAGCTGTCGATTGTTTCAAGGCTCACCGCTATATTAGTCAAGGCAGCCGGTCAGTGCATGGTAAACAGCTCTTACCGATGAAAATGCTCTGCTAAATCGTCCCCTCTTTCTTTTTGTCACTGTGTCCTTGGTAATGCTATATGGCCCTGTTAAATCGAACCTTTCTTTTCCAATCCATCCTGGACTTGTGCTGCTGCCCTTAAAGGACGATTAAATCCCTGTTCCTCGGAACAAAAATGAAGAGGCAATGTGTGGAGCGTTCTCAGGCGCCATGAATGACGTTTCATAACTCTTCGCCGTGTTGTAAGTAAATATTTTTTTTTCCGGGGAGAGTGCTGGACTTATCTTAACACAGCGGACGCGCAACGGGTGCACTCCTCGATAAGCGTTGGCCAGCGCTGAACGGGAATCCGCTACCCGCCCCTCGGAAGACTAAGCGACATCACCGCCAGCGCGTCTCGGTAAGTGCTTATCTGCTCGTTCAGACCCGTGGGCGCATTCTCACGATGTCGTTTTCTCAACTGTGTCCGCATTGCGTTCGCCCGGCAGGTGAAAGAAAAGTGGGCGAAGAGATGGCAGCGAGTTTTTAGAAAACACGTGACAAGAAGGCGCGTCTCGCACTGCAGCGACGACAAGCAACAACAACAGAAAGAACGTATAATCTCGGTGCGTGGGCCTTGTTCGCGAACTTGGCGGCGCATTTCTCGGCGAGCGTTGGCCTAATAGGACGGCTAATCGACCGCCCACCTGTACGGTTTCAGAATGTCCGTGGCACTCCATCAAGAGGAGCAGCAACGAGAGATATTTAAAATGCCCACGCACTGCTATACGAGGGAATCTGACCAACCGTCCCGACTCTTGTGAGATAAATATAGCGGCCTTCCGAGGCCGTTACTTCATCCCCGGTCGAATTGGCAGGCCAAAGCAGGAATTGGCGAAATCTTTTTTGTTTCTTCCTTTTCTTATTCTTTCTAGCCTCCCCGCCGGGTTTCTTATACCATGCTCGATCATTCTTAGGGACAGTCTCATCGCCCTCCTGATGGCTAATTACCGTTCTTGCTTGTCTGCTTCAGCTGCATCTTTTACAGAGCCCACTGTTATGGGCTCTTCGCAGTGCTTGAGGAGGAGGTCGGTGAAAAGCGTCGTAACCCAAGCCGGTGGTAAAAACAGCTGGGTTCACATGCCTGTGAATTCAGTTTACAGATAGCACATTCCTTATGAAATTATAATAGGACTATTCTACAACGCTTTTTTTTTTCTTTTTTAACGCCTACATGCTTGCGTTTGGGCCGTGCCATGGCCCTAACGTAAGCAAGTAAACAGGCATTTTTCGTGTGTGTACTCCTTCTATCTAAACTATATATAGCTTAGAAAGAAGAATATAGAGAGAAGGTATAAACCGATGGGCTCGATTTTGTTAATCATGACCATATAAAGCCAACAGACAATGAAGTCAAGGAAAGCATCGGGGAAATGCCCGATGCATTTCCTTGGCTTCATTGTCTGTTGGCTTTCTATATGGTCATGATTTTACATAAATATGAGGCAGTGTTTGTTTGTTTATTGCTTTGTTTTTTCGAAAGTCAGCCCCTTTCCAGAAGGCGGCCCATTTCGAGCATCTGCCATATTGTTTCTGCACAGTGCCACAAAGTTCATAACAGGGCTGTCACGCAGAAGTGCATCTCGTGAGCTTAGTTAGTGAGTTACTGCTCCACGGGCGACATACATACATGCAGATAGGAGGCGCTCATGCTCTCCGCCCTGACTCTGTATACGTCTGTTCATGGCACCATATTTTCGCACTCAAACTGTTTCGCACTCAAACTCTCAGTTACAAATTCACGACCCATCTTTCGCGTCGTCTGCTCCGTCGCGACTGCTATTGTTCGTTTGGTTACCTGTATCGAACGCTTCACCACGTAATGTTCGCTTCAACTGTTTAACTGTATCTGTTTTGTACATTTCTGTTGCAACTGTCGCTGGAAACAAGTCACTACAGACTCGGAGTTCCCAGTGGTATATTCTCTCCTGGCCACATTACCGTCGTTCACCGGGCATAGCACGGTACCGATAGCAAAGCAAAAGAAACGGCGCACGGGAAAGCAGATAACCAACGCCGCCCGCGGCAAGACAAACTGTGGCAACCGCCGCGCCTCCATCGAATCGACACCGACGCAGCACAACCTGCAAGTCGCGGCTCGTTAAGTCCACCGGGCCTTCGCGATTGTTCACCGACGCGTCGCTTCGCGCTGGGACAGTTTGTGTACAGCGTGCTTGGATCCCTCCGCCGCTACTTAGTGCAACAGGCCATGCCACGACCACCGCTCCCCCAAGCTTAGCTCCCACCGAACCTATATAGATGGTGCGATGAGTCATACCTGCTGCTCTCTTTGATGATATCTCCCCCTTTCCCCTTTCACCGACTACTCCTTTTGTTAGTTGCCCCTCCCCCCTCAGCATCCCATCTGGTCATCAATGTATCCGCTCCCACCCCGCCACAAGTCCCCGCTCTACTGGTGCAGGGTGCCGTGCATTCAAAGCAAACGAGTCTTCTGTTGCAAATCAAGCAGTCGGTTGTTGCCCTGTTGCGCCAAAGTGCCCGCGTAGGCTGGCGTCTCCAGTTTGCAAGTACTATAGAGGCTGTGGGCCGGAAGCCTCCCCTTCTTATCACGGGACCTTTATTCTCGAGTCTCCGAATCAAACGCCTGTTCTTGTAATACTACGCCACGTGAAATTATATATGCCCCGATTGTCAACTATAGCGTGAGTGACGCGCTGTTTCTTTAATCCTATTAACGAACAATATGCGCCACGTGTCAATATGCTCTGAAGGGTCTCATTCATAATAATTGGGGAACAAAAAGAGTATACCCGTGCTTCCGCAAGCGTACGTCAAGTCGGTTAACTGTAGGAAGTGCATCAATTGCGAGAGGTACGGGCTATATACAGCACACTCGTCTAAGTGTGTCGAATTAACGGAGCTTTATGCAAAACAGGCCCGTTCTTTTAAGCCCAGGGCACTATCTTTGGAAAGCATGGTTGCGCGAACAGGAAAAGAAAGGCTTGGAAGGAAAAGTAGGAAACGGCAGGTTCAGCGCCTAACCTGTCGTTTCCTACTTTTCTTTCCAAGTCTTTCTTTTCCTTTTCGCGCAACCATGCTTTCCTCAGATGTCAACCAACTCGCCCAGAAACAAGTTCTACTCGGCACTATCTTCCTTGTTACTGAACGTGTGAAGAAGCTCGTCTATTGCTCTCGTTATTGTTTCCAACAATGTTACTTACCCTGTTCGAGAGAGAGAGTTTTTCAGTGGACCGTGTAAGCGTGCCAACGCCTCGAAGGGCGGCAGCTCTCGAGACGGCAGCGCTGCCTATTGGTATGCTAAAGTTTACTCAGTTAAACATACTAGAAGAGGAGTACAGTACACAGCGATCCAGCATGTAACGCGAAAGGACAAAATAGCTATATTTTGGTGCCTACATTTCGACTATTGGGCAGTCACACATAAAGCAAAGAAAATATACAACACTGCAGAAGCTCCACAAAAGAAGTGTTGAAAATTCATTGTGCACACATAACCCTGCAGCGCATGGATGTTTTGTTTTAGCCGGCATGTCTCTCTTCGTATCACTGAAAAGCTTTGTCACGATCCGGTTTTTAGGCCCATTGCAGTGGCCGCAGATGCTGGCTGTTCCGACATTTTTTTCCGAACGCCTTTCTCCGCACGCTTATGGTCTGTCAGTATCAACAACTTCGCTGTAGGAGGAGGAGGAGGAACGAAAGAGAGAAGGTGAGGATGATAATCAGAAATGCGTCTAGTTGGCTACGGGAAGAAGGGAAAGGGCGAATAGAAAGATGAACACGCAAACGACCTTAAGCGCCAAGTTATGGGACATAGATCACGTTTTTCCGCTTCTGCTTTGACGCTTCTATCTTGCGTCGCCTGAATCCCGCGCGGCATTCACGGCCGAATTAAATACCATGCGGTTTTCATACAGAATGTTCCCGGCCGCGACTATACGGCGCGCGAATCGAGTCCCATGACAGAGACGCGCCGACGCGGCGCCTCAGACACGCGCGAAAAGCGCTCCATGTGGTTGCCCCTACACCTTCCACCCAGTGTAGGACTATTTCAATGTAGCTAACGACATTTGCACACCACCAATGGAAGGGGCGGGCAAGCACGCCGCACCGAGCGCAATGCGCGAAACACGCACAGCCGAACCACGCACGGCCAGAGCGGCCGTCTGTGACGAAGCGTAACGGTCGCTTCTGTTCCGGAAGAGCTTCCAAGGGGGGAAATAAACGTAAATAACGACAAAAGCAATATTAACAGCGTATTTTCTATTTCTCTTGAAAGAGGTGGCTGCAGTAAAAGGCGACACGCGGCATAGCCCCTCATTGAAAGTCAGCAGATGCGCAAACGCACCCGCACGCAAGCAGTGGACGGAAACCGGACAGTTCAGGGCAATTAGCTTCCCTTCACAAGCACCCCCGTCGCGCCGCTCTTCAGCGCACATCAGACTCGCGCGGTGCGAGGTTTGAAGTCGTATACCATACCAGGTTTCAGAAACAACGCGATCGCGCGCCATAGCAGAGTGCAGCCCTCGTCCTGCTATAGCGCCGTGTACACGACGTGCAAGCAGGACTAAAATTGGGGTGTCCAAATCACGGCCTCTCTGCACTCACCAATGATAAAGGCCGCGGAGAGGGAGCGAGGTCTCGGTGAGTGTTCTCAGTTTTCGCTCGGACAATGGACCTCGGTTGCTTGGTCCGGCGCGTACGTGAACAAGGCCGCGATGCTCCTTTCAATGGCTATCAGGGGGAACAAAAGCGGAACTCGAAGCGAGTAGGAAAAGTAGGGGGGGGGGGGGGGGGGGGGTGCAGCCGCGGGATAGGGGACGAGTGTCGGACGCATCCTGCTGTGCGGCTATAGTTGTGTTCTTTCTCTTTCGGGAGTCCAATTACAACCGAAACGGCGCTGTTCAACAGGACGGCCACGTACGGGGACAACGGCGCGGATGTGCCGAGCTCATCAAAGCAGCGGGCAAGGGGGGAGGACAGCCGTGACGGAGTGTGAGCTAATTGCCAAGTGACCTGCGAGGATTGCCGGCGTCGCTGTACGCTTTCGCGCGTACGCGCGTCGCGTTCACTCCGATAGCGATGGAACGAGGGCACCACTGTTCAATCTGCGCCTGTGTTGACAAGGCGGTAGGTGCGGGAGCAGGCCCACATGACACAATGAACCTGTGTAGGCTGCCGGCCGATCACTAACTGTTATTATATGAACGAGAACTTCTGTCAACTCGCGTCTGGGCCCGTCATTCCCAACCCTTCTCGGACCACAATCACCAAGGTTCATGTGTTGCTTGCCGTCGGCCGCCATCGCTGATAATGCGTCCGACGTCATGAATGGCTGGAATCTGATCTTACGAGCAGTTCATTCGTAAGAGCTTATTTGTGAATACGAGACTTCGTTTCCGGGTTAGCTCAGATGGTAAGAGAGACCGCGCCGGAAATTCGTCAATACCGGGTTCGATCCCCGTTCCTTTGTATGGTTTCGCGCTAATTTCGGGTGGGAGGCACTCACATTGCGTATTGCCACAGCACTAGCGCCGAATTAACAAAGCTTTTCTTTCGGGCGAGCTGTTTCTGATTGGTCACCCGCTTTCTCTAATGAAATGCTCACTGTCACTATTCGATGGTTCTCGTTCTTACAAGTTGATCGAAGTTCGTCGGACTTGAGACGTTCGTCGGCGCAAGGCACCGAAGTGCGGGAAGAAGAATTTAAAGTATTTCTTGTACAAAGGGTCCTTCTACATGTTTTAGTCCTTCTTTTCAACTAAGACCCACAGGCGCTGGTGTCGTGGTTTGAAACGTCTGTGTTTATACCTTCTTCCCGCTAACCGCATTTAGGTACTTCGCGCTGCATTCACACCATAACACTTCAACTCGCTCGAATCGCTACGCTAGAAATTTGTTACCTGTATATTCTGTTGCTTTAAGTGACAACTGTTTCTCTTCTGATTGTGTTACTTGACCTTTCATTCTCTTAACCTTAGCAGAGTATCAGCCACTAGCATAAGTAACGTGCATCAACAACACTTTTCGACTGAGTTGCCCACACCATGCTTAGAATAGGAGCTCCGTTCTTCAAGTGAGACAAAGACGACACTTCCCACCAAACGCGGGGGGGGGGGAAGCGTAAATCTGAAAGCCGCTTTCGATAGATCTTCGCGAAGCTTCGCTAGCGGCGAACTAACAACGCCAGCTCTCATTAAAGTGCAAAGCAATTTTACGCGCTTAAAAACACTTAAGAAAGTGTTTCTCTCTCTCTCTCTCTCTCTCTCTTTGTTCGCGAAGCCGTGTCGCTTCTACGCAAGGGAAGTTTGCCCTCCGGCGGGAGGTGTACAACGCACAGCGAAAAAGAATAAAGTACCCGCTCCTCAACCCAGCAGCAGATGCCATCGGCCGTGGCACATGTCGCTCGCAGCGAGCCCAGTGCAGAAAGTGGCTCATCTTCAGTTTTTCGACGAAGAGGAGCGCGAAGTGGCTCTGTTGCGGACGTACTGCCGAGGACAAAGGGAACGAATTAGCCGCGACGGTTCATTAGCGAAGCCGGGAGAGGTCAAAGCGTCTTTGGACGGCACGGGTCCCGAGGAGACCGCTCCGTGCCGCCGCGTCGCGCTGCTCCGGACAGTTAGCCCGTTCCAGAAGCAGCTGGGTTACCGCCCCCCTACAAGCTTGTTGCTTTCTGGTTCTTACTTTACATGTCGTTCAGTCGAGGGGACTGTGGCGTACGTGCTACAGAGTATTGGCAAGAAAAAATGGAAACGAAAGTATACAGCGAAAAGCTATCAGATGAGATATCTTGATTTGATTTCTTGTTTCCAGGACTCCAATTCCGCTCGCATTTTAAGAAGATGGGCAGAGGGTGTTCTTACTTTGCCTAGCAGGAACCGCGCGCATTCTGTTGTTATGATGCGAAGAGCGGAATTATGAAAACCGGCCGTGGTAGCTTTAGTGGCTATGGCGTTGAACTGCTAAGTGCGAGGTCGCGGGTTTTAACCCTGTCGCGGCGGCCGCATTTAGACGGGGGCGAAATGCACGAACGCTCGCGTACTTAGATTTAGGCGCACGTTAAAGAACTCCAGGTAGTAAAAATTAATCCGAAGTACCCTGCTACCACATGCCTTATAATGCTCATAATCATATCGTGGTCCCGGCTCGTAAAACCCCAGAATTTGATTTTTTTTTTATTGCGAAAAAAACAACAATCAAGTTCGAGATTGCGGAAGAAAGAAAGAAAATGTGCGAGGGAGAAACAGATCGACAATATAGCAGGATCTATTATCTTGCTAAGATCAGAAATAACGCTTATCGCCTCACACGCTGTTTCAACACAGTTTCCTGAAGCGTATAAAGTGATCTCCTACTGCTTGCCTTCCTGCAAGAGAGAGAGAGAGAGAGACGCTTATTTCTCGCAACGCTTAATTAGTCCGCGTCATCATTGGAAATACAGCTAGCGAGTAATTAATAATGAACATGCCGGTGGTTAGGCGCGTTGCGTGGCCTCTTTAAGCGCACTCGGTAAACTCCCCTGTTGCCGACGTCAGATATGCCTAGGCGGGCGAACAGCTGCCGGCCCAGCGTTCCAAGCTAATCCCGCCTTGTAGCAAAAGAAGCACCATCGCCACCACTGTGGCAACTTCAAAAATATGACGTGCGATGGAACTTGACTGGTTTCATAAGAACGACATTCGTACAACCGCGATAAGTAGTGTGACAGATGATGTTGCGATACGCCGCGAACTGTATCTTTGCAAGCCTTTACCGGAGATGAGGTGCAACGTAACATGTTTACAAGCTATAGCTATAGCAATCATCGCGAAAGCTTCACCCGGAACTCCGCACTGTTGTGCGAAACTGTTCCGGCGACATGCCCAGGACAGCCAAGCACAGAGGCAATGTTGGACTGTAGTCAATTAGTAAACGTGACAGGCCTGCCTATTTTAGTATTAACTGCAGGCGGCTCGGCCCCAGCAGACTCGCCGGTGTACGTGTCACCTCCGTCTGCTCGGTTTAGCGGCGAACAAGTCAGCGCCCCGGGTGGGCAGACAGCCAGGAAGGTTTTGTGCACGGTGTCTAGAGAAACGGGCCGACATTCCCTCTCAGCCCAGTTCGAGCCCCGTCGGTTGCGTCAACCGCGAGTGACGCGTCGTATATGGCGGCGGCCAGCGCATCTGACGCGGCCGTTTAGCGCAGCCGCTCTGGCCGTGACAAATTAGAGGCGATAGACACCACCACATTCGACGCGCCGCCCTGACAGCTCCTTCCGCACCCGCCCGACACCCACTTCCCTTTCCATACCTCTCCAACTTTCCGCACCGTGCTTAGTTCCGCGACAGGAAGGGGTGGCGGGAAATGGGGACAGGGGGTGTGGGGGATTGCGTCAGTTCCAATAGGGCCGGAGTGTGTCCGTTGCGGAGTCGATAATCGCGCTCAGTTTTCCCCGACCAAGAAGCGATTCCCGGCGAGTCAAGACCAAGAAGCTATCGTCAAAAAGGAGGAAGGCTCGTTAGGCCTAACGATGCTCAGCAGCCAGGATCGAAGCGTAAGAGCGTCGCTCGTTGCGTTGTGTGCCGTGCTGCTGCTGCTGCCACCGCGGCGGAGCTCTTCCCCCCGCTGGAAACCAAGCGCGATTACATAGCCCGGGCTCCTGTAACGGCTCTCGCGTGCTCTGGCTGGCCCGGGCCATCGATACTCTTCGCCACCGCCTGGCCTCCTCAGTAGCAGCTGCAAGCGTGCCATAAATGGAGGGAAGGCGGCGCTTTCAGGCTGGCTGCGTTTCACCTTCTCACGTGCCGCGCGCGAACTCAGTGGTACACGCCGCTTTGTACACAAGCGAACGACAAAACGACCATGCTGCTGGCTGCCGCTTCAGCTACCGCGGTGTTTACGCAGGCGCATTAACAGAACCGTGTCAGGGACGAACCTATGCGGGGCGCGGCGCGAACCAGCGATGAATTTCCGCGCCGTCTTTGTTTTTGTTTTTTTGCCCAACGCGGTCGCGAAGACGCCGCCGGCTAATGACTGCCACTCCGATGATGACCGGGCGGAGCCGGTGGCATCCCTACACAGAGGTGAGTCGAAGCCAAGCACCGCGGCCGTCCCTGGGGCGAAGAGCGCGGCCTGCGAAACGAGCATGAAGCGGCTGCTCTTGTATTGCAACCGCTTCTCGTGCGCTCTGCTGAGAAGTCAGTAGGAGAGGAGACACCACGGTGGCAGTCACGCGGATTGCTGTTACGAGACGAGAGCTCGGCCTGCACTGCGCAAAATTAGACTGCATTAAGTGTGACGCAACCGGCGCGCGGGAATGTGGCGCCATTAGGAAACATGCAATTTGATGCTCTAATAGAAGTACATTCTCCTGGGTGTCGACGAACTTGCCATCATCTGTTTGGCTTTCGCTACTATATACAGAGGAAGCGCCCGTCATCGAAAGCGAGAAGTGAACGTATAAACCGGTGCTTTAGCTATACGTTCGTCGAGATCACCGTCGATTTAACTTTTTCTTTCGTTTCCGACCCGGTATATGGTGTTACAGCCGACTGTGGAACTCTCTCCGTATGTGCAACGTTTCTCGATAACACACGCGCGCATGAAAAGGAAGCACTCCAGCAGAGCCGCAGGATTTGCCTCCGGGGATTGCGCAGCGTTCCTTGGTATGGCCAGTTTGAAGCGCCAGCCATTTATCCAAAACGGCTAATACTCCATCTTTTGCTTTCTCGAGAGGAAGACCTCCCAGAAGGCGGCAGTATAGTAGGCAACGGAAAAATGGCTGTTGCGAAAATCGTTCACGTTTTGCACGTCGTAATGACCACGTCGACTGCCGGAATCCACAACCCGGCATATGACAATGTTCATATGTGCGCGCGTTCGTGCGCGCGTGCTTTGTGTGCCGCCTATAAATCCTTGCCAGGAGCGTCTGGCGACCGAGTCGTGATGCATCCAACGGAAACAAAATACGAGTAGATATGGGCAAGAGTTTCGACGCTAGCGAAATTTGGGCAGCCGTACTCGCTCTTCGTGCGTGTCCGCTCAGACGACAGAACGTGTTGGTCGAAATAACGTACCAGGGACATGCCATAATCAGTATGGCATTCTCAAGACGCTGTAGTCCATTGCCCGTCAGGAGCTGTAAAGCTGTGAGACACTGAGGATACTTAGAGTGCCGAAGTCTGGGCCCGCGTTCGAAAATGTCTTTTACGTAAGAGCGTTTCCTCATTGCCCTGCGTTGGTGTGCCCGCCACTCAAGATAGCGATTGGCGAGACGAAGATGTCCACTTGCACACTGCACTTGCACGCAAGGGGCCCTTGTATCGCCTTAGGCGTCAAGCCCCAAAATTGACTGCTGCAGTCACGCGCTCAGCGGCGCAGAACACCTGAAAACGAGTGAATAGCGTTTAAGGCTTTTATTATCAAGCCCGAAGTGTTGTTGTCGTTGCAGTCGTCTTCGTCGTTGTCCTTATTGTTTTAAAATTGAAAAAAAAAATTCGAGTCTTTTTTTT
Organism: Dermacentor silvarum; assembly: GCF_013339745.2. Lineage (NCBI taxonomy): Eukaryota > Metazoa > Arthropoda > Arachnida > Ixodida > Ixodidae > Dermacentor > Dermacentor silvarum. The sequence goes on along the minus strand of NC_051157.2, from coordinate 49,758,694 downwards.
TTAGAAATTTAGGGATTTAATGAAAAGTGCGATAGGGGCTTTTCAAACAAAATATCAGTGTTGTTGATGGATTCATAGAATGGTGCGTTGTTGTAGTTGTTCCCAGGTCTATACGCTTCCACTGACTGTGCACCTAGGAAAGTATAGCATGTATAAAAACACCGCTCAGAGCTGCTAACGAAACTGTGGCGCAGTTGTCGACACACGGGAGGCCTGAAGATTGTAACTGATTTCTCACTGCGCTCGGTTCTTTTTATCTCACCCTTTTTTTATGCATGCCACAGCGTCGTCAGCGCGGTCCACCGGATCCGGCTGACCACACGTACACGGATCTGCATCGGCGAGAGTGCGTGCATGGTTGCTGACCGCGGACACGAGGACCATCCGGTGGGGGCGTCGCGCTCCCGCTGTCCGGGGGGCCGGAAGAGGATCGGTGGGAGGCGAGCACGATGGACCGTCGCTTCGATTCCCCGGCGGGCATCGGTTCGGGGCTCAATTAGAGATCGAAGCGCTGGCGGCGCCACCGCGCCTGGGAGTCGATGGCCGTGGGAAGTCCGGCTCCGGCCAGATGAATGTTTCATATATAGGGCTCGGTAATGGGCCGAATGCGGCTCGCTATGCAGGTCGACGCCTATAGACGGGCGCGTTGCGTGTACGCACACCCTTGACCACGCATCATGTGCGAATAACTTTTCAGAAATCGCATTGTACAGGTGCATGAACTTACCTTGTAGAATTAATAAATGCAACATGAAATGGTTTTTGTTGTTGTAGGTTGTGGTGGTGGTGGTGGTATTTAATGAACACTGCAGTGCACCAACGAAGTTCAAAATAATTCTGGGGTTTTCCGTGTCACTATAACCAAATAATGGTTATGAAGTAACCGATGAAGTATGATTCGCGGATGAATTTATTTTTGACCAATAACATATACGTCAGCCGTAGAGGCTCACAAGAGAACCAGGAAGCAGAAACAAACGATATGGTTTTTGTCTTGATACCTATTCGCAGTACGCACAACTTGAATGAACCCCACCTTGTCATTCCAACTCAACTTCGTCACTGTCTTTCGACTCAGATGTAAACGCACTCGTTAAAAGAGTTTCCGAGACGACAGCTTGACACAGAAGACAGACAGGTCCTGCGTTGACACCGGCACCAAAGACAGGGAGCAACAAATGCAGCAACGAAAATATAAAACCATAAAGAAAACATTCGGCACAGCGACGCGACGCCCTTTATTTCATCCTCTTTGTCGAAGAGGAAGAGCGAGACATCAAGCGAGTCGAGAAGGAAGAGAGAGAGTGAGAAAACGAGCAGCAAAAGACAAGGCCAAGCTGCGCAATATAGAAGGTGATCCGGAAAACACAAGCGACCCGGGGCGCCCTCTGGGGACCCGCGACAAGTGACACGATCGCGCGGACACTTTCCGCCCCGCGACAAAAGACAGCGGGCACCGTAGGGGGCGGGGGAGAGGCGTCCACGTCGACGGGTGGACAGCACGGGCTGTCGTGTTCATCACGGCGTCACGCTCGGTGATCCCTCATTCATGAACGCGCTCCCGTCGTCTATAACGCCGGCCGCTCAGCAAGACGACCCCCCATTCAAGCAGCCGGGTCAGATCCGATCTGCTTCTCTCGGGCCACTGGCAAGAAAAGGCGAACGGTTACTTCGGGCCGCCCATGCAAGCTCTCTCTCTCTCTCTGTGTGCGCGCCGTAACGAAAGGCGCGTCGCCAGGAAATCTTGCTGCCTCCCCCTTTTGTTAGCCGCGGTGTGTTTACAAGCGGGTAGACACGATTGCGACGCCTCTTCGCGCCAGGGGCCCATACGCCCTGTCCCCCCTTTGTGCACAGTTGGCGACAGAAACAGCTTCGTTGCGGCGAGATTGATTGCGAACGCCCGCCTGCAGTGCCGATTAATTCAAACTTACGCGCCCTTGGTGAGTAGCTCGACATGGATATCTTTGAGTGAGTGATATCTTTGAGTCAGCGTTGTCTCTTTCTTCTTACTCGGTGCCTTCCCCGTCTCTGGCACCGAGAAAGAGCCGTCCCTGGACGCGTTTCGAGCTGCGGCCGTGCCCCGGGTTCTCGCAATACCTTGAAGAGAAATTGTGCTGCGCGGTGTTGCATGTGCGCGCTCGTTGCCCTTTATCGGCGCACTTCGAAACATAGTCGGACGCGATTCGATAACTTTCGGACTCTCGTACGCCTCGCGCTCACAGATCGTAACGTCACAATACGCCTCGCTCTTTCTTTTTTTTTTTTTCCCCTTTACTTTGTTTCGCGATGGCAGCAGTGGCGCCAGTCGGCGCCCGCCTGGCACATCGTCAGCCGCGCAAGACCTCCCTGCTACGGAAGCTGAGCCTCCTTTTTTCGACCATGGTTTTCCGGTAACGAAGGAAGGAAACAAAGTACATAATCGCCGCACACATCTGTCTCCATCGCTTCTGTTCTCGCGTGAACAAACGCGCCTAGGGGGGTAAACATTCATGATGCTGCATACAATTTCGTGCTCCAGTGCGCGCAAATTGAATGCTTACGCTCACGACCCCGTCCGCCGAGTAAGAAGTCCGTTCCGCCGCTTCTTCTTCGTCATGAAGGCGCAGCATAGCTATAGCTGAGCGTCTGTATCCAAAACGAGCCTAGCGAACCAACGCGCAACGACCTCCCATCTACACGAGTCAACTGACTCTGGAAGAAGAGTACAACGGCGCGCGCACATCTCCATCGGTCCTCATTGCCGACTCAGCCGGCTGTAAGCATCCATCAGCCGGCGCGGAACGGCTTGTGGGAGTCAAAAGAAGCGGCGCGCCGTCGACGCCGCCGCGGGTACTGCATGCAACCATTTCATTAGCCGCCGCTATTCTTCGGCAGCGAGCGTGCTTCGTTGTGGCCGCGCGAGTCGGGTCCGCCACGCCGGCGCTAAGCGATTGCGCAACGCTGCGTCCCCGCCTCCTGCTTAGACCACCGCTTATTAAGTCCCCCCCCCCCCTCCTTTACACTTATACACACACAGGCAAGTGCACCAGGAACCAAAAATACGGAACCGCACCGAAAGCCACAAGTCATAAGAAGTGACTGCGAGCCCACTCAGAAACGCCCGTGCGTAACGTCGTGGCCCTTAATTGCGTTCAGCATGGTTGGCGCCACGCTATGGAGTTACGATCCCAGAGATAGTCACGAAGATCGACATGTGCCCAACCTGCTTAAGCCTCGTGAGCCCTGCTTCGTATTCTTGGCACCTTATCTCAGCTCCGTGAATCTCTGTAAGGATACCCTTGACGTATTGTGGCGTTACGCGTTGGAACGATCCACGGAGAGGCAAGCAGTCAGCATTTCCGACGCGGACTGCTGACGTGTACGTATAGAAAGGGTGTAATGCACTTTCCCCTGTCAACTAACGCTGCACGCAATTACTGTAGAGCTGTGTAACGGCTCGCAGTGCACGTGGTGGGTCTGAGCTGATCGGCCGCGGAAGATAAGGCTGCTGCTGTGGCGGCGTTCCAAGCGCATCGCGTGATTACAGGGCGAGTGCGCGCTGAGCGCTCGCCATTTGCATGTGCGTGGCTCGGGCTGGCCACTCCGGCTTGCACCACCTCTTATCCTCCGCGTACACTTGCCTCGCTTGAGGCGAGCACATGCCGTGAGCATACCACGGTGGGATGGCTGGCAACGGAGTCATGTTCCCATGACTTCGCGCTCCTTGGTTTTCAAATTCGGAGACCGTGCGAGCCAGCGCAGTGCCCGTCAATGGTTGCGTATACTTCGGTTAATAGAAAGCAAATAATGAAGGCGGTTAGACCACATCCCACACGCACGAAACTATCCTAAGCAGCGCTAGCCTGAAAAGGTACAGGTGCACTAGCTGACCCAACAAGTGTGTATTCCAGGGAACAGGAATTACGAACGTAAACTAAAAAAGTGGCCTGACAAAGAAGGTGCGTCTCGAATTCAAGCAGTAAGTGAGCCGGCGGTGTATATCGGCTGTTATACACCGTGTTCCGCGTTCGAACATGGTGTGCATCGCTTCTTACCAAATCCGCAGCGCCAGTTCCTGGTTCACTTAATTACAAAATCATATTTAGGACGTGTTTTCGTGGAAGCGTCACTAGCCATCGACGCGTCTATTTTGACACCGCGCACAGTTGCACACCGCTATGTATTGGCTATAAGTAACGACCTCGTGGAACGAATTTCGGCAGGAATTAAGTTATACTCATCACGCAGCGCAAAATACTTCACCATGGACGTGAGCATTCCATGCGCAGAAAGCAACCAGAACATTGATGTGATTTCTCAAGTCGACAGGTCTCTGCGGCCGTTTATAATGAAGCTCGGTATGCAGTTTGGCGAGTATACGTGCAGCTAGTGTCCTTTCCCAAGCTTCTTTCCCTCTGTTACATCCTTCCCCCAGTTTGGGGTAGCAAACCGGACGTGCGTCTAGTTAACCTCCAAGCCTTTCCTCTGTTCTATCTCTCGACCGATGCCGCAGCTGACGCTACGCCAAAAACACGCCCAAAGTGCCGCACATGTAGTCACACGCAGCCATGCAGTTTCCAGCGCACACGGCCAACGGCGTTGTGCGCCGCCCATGCTATACAGCTGGTTACGCGCGCGCCAGCGCAGCCCCGTGCAACACCTGACCATCGCGGCAGCAATGCCCGCCCGCAGCGCGCACACTGGCTGTCGTCTCTCCGGCCTTATAGCGAGAGGCGCAATGCGTCGCTGGCACGCCAGCTCGCGTGGTGGCAGCCCGTCACCGCTCGAGAGGGCTGCCGCCCCTTCGCTATTCTGACGTCATTTCGTTATTACTGCTTGTATGGCAACCTTGCTTCCCCTTTGCGCCGCTACCCTCTTTTCCTCTTTTTCACTCTCTCATTTAGGGACAACAGTGAAGGCTGCATGCTCCTCCCGCATCCCCATTTTCCTTTTCTTTGTTCGGCTTCGGGTGACCGGGATCCAAACAATTCACCGGCTGCACTTGGCGCTTCACAAGCGTTCCCTGCGCTCGAATCACCGATAGTCCCCGAGGGTCCGCTCTTGATAACGACGTGGGAAGAACGGGAGCGCGATATTACACATCGATAGCTGCCACAGGCAGGGACTTCAGACTACATTTGCGGCGGTGGCGAGTCGTAGACCGTCGCTGTACGTCTTTGCTGAAAGTGGTCGTCGCCGTATAGTAGCTGTCCCCCAATGACAATAATCATGCTGGTATGATGACGACAAAAGAACAAAGATTTAAAGAATATCAAGTGCATTCAGCAAACTTTTGGTCACTTTCTCTTGTCCTGTGTCACAGGGCAGAGGAATGAGACAGGACATAGGACACCGCGGATACGCGAGAAGCGCCTCTGGCGTCTTCTTGATATTACATTGTCCCGTCTGTATAGCGCCGTTAAGAGGAAGCTTTAGCTCGGGCCAAACTCTGATGCGGCCTATTCAAATACATATAAAACGCAGAAACGCTTTTCTGAGATAACCCCTGGGCCGATTTTAACTAAATTTGTTGCATTTTAGAGAGAAAGATCAATTCTAGTGACTGTTGGAAGTGAAATTTCGATTGAGGGCCTGAATTTGTTTAAAGAATTTTCAAAAATTCTAAACTTCGAAAAAAAATAGAAGCATGAAGTTTACATATTGATAGCTCTGCATCAGAAAACAGCTTTCGCGGTTCTGTAAACGGCATCCACTAGATCATTCAAAGCAGATAAATTCGATATGTTAATTTATATCTTACGTGAATTCGTTACGTTGCGTACAAGGGTTCTGCAAAAGCTGTATTTCCATATTGCAAAAAAAATTTTTTTTGAGATTCATGGGTAATATATCAGTTTTGTCCGCTTTAGATGTACTATTAGATGCAATGCACAGAATTGTGATATAATTTTTCATTTCTGAATTACAGAGCTGTAACCTTGATAGTTTCGTTCGCTGAAAATTTGGATTTTTGCCAATATTTAATAAAAATTGACAACTAAATCAAGAATTTGAAAAAACAGTCACCAGATTTTAAGTTTTTATTTCAAATGCAACAAACCTCGTCAAATTTAGTGCAGTGGGTACCGAGAAAAAACGCTTTCTCCTTCCACATGTATTTAGATAGGAGCACCCGCGCTAAAGCTTCCTCTTAAGCTTTCAGCTTTTCCCGAAATTACTTCGGCAATGCACACAGCGTGGTGGCCAATTAACAGCACGTTGCCAATTAACAGCACGCTGCCACGAGTTCTTGCATGTCCCAAAGACCGTTGCACCCTTTCGTTCCACTCATTTCATTTTTACAACTCCTGTGAATTTGGTCACACTAGGGATTTCTCATGCTTCTGCGGAACATCACAGGTTTCAAAGAAAGCTAAGGACCACACAACGAGTTGCGAGTGTAAGGGGGGGGGGGGGGGGGTAAATATATGCGGGGCCTAACGCTGAGAGTCGGGAAGATTACGTTGTGGATAAGAGAGCAAACTTGGCTCCAGCAAACGTGGCTATTCCAGTTGAGATCACTAAGTAGAGCTGGCCAGGTTATCCGTATGTAGCATATATATAAACCGTCAACGTACATCAACCACCGCTTATATACGTATACGGAAACCGTATAATCGTATAAGCGGCGGTCGATTAGCGTAAGAGAGTGGCATACCAAGGGAAGAAAAACGCAAACGAGGACCACAGAGAATTTGATAGTTTGATGAGATTAAGGAAATTTCCATGCGTAGGATCGTTGGCAGCGGTCTGGATTCGCCTGTACTGCCAGCATCCTCCTCCTCCTCAGGCTGACTCACGAACAGGGAGAGGTAAGCGGTGACGAATGCGAGTTGCCTTCATCCCAGGAAGTGAACTTAAAACACTCGATGGCGCCGATGATAAAAGACGGTACAACGCGAGCATGCACTGTCCTCAGCGTGTAAATCGACTTCGCACAGAAGGGCCATGCGGATGAGCACGGAGGCTTGCCGCGCGTAGGCGGCGGCGACGCGACGACGCTTGTCGACGCTGTGGGACTCTGGCGCGAAACCCAATCAAGCAACTCGATAAGTCCCTCAGGATCATCCGCGATCAATAATTACTCGCGAGGCCGCCTCGTCCTCTCCTTCTTCCCGGTTCGCTCCCCAACCGTCCGCTGCCCCCGGCCCTGGGTAGCTCTTGGGGATCAAGATTAGGGGCATGTACAGCGTAGAGAGTGAGGGCCACAAACAACCGAGGTGCGTAATCCACTTAGACGGAGCATGCGGATCTGCTGTTCCATCGGCGCCCTGCCGCGGCTTTCTTGCTCTTGAGAGTGTCGCGAGTGCTGTTTACTGCGTAATGCATTTAAGCCCGGGAAACGAGGTGGCATACTCAGTATGCGAGCAAAACGTTTCGTAGCTTAGTATTCGGTGAACTTTCCTAGTATTCTTTTTTTTTCTCTCTCTCTCTCTCGGGCTATCACTGCCTCTGATGTTAACAGCATTTCCATGAAACCCCGCGAATAAACTCATCTCTTTAGGAAGTATGCGGCCGGAGATACCTGGGTTGTGAAAATCATGCGGAAGTCTCGATCTTGTACCCGGGCCCGTATTCACAAAACGCTGTTACTCTAGAATTGTTTGTAAAAGCAAATTCTAGCCAATACTGATGCTGGACATATCATTAGCGAAGGTGGGTGACCAATGGCATTCAGCACTTACCAACGAAAAGCTTTGTAAATTCGGCCCGCTGTTTTTTTTTTTTTCGCCTTCAATGCAATCATCCGCTACCATCCGCCGCAGAATATAGTCTCTAACATGGGCAGCGCCTATTTAGAGTATTTTGTTAAAATGCCTACATAGGGCGCAGTTGCGCTGGCTCGCATATTCTTCAGACTATAATGACCATTCTTTAGAGGCTTCAGAAAACAAAATTTCATACACTTTTCAACTCTTCATGCTGTTGCCACAAATATTCTTTTTCGTAAGCCATTTTAATGGCGTACAAGCAAGCCATCAATGGGCGGAAAGTCTAGTTGAAAAATAAATAAATTATGCTTAAGGAAAGTGTAATGGATTATGAATGAATTCGTTCGCGACAATTCAATTACCTGCTAGGATTAATCGCCCGACAGAGCGCTTAGCTTATAATACGCCCATCTAGAAAGAACCGAAAAACCAGCAAAAGGAGGGGGGGATCGCACCAGCAGCCGGCACCGTGAGGGAAAAACCGGTAGTGCCGCTGGAAAACCGGCCAAGTTGCAATCCTATCTGGAATTGACTAGATGATTGATTGACAAATAGACCCCTGTATACGTATCAAAACAACAACGGGACTTATTGGAGACGTCGTAGCACGAGTAATCGGACTAATTTCGACCAGCTGGGTATCTTAAACCAGCGCACAAAAGGTTAGTGCTCGAGCATTTTTGCATACCGCCCTCACCGAAATGCGGCCGGCGCTGTGGGAACCGAACCGGCGACCTCGTGCTCACCAGCTGAACGCCTTAGATCCACCGGCTGGTTCCTGTCTCTTGGTACGGCCTGCACGGGACTGTAGTCCGCGATGACACCTCTGCGCTGTTTCTTCCATACACTATCGTCTTTCGTGAGAATACAGTTAGCCGGTATACAACTAGGGAGCCTACATGCAAGCGTTGTATGTAAGGCTCCCTAGCTACAACTGCTCTTCTGGTGGTACGTCCGTACCACTGGCGTTTTAGTACTAGCATTTACTAGAGCGCTTTTGAGCAATCAGTAATAACCACAGCCTGCATCACGGAAAGGGAGACGCGGGGAAACATGCAGTTTATAAAATACTTTCAGTATGCGACAGATTCCGGCTTCCACGGCTCCATGGCGCACACAAGTTATCTTGCAATGAGTTAGCGATTTTTTGTTGCACACACTTCGCAGCGACACTCTGAAATGATCATCGACGGTACTCTCCCAAGAAATATATAGAGAGAGGAGAAGAAAGAAATGGTAGGAAAGGTTTTGTACAGTTTGCGACCCTACACGTGGGGAGGGGCCAGGGAAGAGAAAGAGAGAAGACATCAGCCTAGAGCAATCAAACGCACAATACAAGTTGAAAATTTGTTAACGGAGCGTTAGTTTCACTTGCTGCAACGTTTATTCAGTCAATTAAGCAACAGAGGCTGCCGATTTTCGACGTTCGTCAAACGGCGCCGAAAAAGAGAAGAAAAAAAAACTATTAAATCAGTGCTCAGTGTCACGGTGGAGAACGTTCCAGTGAACAAACAAGAAAAACAAATTAACACGAAAAGGCGAGAGGAGTGAATCGACGTTCGATAGTCGAAAATGGCCGAGCAACTCGAGGAGACAGACGCGCGCGCCCGCTTGGCGAGCCAGCAAAAACCGAGTGGGTGGAGGACAAAAGCAAGTAATGGTCGCGCCGGGCCATTGCCGCGAGCGAACGAAAACTGAATCAATCCGCTCGCCTCCCCAATCTCAAAACCTCCTTGCTCACTCGCATACACAACCTCTCCGTTCGGTCTTGGCTCTCTCTCTCTCTCGCCTCGCGCTTTGCTTGTAAAATATCGTTCCGCGGGGGGCCCCGGTTTTATAGCCACCCCCGACGTCGTGTATCGGGCGCCCGAACTGTGTTTCGTTCGAGAATCGTACAAGGCGCCGACACGCAGTCGGATCGCGCGATATACGGAGATTTGTGCGCAATCCACAACCCATAAAACGAAAGCCCCGTTTAGCTTTCTACTTCTTATTTATCATGTTATTTTTCTCCCTCTCCAGTTTCTTCTTTTCTCTTTTTCATTTGTTGTTCGCTCTTAAGCCTGATTTACTTAGCTTCTCTCGGAGGCCTCGCCGACCCCTTCAGTAACAAAGAAGGAAAGACACGCGGAAAAAAAAAAAATGCGAGCCATCGGGCTCAGCTGCGCGATTTCACGTGGCTACAGACGTTTCCGTAGTTTTTGTCGTATTGCTTGGTAGTTTCGTAAAATCACATTAAACGGACGCTAAAGAGAGACAAGAAGTTAACAACGATTGATAAACCACTCTTTCGAAGTTGCGAACGGGCTGATCTTATGCCGTGAGTATGGGAATTGGTGGGCCAGAAAGGATGAGGAAATGGGGGACGGGCAGCGACGCCGCCGTCGAATCCGCGCACCACGCAACGGTCCGTGACGACTTGAACTATATCAGGCCGTCTGCTCGCACCTTGTAAATGTTCAGCAATAAGGAACCGTAATAGAGTAATGACCCAACTTAGAAATGTTTGAGAACATTTCCAGGTTGAGTAGAACATTTTGCGTAAGAAACATTTCTTGCGCAAAAACGACCCGAGTGCGCGAAAATACAGGGGAATTATTCGTGACGTCAAACCCACTAGTGGGGCCGCTGTTTATGCAGAAACGTCGTGGTTCAGAAATAAGGACAAAAACATTTTAATTAATAATATGCTCGTTTAAACTGAATTAAAGCGGAATTAACGCTTCTCACTGGCCTATATTTAAGCATTTGAGCGTTGCAATTTTAGGTGTGCCTTGACTGCTATCGTTTCCCACAGATTAAATTCCAAATCATCGCACAAGGACAAAAAATACCGCGCTTTATTAGAATAATAGAAGCGATCCATCGTCACACATTAAATGGCCCTGATGTCACTTCATTATAAGCATTCTGCCACTATTCCCTTTTATACTCACTGTATTTGTGATGTCATCACAATTATCGTAATTTCTTGCAGTGCTGAGTAAATCTGTTAAGCGTAATACGGGGGGAGGCTTCTTGGAGGAAAGATGTATATAATGGAGGGCACAAACACATGCAACGGACTAAATGAAAGCTGGTTCAGCTGCACCGATGTTTCGTCCGGGTCAGGTCCTAAACACATACATAAAGTGGCCATAAAATCCCAAAATTTTCTGCCAAAATAAGGTAACCGGCGTAGATTACATTGCGGTGCAAGACTGATAGCGGAATGGAAATCGCCACTGAGTCAAACAGCGAAGAATCCGTATATGCAGAATAGCAGGCGTGATTCTTCTCACCGATGCCTTAGCTAGAGTCTATATACTGCCGACGGTCGAAAACGCTATTACGCGGTGACCAACAAAATAATTCGGCGCCGAGGGAAAGGGGGCACGGAAGCACCGCGTTGTCGTCGTTGTCGCCCCTGTAAGTGTCACGCCAGAGGGAGGAGGCTTGCGTGTCGATGCGCATGTTTTCGGGTGTGTATAGATTGCGGACGACGGCGACGCGTGTTTGCCTGCGCCCGACGCTCAACGCTGTCGCCCATTTACCTGGCTCCCTGTATTGATGTCAGGGCGCGAAATTGACGCGTGCGGATCTGCGCACGCTTGTTGAGCCGTCGCTGTTTGCTTACTGTTCTCTATGCAGTCTTTCTCTCTTTCGCAGTTAGGCGTGGCGAGAGCTGCGAACGTGCCGAGAACAGTGTCCCGTTGGGAGAAAAAAAAATATCCGAGGCGTGACAGGGACGCGGAGGAAGATCCGCTACGACAGAACGCGACAATGCACAGTCGTACGCCACATAGACGAGTCCTTAGTAAAACGTCCCCCTTGCGCATTGCGATATCTCCATGCGTCCCCGTGCAATATTTTTATCCGGAAACATATGTGACTTCCGAACCAGCAAGGCGGAATCTCTTCATATATTATTTATTCAGCAAAAGCTATCGAATGTGTTCTTATAGAAAGGAAAGCTTTGACACTCGGAGCCGCCAGGCCACTCGTGCGTTACAAATGCAAACGAAGCAGTGGCAGAAACATTCATTCATTCATTCATTCATTCATTCATTCATTCATTCATTCATTCATTCATTCATTCATTCATTCATTCATTCATTCATTCATTCATTCATTCATTCATTCATTCATTCATTCATTTCCAGAAGTGCGCATGAGCCATAAACAGAGGACAGCCCTTATTTATTTATTTATTTATTCAATACTGCAAACCTTGTACAGGTCCAAGCAGGGTGAGTAAAAAGGTAAACAAGGCAAATACAACAGAGTTAATAACGTTTCAAAAACATAAAATTGAGGCGAAAGGCAATAAAGAATCATTCCTATCAGTTACAGTGCGAGGAAAAAATGAAAACTTGAATAAATCTGTTCGTGCAAAATAGGGTGTCAGCGAAGTAGGATGATGGTGGCGAGTATGCCTTGATGTAGAAGATGATAGATAGGGTGATGGATTGATTGCTAGGTGCCGATTCCACAGCAAGAAAAGAAATTGTAAACGTAACGCTTTCCTTCTTTGTTCGAGACATTGAATTCCATTAGCCTGCATTATTTCAGAGGGTGAGTCATACGGGGAAAATTTCGAGTAAATAAACCGTACAGCCTTCCTCTGTACCTTTTCGAGGCGGGAAATATTGTGTTTAGTAAACGGGTCCCAAACAACGCATGCATATTCAAGTTTAGGTCTAATTATTGAATTGTACGCAAGTAATTTTACACTCGGGGGTGAGTTTTTAAGCTTATGCCTTAAAAAATATAATTTACGGAACGCAGAAGAGCAAATGTTATCTATATGTAAATTCCAAGATAAAGTATTAGTAAGTGTAACGCCTAAGTACTTATATTTAGTCTCTTCCCGCAACGGTGCCGTGCCTAGCGTGTAAGCAAAAGAGAGCGGAGCTTTTTGCCGAGAGAAGCGAAGAAAGACGGTTTTATCAGTATTAAGTTTCATATCCCATGTTTCACACCATTCAAAAATGTTAGCAATATAATGCTGCACTTAATGTAAGCGGAAAAAAAACTATAAAAAAACGGGGAGAGGGGACAAATGAATGCGTGTAGCACGAACGCTGGAGGGACAAAAGAACTGTCTACTGGCCTATCAATTCTAGCAAACAGAAAACGTCCGCAGAAAAAGTTGTCGCAGTTTCACCTGAAAGGCGAAGCATCAATTGCGATAGCAAATTTGTAGAGAGCTATACGGAGTAATGATATTAGCTTTATCAGCTGTATAAACTTGGACATGCAGCTGCACCGGCAACACGCAGAACTGTTGTCGACGCCGTCGGCGTTTTGCCCGCGTTCGCTCAAAATGCGTGCTGCGTTGGTGACTGTTGCCGGAGCCTCTGATGCCGCAGCAAAATGTCGCCTCCCTTCCCTCTCCTCCCCCCCCCTCCCCCACAGCCTCTCGCGCGTCGGAAGAAGGCGCGTTTGCTCTACATATATGGTGATTGTAAAGGAGGAAAGAGACGCCTACTTCTGCAGCCCTTAAGCGAGCACGGCGCAGAACGCGCGTTTGTTCTCCGCCGTGCGTTCGCTCCCCGTGAAAGCGCGCGACCCTCGCGCCCTTTCACTCGCACATACAGCGTTCGGCGCGCGGCGACGATTTCATCTCCATTGACGTCATACGGAACCTCACGGCGACGGCGACGGCGACGCCGACGGCAGAAATCTGCTTTTGAGTGTCCATATAATTGCTATCGCAATAAACGTCCTAATAAACGCCGACAGAAAAATTCAACCTATTTTGTGGAGCGTAAATATTAGCTACGGAGAACGTGCGCACAAATGCGTCTCTGGTCGCTAACCTGTAGTCCCAGTTCGATTGCTCCGAGTCTGACATCACTGCTTTGAGCATTGTCATGTCCTTCCTCCATTCAGGGTGTCCTGGCTAAACAACAAAGGAAGGCTCGAAGAGAGAGAGAGAGAGAAAGAATACATTGTCGATCCTTTGGAACAGGTGTGGAGCAGCGAGAGCCTGATTATCTGACATTTCGTTAGTCATCTCGGCTTCATTTGCTTGTTCCTCTTTCCTTTTCGCCTTTTACCCTCTTCATCTAATCTTAAACACTTGTTCTGAAGTAGCAAGCTCAGCACACAGTAAAGATGACATCCTCTGTTTTCATTAAACTCTTCCATCATCTCTCTCTCGCTCTCTTCGATTAATGTTTAGACTCGCTACCACCTCGAACTCTCCTTATTCCTCAAATTTCGTGTAACGAACTCTCCTTATTCCTCAAATCGGAGAAGACCATACTACATCACGGAAGAGTTAAACGGCCATTCAGTGAGCGGAAATGTCCTGTGCTTCGCCCCTGCATTATACGTGTGTCGGCTACGCCCGATGTGTAACTGATATAGCCTATTTGTCAGAAGACTATTTGGCTACTAGATGAAGCGCTCGTAAACATCTAGCGCTCGCCGTGTGCGTCGCGTCGCGTAGCATTGCCTCTTATTAGAGCATGCATGACACCCGCCGTCGTCGTAGTTAATGCTGTCATTGTGTTGAGAGAACCTGAGTCCGCTCTCGCCAGATGTGCCTTGATTTATATGTTATCTTTAATGGCCTTATAGCGTTCCCAGTAACGCGCGCTGTCAAATACTTGCAATAAATGATGGGACGAAAGAATAATGCAGAAGTGGGCTTCGCCACATACAGCTTCTTTATGTGGAGAAGCCAACTTTACAACCGTCTGCAACAAACGTGCAGACACATCTGAAATCGCAGTGGCGTTCGCACATAAGGGGCTCTGCTGGGAACTGCACAAGTACTTGTCCCAAGTTTCTAAGCTACAGAGTGCATGACAGGACATGTCGTCAGTGTGGGTACCGTGGTTGCTTGTAAACTTTCGCAGCTGCAACGCCAACGAGGATGAGGGGATGATGGTCCGAACTCTTCCGACATTTAAAGCGCCAGATGTGTTTGCAAGGCTCCTCGAGCAGTGGCCGGTGACAAATCTTGTCCCTTCAAAACGGGCTTTGAAACTTGCGAGAAAGGCTGTGCGCCAGGTGCCACGTTCCGCGGCTGTTCGGCGACGACGGAAGGTCTGCCTGGTGACGACCTATACGCTGAGCTTTCTGGACATTCGCTGTTTGAGATTTACTGCTTAGTCTCACTTGGCCCGCGCCACTCACACTGGTCATGTACGCGCACGTCAAATCCTCGCTCGTTATTTACGTGTTAAAATATGCGTGTTATGACAGGGCATACGCGGGGCTCGTTTAATCTGCAGAAATATAACAGGTAGAAAATATGTCTGACTGCGTTTTGACTGCCATATCGATACTTTCAAGACCTGCACGCTCGGATATATGACGTCACGTGCACAGGCCGATAGCTCTCTCCTGCAGAGTGAGCCACCGGCACGTTGAGGTATTTTGCACATTCGTTTCTTTGACTAACGACGCATTGTTTGTAATGAAGCGTCAGTCTAACTTATATGACGCCACAGTGAGAGCGCAGAGACCTCAGCACACCATCGCAAGTATAATTAGGTCTTTTAGATACAAAAAATGATTGATAATGCTGTCTATATACAACGCCTTCCTTGCGCCAACCGCTTCGTCAATGCACCCACGAGTCATCAAGCCTCACCACTCAGTCTTATTCCCTGGGTATCGAAACATACATATTTCGATATACTTTAGTATAACCACTAAGCTACTGCAATACACCACAGGTTATGTGCTCTAGCTAGGCTCACGTCATCGCTCCCAGGTATTCACCGATATTCCGATACAACATCATCAGCTCGTTTCTGTTCTCTAATCCACGAATCATCAAGTATAGCGAGTGTCAAGTGTGCGCGAGGCAATTACTGACGACGAAACTGCTCTGTCGACAACGAGAGAATCATCGGAGGGTTGGAACACGACAGGGCTTATTCTTCGCGAGCGAAGCGACAAAGGCAGCCTTCGGCGGGACGGAAGAAGCGTTTTCGCTCGTCAGTGGTTGCCTTTTAAGCACTATCATTAAAGAAAAAAAAAGAAGGCAACAACAAAAGAAAAATTAAGGAATATCGGCAGCGACCAACGGAAGAGTGCTAAGACTCAGACCGCGGAGTTCAGGAAGCTGTAATGAGATACACACTCCCCCACCCGAAGAGCAAGAGCTTTCGTTTTTCTCGGTGTTATAACGGAAATCGTTACTTCAAAGGCGCTCTTATTCCTCCCTGGTCAGTGCTTACTTTTCTCCCGTTCGTTTCTATGCCTGCCATTGGAATAACAATCCGCTGTGATACGTGTACGGCTGCCTTCGAATCACTCGGACCTCCTGTTCTCCCTTTCCGAGCTCAAAAAGCCGCTTGGATTGAAGTTTGAAAGGAATCTTCGCGTCTGACTGGTTGTCTGGAAAGAAAGATAGGACTGACTGTTTGCATCGATGGTAGGCTGGTACATTGTGTAACTGCGGCAGTGGAAAGCTTCTTCTTCTTCTTCTTCTTCTTCTTCTTCTTCTTCTTCTTCTTCTTCTTCTTCTTCTTCTTCTTCTTCTTCTTCTTCTTCTTCTTCTTCTTCTTTTTTCTTCTTCTCCTTCTTCCGTAGCATGCGACCCTCGGAAATCAACTTGTCTTCTAATGTTATATATCGAAGAAAACCTGTTTCCCGTAAAGGCGGAAATAACAAACAGCAGCTGCTATATTCCACTGGCTATAGTGGACACCATGAGGGAGAATCAAGCATGGAAATTGACCACGTGTTCTTACTTTAACAAAAAAAAAAAGTAATGGTTTGCGAGCTTCCCGTAACAGCGCTCGATCCCACTGATCGCTCCGATGCGTATACAGCTCTGAAGCAAGGCGATGCAGTTTTTGATCGCATGCAACAAATGCGGCCGAACGACCAAGGATGGATGAAATGCGAGAACACTGGAGGGCTGCGTATTTGCACGGTCGTGAGCGGTTTCTTCCCTCAATTACACGACTAGCAAAAGGACCGGAGACTCACTTTCCTAAAGCCCTAGCCTTCGTTAAAAGCGAGGCAGATTAACGGTGATGGCGAGCAAAAGCAATCACTGCGTGAAGATCCGGCAGTAAGAATCGCATCATATTGATCCCCCCCCCCCATCTCAAGGAGTAAGCCTTGTATGTAGCACGGCTGGTATCTTCAGCTTTGATTACAGTCTATAACGCAGGAACGTAATGTTTAACAGAGATCAGTGCCAGCGAGATCATCCATACCCGTGCAGCTATCAACTGTGGGAATAGCCCCGGAGAGGTCACCGCCTCGAGAACCCGGCTACGTCACTACGTGGAAGGCCACATCCCCGCTGGAAGAAACCATAGTCGAAGCCTCGCGGCACGCGCGCTTAGCGCAAGGGAGCCGCTGCGGCGCTGAAAACGCCTATCACCGACCGGGCAGCGTACGCGGCGCGCGGCATCCGCGCCGAGGCACAAGAATAGAACACCGTTTGTAGTAGCCGCCGCGGCCGTGGGCCCACCGCGTAAGAGTTATGCTTCGTACGCTCAAACAAACCTGTTCGACGCGCAGGTCTTTAATTTGCCGCTCGTTGTTGTTCGGACAGGTGAGCCTGTCAGCGCTCCCTGCCCTTGAGTGTGTGCCGACTGGGCGATGATCGGCGCCTCCCTCCGCGAAGGCGCCAAGGCCAGCCGGCCGGGGTCGATCACTTCTCGTGGGCGGAGTTCCAAACATCGGTGCGCACACAATGCTTGCCGCACCGACAGAACTCTTCTCCCCGTCGTCGCAACCTATATGCGCTCACTAATACCGTACAGCGCTGCGAAAGGTATAAGGCATGTCGTCAGCCAAGCAGGTGCGAGAGAGAGCCGTGTATACCGGTGCACCAGGTTCAAGCGCTCGGCGTACGCTCATCAGTCTGCGCCTCGTCGTCTGCTGTCAACATCGGCAAGCAGACGGCGGCGCAAGACGCGTCGCTGCGCCGGCTGCGCACAGCCGGCTGCGCGATCGCATTGGAGCACTCTGGTGAGTTAGTGAGAGAATACGTGAGCGTTGGACATGGTGTTGCAAATAGCGGCACTAGGTGTGTCGAAACGGTGGGTTATACTTTCTTCGGCGAACTGCTGAGCGCCCGAGTGCACCGTGCAGTCTTTCCAGCGCTGCTCGGCTTTGCTGAGGCTAGGTGTAGGCTTCACCGTCCCCCGCCGATGCTGCAGCGGTGGTGACTCGCGTCACGCAAGCCGCCACAGCGGGCGGTGGGAGACGGACGAAGCGCAGCTTGTCTTTCTGACTTTGGCTGAGTGAAGGGCCCGAGCGCAGGCAGGAGGACGGGCACGTCATTTCGGTCTTTGCAGCCGCGGCTTCGGCGCAAGTTGTGGGGACGTGTCAGGCCGACATCCTGCTGTTGCGTTTCGCAATAAGCGAGTACACACCCGGTGACGTAACTTCGTCTCAGTGCCTACGCTCACCGTATACACCCTCGGCGCTCGAAGGAATATGTGATCTTTGCGAAACGGCTTTTTGACGCCAGCGGGGCGTTCGAGATGCTGTTTTTCTTTTTCTGCCTTTATTTCATTGCATATTTATCTAGCGCTCGGTGATACTGTAGTCCACAAAGAAGCCCACCAGGTACTCATACACTTTATGAGCTTTTGCATTACCCTGACACCTGTTACTCGAAGTGAAAGAAGTTAAGGACGTCTACTAAGCCCTGCAGGTGGGGTTGAATCGAGGCTTATCTGGATGGTTTGGTATCTTGGTAGAAAATACAGAAAAAGTACAGTAATATATATGCAAGTTTGAAGGCTCCAGTAAATGCACGCGTGTGAGGAATTGTAACCAACGACAGCAAAAGGTGACATTGCACCCCTTGAAGACTCCCCTACCACATTACTTTGCTACGGGTTAACGAAACACGCAATTACTGCTACAGGGTATTCCATAGCATGACTACACGCCAACACATCTAGTTATGATTAATATTATATATATATATATATATATATATATATATATATATAATATATATATATATATATGTTTAGCTAGACTCGCTACCAGCTCGTCGTGTAGTGCAATATTAATATTCTCTGTAAATGTTCCCATGTTAGTCCCTTCTCCGGCCGTTTTCAGAACAGTTATATCGGAAACCAAGAGACAGGAAAATGTGCGACGTTACGACAGCATATTCTACACATATGTATATAGGCTTTCAATGCACCTCTATTGACTAGTTTCTTTTCTTCTTTTTTTTTCTTTTTTTAAAGATGCTATCAAATTTGAACACGCGTTCTTGTGATGGTTTTACGACACACTGCGTCTCGGGTATCGCTCTAACGAAAAAAGGATCCCGTGACCCTCTCTGCAAAACGAATGACGCTGTCCCGTAATTCCGTGTTAACTGCAAAAGCCACCTCAAGCACCTGCGCGTTCTCGGCCCAAGCAATCGATCAAAAAAAAAAAAAAAAAAACTGCGTGCAACGTGCTCGCCCTGCGACTCCGCACCGTCAGTCTGTCGCGACGCTGTCTGCGACTTTCCAGACGGCGAAGGAAAGGGGACGCGATCGGACACACGCGCACAGACGCACACAAAATAAGAGCCGCAACAAGTGACAAAACGAAAACGAAGCGAGCGAAAAAAGGACGTGCTTAATAGAGCGTAATGCCGCACCGCCTGACGGCCACGCGCTTGTATCGCATGTGTAGTTGTTGTTCGTAGTCGCTGCTTATATAGTTGTCGCTACAAGCGGCGCACGCGCGCAATAACAGCCACAACGCTCTGTGACTGTCTACACGAGCCTGGCATACCGCCGGCGTCGGATGACGATGAGGGCGAGTACCGCGCGACGCACAGGACGTCGAAGACTCGGCCGCGCCAGACGCTCTAATTGCCTTCCGGTGCACGCAGAAAAACGCCGCCACAGTGAGCACGCATATAGATTTATACGCTAGAGCAACGCTAGTAGAGGAGACCGCGATGCTTCTGCGAATCACAAGCGAATGCGTATAACGTTTAAGCGCGTACGAACAGTCGAATACTGCGCGCGTTGTCCAGATTAAACGAGGTCTTGACACTTGTGTAGAGCGTTAGCTGGTGAACTGAGCCAATTCGTCGCGATCACTTGAAGCGCACTGCAGGGCGTTTTGTGCGCGCGGATTAAATTATCGTCAGCAGTGGATTCCGTGGTGGTTCGAGATTAGGTTGGTGGGAGCGACGGAAAACCGTTGTCATTTGCTTCGTTTCAGATCAGTCCGGATGTATAGCATAGCTACGGCGCATAATTAATTCCAGCTGGTGAGCACACTGCCCGTCGCGGCTGACTCCGGTGTATATTATTATTGTTAACCTGTAACGAACGATAACATTATTTATACTCCGGCGAGTTATTCGGGGATTTGGGCGAATACCCCTGCCTAGGTGTCGGCCACGAGCCCTTGAGCTCTGGCGGCTTCCTCGGCCCGCTGGACGGCCCAGAGTTGGTCTTCGAGCGCGTTACAGAAGAGTAAATATTTCCGCGCCACGTACACCCAACGCTCGTGTTAGTGTCAGTCTCCTATACACATGTCTGGGCATAACTTTTGTTCCTATGCAATAAAACAGCATTATCCTTTAATTGATTGGTTTAAATCTATCCCCTTTTGCACGCTTTTATTAGCTATTCGACGCAGTGTTGTTATCAATTGAAAGTTATTCACGTGCCTGCATAACACCCTTTCCTTGCATTAACATACATCGCTCAGATGGAGCTAATTTTGACCACCTGGAGTCCTTTAAAGTGCCCCCAGTGTAATGGTACACGAGCGCCCCTGCATTCCTCCGCCATCGGAATGTGGACGCTGCGGCCGGAATTGAACCCGCAACCTCGTTTTCGGCAGCACAGTGCCATACCCACTGAGCTACAGTGTTGGGTGCTTCGATGAAGCTGATCAGTGTTTTTTTTTTTCTCTCTCAATTGCTTACGTCAACTGCAATTCTCCCAACTTCCACATCTATGCCGGCCATTATACGTTTCTATAGCTCATTTATGCGGGTCCTCATTGTATAGTGGCCGTACTATCCAGAAAGGTTATAGGCACGTTCAGCAGCAGTAATTGTTCAGTATATCCGAGCGTTCAAGCACCACTGGGACATTGGCAAGCCCCACGAAAGTGTCCTCACTTGTCGCGAGCGTTTGGTTGCGACACTACATATACATATGCGATATGAACTCTTTTCGCGGTAGGTCAAAATGCCGGACGTTGCCATTTTCGTCTGTATACCATGCGGGACGGGTGTTTAGCAACCTATGGCATTTGCATATATCCATTAGCCGTTATTAACAACGACAATATAGGCAGCAAGTGATACGCACTGATGCTTATCGCGCTATATAGCATACCCGAATTGCCGCCGCTTTGTTGTCGCGCGCGTCCCTGCAGTGGCAATTGTTATTGTCACACGTGTCGACAAGGGTGGATTGAATGCAATATTTGAGTAGCCTGGATAATTACCGTTGTTATGTCTCTTATTGTTGTGTGCATATGTTATGCCTCTTATTGTTATTATTTTTTTATTTACAGATACTGCAGGCTCTTTCCGGGCCCTATATAGCAGGAATGGGTACATCAGTATGAAATACAAAGCATAAAAATTTCATAAGGACAAACGCAAGCACTGTTAAAACGCAAACACTGTAGAAGTATAATATTTACACAACAAAGGAACGAAAAAATAAACGCTCAGCTGGTCGGGAATGTTAACTATTACATCTCCGAAAATGTCATTTTCTCTGTGCTTTTTACAAATGAATCAAATGTCGTGCAATTCACTACAGTGTCCGGTAATTTGTTCCAATAAAATATGGCCTGTGGGAATAACGAATATTTATGGGATTCTACTAAATAGTTGGCGGATATATCCGCCAACCATTTAGTAGATTCCCATAAATATTCGAACGACAAAACGACAGTGGTTCTAGCCTTGGTAGAACCACAGTAAAACTATAGTTTTACAGTGGTTAGATCTGGTCGAGTGCTTAAAATGGTCTTGTAAGTAGCGAGAACAAGAAATATTGTAATGGCCGTGGTAGAGAAGGTATATAAATTTAAGTCCAGAAATTATTCTGCGGTTTCTCGGTGGTTGAAGATTTGCTCCTTTTACTAGGCCAGTTACGCTCCTGCCCTGATCAAGATGAGCTCCTTTTGTCATTACTGATTTCGACTAGGCTTAATAGTAACAAGCTATTTACTCGACCCATTAAAAAAACTTATCTGGCTAGTGTTTTGTTGTCCATATATATATATATATATATATATATATATATATATATATATATATATATATATATATATATATATATATATATATATATATATATATACTTCGTACACCGTGCAGATATCGCAACCTGCGACACATACGCTGCCCTGCTGGAGGTTTGACAGACGATAGCCCTCACCACGTCATGCCGAATACGCCGACTCTCGTAAGGTCACTGTGACGTACCAAGAAAAACGACAAGGACGGCGCGCTAGTCCTTGTACAGCGCACCGTTTTTGTCGTTCTTTATTGTCCGTGTCGCTTAAGCGCTATGGCCATACCAACTGCATCAGACCGACTAGCCCAAAAGTCTGTACTCCCGTACGTCGTCAGATCACCGTAGTTACGCTGTTCGTGCTCGGCCGCTTCCTATAGGAGGCAGCCCGCGTGAAAGCCCCGGGTTCACTGATGGCTCCCCTACCGCCGCGAAATAGCGCAGGTGTCCACCTCACGTGAGACTGTTACGGCGCTCCCTGCAGGAAATGCCTCTTTCGCCGAACCTTAACAAGCCCTTTAACTTTTTTTTCTTTTTTTTTCGAGACTCTAGTGCTGCGTTTCTTCGTGTGAGCCATCCGTGCTTTCGGGAGATATACGGCGAAAGCCGTCACTTGCTGCCTGCGGCGGTGGCGGGGGCTGAAGGCCTGATTTAAATCGGGCATTTGTATGCGAGCCGGCGATTCCCTATGCAAACGAGGCGTGCCTGGCAGTGGATCTCCGAACCTGTGCCGAGCCATGCACCGCCGTCGTTGGGGAAACGAGCCCGGGGCGCGAATACGTGGCTCGCGGGGCAACTGAGAAGTGCTCGGGTCAGGGTTCTTCGTGTGTTCACTGCGGTGCTAATATGACGTCGTCCTCGGTTACAGTACATTGGGCCCGCACGGAAGACCCCGATGGGCTCAGTCAATTGACCCGCCTTGCCAGCGGAGAGCGGGAATTCGGCGCGCGCCTAATGTGCTGTACGGCTGCGACGGTGGCTCTCTCAACTGAAGTCAGTTCGAGCCTGCCCTGAGTGAACGTCAAGTTTGGCCGGCGGTTCTTGCGGGCCAGCGCTTTCGTTTGGACGGAGGCCAGACTGCATGAAGCCAAGGCGAAGCAAACACGAAGCCGGGCTGCGTGGACGCGCTCGCATCCGTATATCGTTCTCATCTGTGAGGAAGAAACTAAGAAGGAAAGTTACCTTTCAAGACTGCTCTCCCGGCGGAGTCCGTTCTTCCATTGGCAAGTCCACTAGGTTGCAAATGGTCCGCCGCAGGTACGGCTCGAAGAAGACAGAAAGTACAAGAAAATAAAAAGTACTGCTGTGCAAGTTCACGATTTTTTTTTGTTTTCGTTATTCATTCATTTAGCGTGAAAATGTGTAGCTGGCACCTCCTAAAACCCGCTTCTGTGCAAAAGTAGCGGCAGTGATGGAGCATTTTATGTCCTTGCTATACCGACAATCGTGAGAGTTTAATAAAGTACAGTTAAACGGCAAACGCTTTCCTGGTGCGGATGTCATAAAATCGAAGCTATATTGAAGCCCGTCGTGACGGCAAGTGCATATACTCTTGCTTATTCTAAGCTTTTCATATCTATGCTCACAAGGAGAGGGACAGATAGATATTTATTTCAATTAAGGACTGACTCACGTGATCGTTCACACAAACGTAGTTCGGTATAAATGAGTTCGATGACGGTAGACGCGTTTGCGAGCTCGGCAGTAAACACGACCGCGAAGCCACAACGCGCTGCGGTGAGCAACGGATAAATCAGCAAGGTCGAGGAAGACCAATGACGAAAGTCAGCTATCCTGAAAGGGAGCGCATAAAATGCTCTCGAGTTGTTTGCATACGAGCGACGTAAAGAAGCGAGCAGCAGATTTACATTTCCGCGCGGCGAGACCGTGGAGGCGTCCTCGAACAAACGTGGCTGTTGAGCCGGTCCCGGATGCTGGCCAACTACACCGCTAATCACGTTTATAGTGAGTGCATGGGTAGCTTTCCGTTGTCTCGCGATGCCGCCAGAGTCCGTGCTGGCTTATCAGCTCGGTTGAATGAAGATTTAAATCAAGATCTCGTACTGATACTTCTCCTCCGATTTGACGTAGATTACATGGGCCTGTTGATTATGTCGAGGTGAGCTGATTTCCTCGGATCACTTGGCTGTTTATAGTGGTCATAATTACGCTACGCCATCAGCCGCCAAGAAACAAGACGAAATATTAAGACCCGCCACGCACAAGTATTGAGTGCCATTGTTGTTGGTTTCTCTTTATTTAGTTCCTTAATGTCACCGCAAGTGTATTTCCATATACACAAACAGCAACAGCTGTTTGTTTTGTATGCGGTGGTAGGAGAAAACGAATTGTCATTAGTTTTGTTTGTGCTGAAACCTCACAGGTGTTGTCAGCTGCCGCACTAGAACTGATGTTTGTACAGAAGGTATAATAAACAAGCGTCTGTGCGTATACCAACGACCCTATAGATAGAGGTATGGAACGGCCACAAATAGCATCCGGTCGAAGCGCCCGGCATTCGATTCGTGAGCTAGTGAGGCGGACAGGCTGCCTTCTACTATCACTACGCGTACAAAGTTGGGCTAATTTGAGTGCAGCCAAGTGCGAAATCATCACTCAGGGAATAGACCGCATGAAACTTCGTGAAAGGCAGCAGGTGTGCGATGGGTTCTCACTAAAGCATGACTCAGCTAAGCCCTCGAAATGCAAACGCCACCTCGGCATTATTATGGCACGAGCACGTCAAACAGGTCCTTCTTTAAAAGTGCCCTGCATCACAGAATTCTTTAATTACTTATGGAAACCCTGGTGTTGCGAACGCTCAGCTACCATGAGAATGATAACTTTACTTAATGATAGGTTACATGTTAGTCTAATTTTCAGGATAGTGGCTTCAGACATTCTGAGGCTTTATTTATTACGCTTTATTTTTCGAAATTTCCGAGCAATCGTATTTTTTTTTCTGAACGAAGGAAGTAAATAAGTTCCAGCACAAATGCATGATGATTGCGAATAGGTGGTGTCCAAATCGACGCCACAGCAACGGTTTCCCTTTGGGTAACAAGCGAATCTCGAATGTCATGCTTTCGCCGACTGCATGCGCAGAAAGCGATTTGCGGAGCCCAAAATACGTCATAGACGCCACGTTTGGGAACACCGTCGATTGCTGCATTTATAACGCAATATTATGTTGAAGATGATCAATTAGCAAAGTCACAAAGCCGTTTGAAGCCAGAAGGTGGAAATTTAGGCAAATTCATGTACTAACGATCATTCCAACGCTGACTGTACCGCCATTCTTGCAGCTATACAATGTGCACCAGCGCCACGGTTCCTTCTAGTAAATTTCTGTAGGAATATTTGTTTTGCAGCACTCGCTTTCCTCTTTGCCTGCGTCTTAGACCTTCGCAATATCTCGTGCACATCATGGCGTCAGGTATGTATGGATACGTTATATGCCGTCATCGAATTTCAAAGCCACCTGTTGTGCAACTGATTGAAGGAGTTAGAGCAGGCCGTCCGCTGGCTGATCGTCGAAAAAGAAAATAATGCATACGAAATACGGTTGGCTCATGACTGGTGTGGTCTATCAATGTATTGGAAGCACACCGAACGTTCTGACGCCGGATGCGGACAAACACGTTCGCAGGAGAGGGGATGACTTTAATGCTGGAAGTGTGGAAAGTTCAGCCTGAACTAGGGGATGCTTCTGACTTGCTACTTCACGCGGAGGGAAGGAGAAAATGGGACAGTTAGGGACAGGACCGGCAGATGATGGTAAACGTGTGAAGATGATGAAACAAACACATGTTGTCCCACCCATGCGGTAACAAAGCTACGGGATAATTGAGAACAGCCAACATTGTCTCCCCATCCTTCATTACTTGCACTGCGGTCTTAGCCACAGGCATGTTCAAATCAGCAAGTAGCTGCTGCGAGGCGCTAATTGCTTGCTCTAGCACCGTGTCAATGTCTTAACCGTCGTAAGACGATGCATCAGTATGAATCATAGATGAGAGACAATGGGAAGCTAAGCAGCAGCTAAGTCTTTCCAGCTGTCTAAGATATGTGTAAAAAGACCTAGAAGACTGCTATTGACGCCAAGACAATTCTGATTAGATTTCCTCACGAGCGAAGAAAGAAACATGCTGCATTTCATGGTATTGATGTTTCATACCACGATACGCTATAGACTCTAGGAAACTATCGTGACGGTGCATTTGGACAGGACCGTGCGGGCTAGAGAGAGACGAAGAAGTGGTAGACTGTCTACTGGAGCTGTGACCTGTGTACCAGCCTGCTCCTTTATTTTTATTTCAATTCATTCATTCCCTACGCAAACCCTCCCTCAGGCACGTATGTAAAATCTCGCTTAGGTACGGTACTATAATATAGGTCCAAATGCGTTATTTGTCGCAAGTAAGCACTAATAAACATACCACTATGCAGTTAAGTCGCTGTCCTAACATTTTTCTAGCACAAAATGGGCATCTCATATGAAAAAAAAAATCGTCGGCCCTTCTTCTACCGGAAAATGGGGGTAAGCGAAGCTTGTCCTGGGTGCCCCTTGTGTTCGACGGTTATGTTTCTTGTGAGTAACGTTACAGTGACCAAGGGAAGGTCAGGTGATCTGCTAGGCGTTGGCGGAGTATTGCAGCTTCAGCAGCTCGCACCGTAGGATCGGCCGGTCGACGACGCGCCCTTTCACGGGCGATCTCCCGTCGGCACTGGGCGAGAGCTGCCTGTTGTTCGAGGGTACGCACAATGACGCTTGATTCTACAACCCCCGAGGGAGCACGGCGAACCGTCGTCAGGGTAGAGGGAGTGGGAAGTAAAAGTGGACAGAGAAAGACGGAGGATGAAATGTAATAGATTCCACTGTGTGCGACAGGTGGTGGTCCCCAGCAAAGGGGCCAGCATTGTAGCGGGCGCTCATAAGGTGGCGATTCCTGTTGAGTCCAGAAACTCCAGCAGGCATCGCAGCACAGGGAGTTAAGGACACACTGGAAACAACAGATCAGTCTCTGCAGCCGTTGGAATGCCGGAAACGAAGCGGGCGCAGCGCGCGCGAAACTCTTTCCTGCCCTTTCCCTCACTGGTAGAAGCGAAACGGCTCTGATTGTCTGCGCACGTGGCGTGAGTGCAGTTGGCACCGCGACTAATGACTCGTGCTCCGGCGCCGGCGAGCCGCCGCTGGAGCCGGAATTTTAGCGTTACATCGCCGGCGCAGGCTAGCGTATACAAGCTTCGCTTGGAAAATCACCGCCCCTTCTACTCCGTGAAGATGGTCGATCAGCGAAGCTGTGAACTGCGCTACTTGCGGGCGATGGGACGCGTCGGCGTCCACGGGCGACGGCGTTACTAGCGCGTTATTCATGCTTTTTCTACGACGTTCCCAGACAAGAGTCCTTGACCAAAGCTCCGTATATACAACCAACGCTAACGCGAACTCATCTCACACCCCATTCCTCCGTTGACCTACTTTTCTCCTACGCCGCCATTGGTTGGCACACCTCACGCTCTCCCCCTCCAACGCAAGTATTGGACGGCGCCGCGACTTACGTCAACCCCCTCCCCGTTCTCCTTTTTACCTGCACCCTTTCACAGCATTCTCACAGGGGGAAAGTGGTCACTCCAACCCATTTCCCCCTATTGAGCTCTTACGCGCCATTTCTGTAATCATGCTCTAGTCGTACTCGAACTGATTACGATAGCGAGGATTGGCGGTACGTACTTGCGACTTCCTCCCTTAAAAATGTTGATCCAAGTTAGCGTTACCCACAAACAGCGCCTTCACGGCACTCCCGCCACCGCACCCTTAGTTTATAGAATCACTTCATGTAAACGACACAAGACTCCAGAAGAGAATAGTAAAACGAGAGGAGGCGCCGGCGCAGGGCGATCGGGATCACAAAGGAGAAGCAGACGCGTCTGCCACCACTTTTCAAAAAGGCAAGTGCGTACGCTTCACACTACTACGCCACCACTGGAGATTGCGAGAGCTCTTTCTGTTTT
This sequence comes from Dermacentor silvarum, assembly GCF_013339745.2. Taxonomy (NCBI): domain Eukaryota; kingdom Metazoa; phylum Arthropoda; class Arachnida; order Ixodida; family Ixodidae; genus Dermacentor; species Dermacentor silvarum. The sequence continues at coordinate 49,730,787 of NC_051157.2, read as the reverse complement.
ACTTTTTTCGTTTTCACAAAGGGCGACGCAAGGCGTAGAAAGAAAGCATCGGAAAATGCCCTTCGTATCGAGGAACGAGTGGCATCAGCGGCATGTCTCTCTCGGGCGGCGGCGGTGGACCGTTCCGGCTCGTAGCGCTTCGTGCAGACGGCACCAAATCGTCGACGAGCGCTGACGGCGTTTCGCGGTCGTAAAAGGAAGGGCGCTCGCGGCGGCGGCTGCAGCAGCGACCCGCCGCCGTTCTTCTCTTGGGCCGCGGAATATACTACACTCTCGATGATTGAGACATGAACCGGGAAACAGGGGAAGCGCCGCTCTAATGGAATTTCTCCGACAGCACTGGGGATTTGTTTTGCGCCGAGAATTGACTCGGTTTCGTCCTTCTCCATTTTTTTCCCCCCAATGCTTGCCGTGTTCCTTTCTTCCTTTGCAAACTCTCCTCAATCGGCTCCTTTTTCTTTTGTCCGCGTTACTTTCTTTGGTCGGTTTCTTCCTTTTGTTCCTTTTATTTTTTTTTCGCTGGTCGAGGAACTTACTTTTTTGATTGCCGACACGAGAAAAGAAATAGTGAGGGAGAGGGGACGTGGGTGCATAAACAAGATAAAGTGCCGAAATCGTTGTAGAAGTCTATAGTAGGCCGCAATTTCTTTATTTTTTTTCTGATGTGGGGCGGAGAATTAAGAAAATTTTGTTCGAGCGAGAGCCTTGCTGCAGTTCAAACACTGCTGCTCGCTTCCTTCGACACGAGGAAAGGCGTAACGCACGAATAATTTCTGTGTCCGAGCGTTATACTAGATATTTAAAATTACAAACGCCAGCGAAATTTGGCGGGAAGTGAGTACAGAGAGTATAAAACAGGGGAGATAAAGGATGAATAGAGGAATAGAGATAAAGGAATAGAGATAAAGGATGGTCACGTAGGTTAGTCAGAACAGGTTTCGACAGGCTGTACTAAAGGAAAAGGGATGCGATGGACTTGAAGACGAAGAATGAGGATAAGAAGTAAGGATAGGTGGGCGCAGACGAAGGAGAGTTTTGTGCACCGCCACGGGAGGAAGGAGCTATGTAGCGATGGAGGGAGTGAATGAGCAAGTCGACGAATGAGGTAGTGAAGCGATAATGCTACAGAGGAATGGAAGAAACGAGTGAGCGAATGAGAGATAGACAAATAATGGGCAATGAGGCTAAATAGGCTGTTCAGTTAGGCTACCCTACACGTGGAGAGGGTGGTATGAGAGAGAGAGAGAGCAGGCATAAATTCAGATCAATCACGTGAACTAGACAAAAAGCAGTCCGTATGTAGTCTAACCATATATCTAAAGTTTCACCATCTATCGCCGATTTGGCCATTGAATTCCCCGGCGGCACTGCACGACGAAAGATGGTCAAACTTTCACTGCAGAGTCAGTTTGACGCGACTCTTGTGGAACTTGAGGCTATTGAAATCCCGCACATTTCCGAAGACATTGTGGAGGTTCCGCATGACAACGGCTTTGTCAACATAATAGAGAGCCGTTGTAGGTCCCTCGCTGACGCGGTTGCTTATCCTGGAGCACTACAGGAACAATGAGTAAGTTTTCTGATTGGCGCAGGTCAGATCTGGAAAATATCAAGAGAAGAAGTGACATGGGATGAAACCCACAAAGAACTGGTTGCTAGGAGCTTAGCACTCGGATGGGCATTGCAACGCCCAATAAGTAATGACAGATGCCTCAATCGACGGACGCAGACAAATGTATGTGTGCTTCGAACTTCGTGTTGCATGTTCGACGATCTGTCAACACGACTGCAGAAATTCTGGCAGCTTGAGAGAGCATACATAAGATTGGCATCACCGCAGCTGTTCAGAAAGCGTTTCAGCAGATTTTAATCAAGTGCGCGAACATGGATTCGCTCAGGTTCCAGTGTTTTGGAAACACGCCGACGGTAGTAGATGACCTGGTTCAAGTCTAAGATTATTGAATGACTCGGGTTCCTTTCGGTACTACATCGAGTCCGTTTCTGGTCAGCGCGACTCTGCAATACCATTTCCTGCAAGGCTGTGAGCCTTACAAGACTACTGCGCTAAAGTTGTCTAAATATGCATTTATGATGACGACATGCTGACTGTAGTTGACAACAATAAGGCTGCTCGCCAGCTGTATGACGAAGCCACACACATATTTGCTGGCGCAGGCATGAAGCTGCAAAAGTGGGCAACGAACAGCGCTGAAATGCGTGGCTACATTGAGCAGAATGAAGAGTCCGGCACTCCTGATAAGGCAAAAATATCAGGCCTCATGTCGGACACTCAAGAAGACACGCTAAGCGTGAATGTACAACCGGTATTGGAGTGGTTGACGAAAGAGCAGCCCACAAAACGATTGATTTTGCAGACTTCAGCTCGAACGTATGACCCACTGGGCTTTGTAGCACCGTTTTTGATCCGATTCAAAATACTCTTTGAACGCACCTGGCGAATAGGGACGTCGTGGTATCGCAGAATTCCGGATGAAGTAGCATAAGACTGGAAGAAACTGGCTGTGTGAAGTGCCTGATATTGCCTCATTGGCTGTCCCAGGACTGTGCCCTCTCTCGAGCTCCTTGCCAAACCCACAGCTGCATGTTTTCACCGATGCGAGTAATGCAGCTTACGGATCAGTCGTCTATTTGTGCTTCCTAACACATACTATCGGCGCCGGCAGGCACTTCCTAATGAAAAAGGCCAGAGTTGCTCCACTTAACGAACTTTCACTGCCAAGACTCGAGCTTACAGCAGCTTTATTCAGGGTAAGGCTTTCAAAGTTCATCAGGAGCACATTAAATATTCCCTCCTTGTTGGACCGACTCCATTGACTCTATGTTGGATAAAAGGGTCCCTCGGGAAGTGCAAGCCGTTCGTCCGTAGTCGAGTCTCCGAAATACATGAACATACCCTTCACAATGGAACCACTGCTCTGGAAGAGCCAACCCTGCAGACTTGCTTTCCAGGAGAAGGTCAGCGCGTTCACTCTGCGCCAACGACCTCTGGTGGAGAAGGCCTGCTTGGCTAGCGACGCGGACCAAATGGCCTCCGACTATATACAACTGTAGACGCCTGCTCACTACTTGTGGTAGAACAATGTGTGCCTGATACCGTGGTGCTACATGCGCCAATAGAACCCCGCCCCGGAGTCTTCGACTTGAGCAGATTTAGCTCCTGGAATCGCGTGCTTAGAGTGACCGCCTGGATCCTGAAGTTTGTCGATGATTCCGGATGACTAACAGTCACCAAAGAGAATGTGCTAACGACTGCAGAGATTGTCCGTGCGGGAGTTTACTGGCTCTCCTACAACCAAACCCAGGCTTTCCCAACGAAACTAGCATCACGAAAGCTGGGTGCACCATCGAAACATCATCGCGGATAAAAGATCTGCACCCATTTCTTGGGGAGCACGACGGACTTCCACGAATAAGAACCCGACTACATAACGCAGTTTCCCCGTCTAGTGTCAAGAACCCTCTGCTTTATCCTGGCAATCATCGAGTGACGCAGCTGATCACCCACAGTATCCACAAACGTATCTGCCACGCTGGCATTGCAATTACAGTGGCACAGCTACGGGAGATATTCTGGATTGTGGCCGCCAGGCAGTTCGTGAAGAAAGTGGTCGCGAAATGCTAGTGGTGTGCTCGTTTACGCGCGAAACCCGCCGTGTCCAAATGGAAGCACTGCCCGCACAGCGCGTGTATATGGCCCAGCCTTTTGACACAGTAGGAGTGGATTTTGCATGGCTGATATATGTGAAAGGTGAACCTGTTGTCAAAGCCCACGTTGTCATCTTTACGTGTGACATAGTGCGAGCCATTCATCTGGAGCTTGTTACAGGCGCTAACACTGAATGCTTTCTAGAAGCTCTTCGCCGATTCACCTCTCACGGCGGCAATGTTTACGCTGACAATGGTTTATGCTTTAAGCATGCTTCGCGTGAGCTTCGTGCATTATATTGTTACAAGGAGGCGAAGAGAAGGACGACGGTCCTGAAGACGATGAAAAGTGGACACAGCCTGGCTGGGCTCTCTTCCGTCTCTGCGTCTTCTGAATTTGTAATGCACGTAACAATATGAACTCTTACGAGGCAGTGCAGTTCGAAACTATTTTTGCTTGCATGGCCTCTTGTGGAAGTTTTCGCCAGAACGTGCAACTTGGTGGGGTGGGTTCTGGGAGAGCATGGTTTGAACTATCAAACACAGTCTCAGAAAGGGTCTTGGCACATCGTTTATCAGTTACAAGTAGGTAGCCACTGTTTAAACGGAAGTCGAAGCCACCCAACACAGTCGCCCATTAACATATCTGTATACTGCACCAGATGAACCAGAAGTGTTAACTCCCGCTCATTTCGTGCACAGTCGGAAGCTCACTGTCCTTCCCAATATGAAAACACTCGAGGTTGAATGCACGACATATACTGAGCTGCTTGAAACGTCGATTCAACGGCAAGAAATTCAAGAAAACTTCTGGAAGCGGTGGTATAAAGAGTACCTGGTTTTGCCCAGAAACGCCCATAATAGACCCGCTATGGCTCCAACACAAATAAGGAAAAATAACGTGGTTATTCATCATCAGCCTATATTTATGTCCACTGCAGGACGAAGGCCTCTCTCTGCGATCTCCAATTACCCCTGTCTTGCGCTAGCGTATTCCAACTTGCGCCTGCGAATTTCCTAACCTCATCATCCCACCTGACTTTCTGCCGTCCTCGACTGCGCTTCCCTTCTCTTGGTATCCATTCTGTAACCCTAATGGTCCACCGGTTATCCATCCTACGCATTACATGGCCTGCCCAGCTCCATTTCTTCCGCTTAATGTCAACTAGAATATCGTCTACCCCCGTTTGTTCTCTGATCCACACCGCTCTCTTCCTGTCTCTTAACGTTACTCCTAAGATTTTTCGTTCCATCGCTCTTTGTGCGGTCCTTAACTTGTTCTCGAGCTTCTTTGTTAACCTCCAAGTTTCAGCCCCATATGTTAGCACCGGTAGAATGAACGTGGTTATTATACAGGATTAAAATGCGCCCAGAGTTCACTGGAAGCTAGGAAAAGTCTCCTTCACTTTTCCTAGTACTGACGGGGTAGTTCGTGCCTGTCGCTTGAGATTGTCGAACGGCCAGGTAGTCTCGCGACCGCTGCCGCATTTGTACCGTCTAGAAATACGCCCCTAGCACAACTCACTCCGGAAGTGTTGAAACGCCTGTTTCAAGTATTGTGGTAGCGTCGTCGGCTACACTGGGCGGCGCATGAACGCCAACGAGAAAGAGGCTCTCAGGAGGGTGCGTGCCACGCGCAATGCGGTGCATGGAACAAGAGAGGAGAAAGAAAATCTGAAGACGACCTGAGGCATTGTGTCTCTGTCTCAAGGTTTGTCCGTCCCTGACGACGAAGCCAGCTCTTTCTTCCGAAAAGACTCTCGCCTTTACAAGGCTATCAAGTTGGTATAACGTAAAGATACTAAATTCCAATGCTTTGTCGTGTCAGTGGTCCTAGTGGCGTTCCGCCAACGTTACCACCGAGATGGGCCAACCGGGAATGATAGATGATAAGAAAGGAATAGAACCGAGCGAAAGGAATCCTGATATTATATTGCACCGACCCAGGCCTGTTTATGTCAGTTCTATTGCCTTCAGGAATGAGTGAGTCAGCCTAAGCGAAACAGAGAGAGGGCAGAGAAGCAAGTGACCTTAAAGCGAGAGTGTGTGTGTGAGAGAGAGAGAGAGAGAGAGAGTGAATGTGTGACACAGAAGGAAGAGAAGATTAAAGGAGGAGGGTGAAGTAGAGACCTGATTGATCTAGTGAGAGATCATGAGAGTGCCACATGACCAGTTTGTTTGTCGCTCCGAGCAACCGAGAACTGCCTGATGAGTTTGCATTTCCTTGCAAATGAACATCGGTGATATAGCCTTGCCTCGCATGTCACAAACCGAATTATTTGCGTTTTGCTGATTATGACTCGGCATTTTGCTTGGTGACTCCGTGCGAGCGGCAGTCAAATGCCGCGGACATCGCAACAGATTGGAGAGTGAACGGACGAGGTTGTTTAGCTTCGTGATTAGAAAAGGTGAGAGCTATACGCACGTACGCATATACAGTGCGCTGGCGTACGTGAGAGATATACGTTCGTATATAAGACGGCAATGACGATTTACCTCTGGTGGAAAGAGGAAACGTAATCGCTCCAAATATAGACCACATTAGTACGTTATTCGAAAAGATTTCAATACAAAGAATCTAAGAAGTCGGTGGGTGGCTGACATGACGTAGTGCAGAAAAGAATGTCGAAAAAAGCGAACGCGCATAGAAATGCGACATACCTGTCTGAAGAAAGCGTTTGTTTATCTTTCATATTACACAGTCATGCATGCGCGTTCAGGCTACGGCTATATTTTCTTACAGGCGTATGCCGACAGCACTGTGCCGGATGGCTCAGTCGTATGAGCGCCGTCCAGCTCACAGAATAAACTCGTCAAGAGTCCAACTCCAGCTCACCGAACAACTCTTCTTCACCCCCCCCCCCCCCCCTATCCATGAACGTCATTTGGTGGAAACCGGGTGTCCGACACGTGGAGACGATTCACTGAGGTGCACATCCATCAACCATATCGCCATCTAAACGGCCACGTGTCACGTAGAATCGGCGCGTTTATGTAGAAGCCGTGAAGGCGGTACACTGTGCGCTTCGCAGAAGCTGTACGTTGCAGCCACCAACCTATAGAGGTAAAACGCGTCGACTTTCCTACCGTAAAGTGCATATATGCTTCCTTTATACTTCATTTTCCTTCGCGTAGGCACCAAATATACTGTTAAACGTCTACACACCGCAATCGACATGGTATACTAATTCTACAGGGAAAACTGCTTTTCGCAAACGTCGCCGCCAATGTCGCACTAAACTGTTGCGGTCTTATCTCATAAACCTTTTTCAGTTCTCCCTGTTGACGTGACACACAGAGCGGCCTCGTTATTGACCAGCCCTTGCCGAGCGCGCATTATGTGGGCGTCCGCGTCCGACCCCGTGGACGATGGCGTCATCGATCCCGCCAGCCTTCATCCCTGTTTACTTCGAACGGAACGAGCAAAGAGAGAAACGGCAATTTAAACGAACGCTAACTCCATTTAGTTTAACTCGAACGCGTGACCACTAACGTGGAAACAAAAAAGAAAAAAAGCAATAAAAGCGAAACAAACGTCCTCTTATCTTCTGTAGCACGGTAATGACCGCGTGGGCCGCAGCCATAAATTCGAGGTATTTATCGCCGCTGCGTGCAGCAGCAGCAGCAGCAAGCAGCCACTGCATGCCTTTTGCGTGATTAACGCGATACGGCTGGTTAAGCGACGTAGTATATATACGTGCTCTGCAAGTTTTCCTTCTTCATACGGACGCGTCGCACTTTTTTCTTTATTCTTGCTTTTCCTTCGTCTTGTCACTTTCTTTCTTTCTTCATTTGTTTCCTCGTACGTTGATGTGTGCAGATCTCTCGGATCAGGACTTGCGCTATATACGCGTGCGTGATCTCAAATAAAAAAGAAAAGTAGAAATAAACGTTACCCCACAAAGGCATGTGAAGCGTGCATAACTTGGCGTGAGTGAAGGGGGAGAGTGAGAAGGAATGAAAGGCAGAGGGAAAGGGTGAGGGGAAGAGGGGGGGGGGGGGGGGGGGCTGCAGCTCATCGCAGGGCGCCGCCGCTATGTGCGGACAAGAATTCCGCTTAATTTTCTGGCCATCAGAATGCGTCGGCGAACAAAAGTGCGCACAAAAGCTAGCGCGTGTGCGGAAGGGAGGAAAAAAAAAGAAAATAAAAAGCAAGAGAGAGACGGAAATCTCGAAAAAAAATATTGTTTTCGCTTTTTATTCTGTCTTGCACCCGAGTTGTCTGTTTGCCGCCCCTAATTGGGTGAGGCGCCTTATTCTAGACGTCGCCGGCCGGATTCTCCTCATCATGCGCCGTACGAATGCAGCCGGCGTGGACAGAGCGTTTGTTCTTTTTCTGCTGCCCCGTCGAGCTTCTCGGACCGCCCCCTTTCCCGGGCATCTCTCTACACTAGATTGGCGGTTTTCCTCTCCTCTCCGATGCCTTTCTCGCTTTCTCCTCTTTCCCTTCACGGTTTTCTTGTCTTTTCGTTTCTTTCTTTCTTTTTGCTCGCTCTCTCTGTCGCTCGTTCTCGTGGTCTCATCGCCAATATTCAGGGGCGTTCCATAATATTCTGCTACGTTGCAGTGAAAGTTACGTGGGGTGGCGACCAACCACCCGGAAGCCGGATTCACGAGGGCACCCCTTGTAAAGATACAATGAGAAAATATCATATACCTCCCGTAGACGTTTACGATGCTACTTTATATTTACAACTGGGGTTTCGTTTTCACTTCCCACATTTAATAGTCGTTATATGGGCATTAACTAGTTAAGTAGAGACTAAAGAGGAATATGTTGTGTTAGCCAATTGCGTTTATATAACAGCCTCGTTCTTACCGCGAGCGGCTGCTTGGTAAGCTAGAAAATGAGTAAAAAGTAAAAACGGCTGGCGACGCCCCGTTGCAGTTCCAGCACTGGCCTCTCACGACGTCATGGATTCTGACAATGCATCTCGTCTTGTCTAGCTATCTGTTTATAAACAAAAAAAAAAAAGAATTGCATTGGATTATACACGTACTAAACTAGTACTGATAGCAGAACTAATAGTAGAACTAATACCAAACCTAAGTAGTTGTGCAAGCTTCTGGCGCTCCAGCTACTTGTAGACGTGGTATAGACGTCCTACGTAGAGAAATATTTCTGACAGTGAGAAGCAAAGGAAAAAAGGGAGGCTTACTACATGCTATCTTCGGTCAATTACCCTGTACTGAGGAAGGAAACATTGATACGAAATATGAGAGAAAATAAAAGAAAAGAATTACAGAAGGTACAGATGAACAATAGAAGTTGGACGCGTGAAGTTTCTCCGGGGCTCGAACGACGCAAATGCGAGAATATGTATATCGAAATCCATGACGTCACAATGACGTGCCGGCACCACGGTGAGGACGCGAAATTCAAGAAAGGGAATTTTCGTCTTCATTTTCTTCTTTCTGGGGTTTTACGTGCCAAAACCAGTTCTGATTATGAGGCACGCCGTAGTGGAGGGCTCCGGATTAATTTTGACCACCTGGGGTTCTTTAGCGTGCACTACAACGCAAGCACACGGGCGTTTTCGCATTTCGCCTCCATCGAAATGCGGCCGCTTCATTTCTCCCCTAGTAACCAACATTCATCCTCCGCATGAAAGAATGACTGCAAAGGTAGTTTTGAAAGAATAACTATTCAATAAAAGCTGATTTAATGTTTCTCTCTAGCGCCCCTTTAGGAACGTTAAAGCTGTCTCACATGGAGCGTTTTCCGACCGCGAAATCTCGCAGTGCATGCTGCAGAAGTCGCGATGGACACCGCATGCAGCGAAACACGGCGTACAGCTGTGCGATTTTTCAAGCCAAGGCGTTCGGTGCTGCTGAGACGATCTGTAGACCTCCCCTAGACCTGCCTGTACAGACCAGCCGGAGCGATCTGTCCTAGAGCGGCCATTGGGAATTTGTGTTGCTAGCTATCGGGATTAACTAACGAACGGGTTGTGACGTTTTACGCATTGTTAGTACATGGCGAACGGCTTCAGTAAGTCTGCCTGCGATTGGGTGACGTCAGCAGCAGCTTGTCAAGCGCTGCATTGATTTAGTAAAGAGAAGTTCCGTAATATCTGCAAACAAAGAGGAAGTCCTTTCTTCCTTTCTTTCTTCCTTTCTTTCTTCCTTTCTTTCCTTCCTTGTTTCCCTTTTTTTTTTTTTCGCGATCAACGGTTACGACAGGGCGGTCGATATGACTAGCCGTGTTTCCGGGAAGCGCTGTTATTCGAGTACACCGGCCATCGGATCTGGACATTTAGGAAGAGAAATGGGGAATAGTTTAAATAGTCTTCCACATTACGCGAGTCGAGCCATCTAGCTTCATTTCCGTAGCACACGGTGCGGTGAAGCTCAAATATATAACTGCAAGCTAACAAAATAAAGATATAAATAGAGAAACTTCCTCTCATGGTTTACAATACTGTTCCTAAGCGCACTAAGCGAGACATGTGTTCGATGTCTGCAGCGTCTTCATAATATATAGCGACTTCATGTTTCTTTCTTTTTTGTTGTTCATTTGTTTACTATGGAGGACACAAAAAGGAAGGGGTGCATGGTCGGGCAACAAAATTAATCGAAGTACAGGCTTTCGTCTCCCTCTAGATTATAATACGAAGGCAATTGTGAAAATGTCCTTCTTTTGCAATTTTTGTCTTATAAGCTTCAGCTGCTCATGCAATTTCTTGCTTTCAGATCTGGGTGGTGACCACTTGTAAAATGAAATAAATAAATAAATAAATAAATAAATAAATAAATAAATAAATAAATAAATAAATAAATAAATAAATAAATAAATAAATAAATAAATAAATAAATAAGGATTGGTCCGATAAGGTTGGCCAAGGCGACGGACCATTACAACTGAGGCATACTGACTAGATGAACCACAGGAGACTACGCTTACCATTGGTGAAGACGAGCCTCCGAAGAACTCACATCTCACATAGGTCAGTCGCATTTACTTTTGCTGAGAAAAGGGGCGCTACGGCTTCTACAGCTTCGTGAGCTCTCTAAAGCTCACGAAATACGGACGTCACTCGAGAATGCTACTGTAATATTCAAACGCTTCAAGTGGCGCAAGTGTATCCGATGACGCTATGCAGTTTATTGAGTCTAGTAACGAGATTGTTAGCATTCCGCCAGAAACACAAACTTGGATCACCCTTCTTTTGAATAGCGGTCTACATCTTTTACCACGAACGAAGTTATTGTGAATGAATCAGCGCGGTTTTTTTTTTTTCGTTTTTCTTTCTTCTCCTGTTATTGTCCTTGTATATTTGATTCATTAACATCTTCCCTTAACATCTTAACATCTTCCCTTAACATCTTCGCCCGTAGTAACATTTGTTCGAAACAGCTCAATCAAAGCAAGACCACATTGCTGTGTCTGCACAAACAAAATTACCAGCAGCGTTGTGGTCACTGTTTTCTGCTCGTAATCATGAACCAACCAGCCCAAAAGCGTACCCTTCTGCAGACGTTACCTGCCTTCGAGAATGGGTGTGCTGAAAGCTTCTGCGGCGACCTAGAAGACAACTTTCATAAAGTATGATACCCCTTATGTTACAGTCTATCTATAGCTGCAACGGCACAGCGTCGTTCTTGGCGCACTGAAGCGAGATCACTCGCAAAAAAAAAAAAAAAAGCAGGGAAACCCGAAAACCTTGCATTCAGGCCCGTTCCTGTGCGCACTCAATAACTTTTGCTTCGCGGAAAACGGCATTCTTGGACACTGGTTCCAACCGCTGTCGGCCTGAGTGGCTCTAAAGCACTGCTACGTTTTACCGAAAACATCGTTGCCGTTTGACGGACTGTCAACGTTGCCCGGCTGGACAAATCGGTCTTGGACGCGTAGAAGTTGCGAACGATTTTATTGGCCCAATTCACCACCGCCGGAACGAATTTCACTCGTTCTGTTAAATGCCGAATGGCATACTTTGAACGAAACCCAAGCGGGTATGCGTGGCGTCAAGCTACACTGCACGAGCGGGTTGACCCAGCAGCGTGGCAAGACACTCGCTGAGCCCTCGAAATTGTGCATTCATCCTTTACATAGGCAAGCGGAGAAATTAAGATGGGGAAATTGTGCACACCCCCCTTACCAAGTTCACGCCAATACTAAATGTATTAACATTTGCTTTTAATCACGCCGAAGATGAGAATCACAGAAAGGAGACGCCAACGTAAGAAGAAAAGCCATAGAACCCACGTTTCACACCACCCTGAAAAACATATTTCAACCAGAAAAGCTGACCGGGCTTTCTTTCTTGTGGGGCTCCCGCAAACGCACTTAAAGAGGAAAATATATTAATCTGTATTACTAAATTATGCTTCAGTAATACCAAAAAAATCCCATCTTAAAATGCCTTAAATGAGGTTTGTTAAGCCATAAAAAACGCAATAAGTAAAGACAGGTGGCGACGCCGCCTTGAAGTTCCTGCACTAACTCTTTGAGACGTCATGGATCTTGAAGGCGTCTGCTCAGGCTTAGTTAATTTTTTATTGGCAAAGATGGAATAAATTGTGTTCTAATAGAGTCAAATATTAAACTCAGCAAGTTTCAGCTACATTTAGAACGGCCCCAATACGACAAACTACTTTGACATATGTGACGTCACACTGACGTAGCGGTGGTCGGGTATGGAACAGTGACCTTGGTTTTCTCTTCTAGTAAACAATCTCTTAGCGCAAAATCAACGAAAATAGAATTTCAGAATAATACTTTATCAGTATAAACTGATCCATTGCTTAAAGGGACGCTAAAGGGAATGTTATAATTACGTTTCAGCCATACAAAAAAAAATGATAACACCATCTCACCATGAGAGGAGGCGTAAAGAAACCTTACTATATCGCCTGCGAGAAGGCATTTCTTTTACGAACGTCTATTCACTTACTAACTGGAATGGCAGGCAGTGCCAATCCAAACACATGTGGCATACAAGAAACCTTCCGTCCGACTGTCCATCATACGAAGATGTGAGGCTCGGGCAGTGTCATGCCACTTATATGGCAAGTCTTTCACCGAACAGAAAGAATATCGGGGCCTCGCGCGTCTGCGATGCGCAAAGCCACATAAAGCAATGCTGCGCTTCTTGAGATGCACCAGCCTATATGACTCCTTGTGATGAACTGAATTAACGATTACAGTGAAGTTCTCCGCTTACAGTGAACCTCTGCATACTGTGAACTTTTCTCCTTCTCCTAATCTCCCGGTCCCCTTTCCTCCTTCCCCAGTGCAGAGCAACCAGCCGGGCTCCGCCTGCTTAATCTCCCTCCTTTCCCTTATCGTTTCTTTTTCCTCCTCCCCCTCCTTTCTCCTCTCTCTCTCTCTCTCTCTCTCTCTCTAGGGTTCATTTAACAACTGTCACACAGCTTGCGAGGTTTTGAACGAGCAACGCGTCCCGATACAACAGACACGGTTCAGTTTCTCGGCCCCCTCCGGGAGGATTCGGGGCCCACCTTGGGCCGCGCGCACCACTCGCTTCTTTTCGAATCCGCGCGCCCTCATCATTCGTCGGTGGCGGCGGCGGCGGCGGCACGCGACACCCATTCGAATCGAGCCGCCGCCGCTCCGCTGCCGCCGCTCGCACGGCCAGAGGTCCCAGACGCGACGGGTTCAATACGGGCCCCGCTCGCGGCGAGTAATTAAACGGGCCCCTAATGATGGCCACCCTTTCCCCTTCCGCGCGCGCGCACAATTGGGCTGCACGCGACCAGCGTGTCCGCGTGCGCGTCGGGGTAACCCGGGACACACCGCGGCGGGAAAGGAGAGAGAGACTAGAGGGGGTTCTCTTTTCGGCGTGTCATTAGCCGCGCACGGTGGAAAAAGAAAGCAAAGGACGCCCGGTAATCGTATTAATAGCCCATTCAGCATTCACTGCATGCGGCCCCCGTACGTATACCCAGCGCCAAAGTGGGACACAGCTTACAAAGAGATAAAGCGAAGCTTACGCGTTTTGCGAACATGCGCGCTAACGCAGTGACGCTGAATGCCGCTTCGTGAAGCGGGAGTTGGTTTTGTTTGCTATATAGACCTTGAAGATAACTGTATTTCTTCGCCTTCATTTGCACAATGCCGCTTCCTAATTATTCGTCTTTGTCTTATCTTCAATGGCTAGATTGCTGTTGTTTTATTGATGCTGCTTGTACGATTGGGTTAACCTGAATAAACGAGAAACATCGGGACTAGTTTCTCCAGACGGATCCCCGATAGTCTGACTCATAGTATCGTGTTCGTGAACGCGTAACATGTCACTGGTGTTGCCCAACAGGTTGGAGGCGATTAATCTATCGCTTCTTAGAAAAGCGCTACACCGTGTTTGCGTATTTTTTTCCTATCGAGGTCCGTTATTCTCCGGACATCTTTATGGCGCATTCACGTCGGCAATTGACAAACGCCGCGCGACCGACCGCGACTGGCGACGCAGGAGTGACTCACGGCGACCGATGCGCACACCGGCAAGCCCGACCTGCCGCCGCCACACTTAAATGTAACGCGATTGGAGCCATTCATGACGGCTCGCACAGCCATCGTCACGTAAAACAAGCGTCAACGTGTACAGACGTCCTGCTCCTGCACCACTGATTGGTTCAGTAGTTTTCCGACTACAGTCGCGCGGCTGAGAAATCGAGCAGCGAGCGACGTACTGACCCAAAACAGTGGCTTTTCGACCGAAGTGATCATTTCCTACCCGTCGCTTTGAGACCAACTTGGTCGCGCGACCTCTGCGATTCGCCGGTGTGAACACCGCCTTAAAAGCAGCTATTCACAAAGATAGAAAAAAGAAGAAAGAAAGAAATAAAAAACGGCAGAACACATCTCACGACGACTGTCGGCCGTAATGCGATTATCATTCAAGCAATGTAGCGATGCACTGTATTGCTGAAGTCACATCTGTGCTGGAAATTGCGAATCGAATAAAACTGCAACTAATAAAACAAGGACCAAATTCGCAGAGCTTCTTGTTCGTATAGAGTTGTTTACCAATCAATCGTCGGCTGCGTTTGTCAATAATATGCCCAACGTGACGATTGATCGTCACCTGCTCACACAAAAAGTTCTAGCTTAAGAACCTTTCTGTGAATACGGGCCAGGAAGGCTGGCGGTGAGACAAAAGCTACTGAATGACTAAAATATTAGCGGACAACGGGCCAACATTCCGGCGCAGTCATCGACGTGCGAATTGAAAAGAGCAAGCTCGAGTGTAGGCGGTATTCACAACCGCAGTCGTGGGTGTGCGTGAACATAGTCCAGATCATTGAACAACCGTAGCGCGTGACGCGGCTACCGTTCTGGTAATGTATTCAGCGAGCTGGCAAACAGCGCCGAAGTGAGGATCAATAATAAACGGCGTGTCACGGGTTCTCTCGCTTTCTTCCGGAGGTGAAAGAAAAGGCTGCCCTAGTGGCCACAGACCCTCTCTCCGTGACCACAGACGTACGTTTTACCGGTAGAGCCACCGAAGATGCCGCGATGTGTATACACCAACCACACACCCATACCGCAATTACTCTTCTTTCTTTCTTTCTTGCCAAATTTTATTTTATTTTAGCGGGATGCACGTGGCTTGCATTCTGTTTGTAGTTGTCGAAGGCCGCGGGATTTTCGTCACCTCCCCGTTTCTTGGGCGTACATTCTCTAGGTGTTTTCAAAGGCGCTTCGGTAAACTTCAGGCAGCGAAGATCAGCATTGTTTCAAAAGCCTCTTCGTCTCGCAGTATACATCTTGGGGCCCACAAACGTGCGGGCCACATGTTCCGCAGAAAAGACGGGCATATATAGATAGCACGGAACCTTGTGCCGAGTTATGCCGGGTTCAAAACTGCAGCGACGATTGCGGTATTCTGGTGCGGAACGATCGACTTTCACACCGCGGCATTGCCGGAAATTGCGCATACAGATGGAATGACGACGCCTATTGTATGACGAAAGAAGAGGAAGAGTATAGAGGGGACTCAAAAAGGAGACAATTAACAGCGACACGCGAAAGATGTCGCAGGGCCCCGTTCAATTAAAAGAAAAGCAAAGATGATTATCAAGCTGCATTGATGCAGATTACGCATCTATAATATCAAAGGTCACTGTCACCATAACTGGAAGCCTGGTAAGCCATGAGAGGAAGCAAGAGCTAAAGACGCGTTGAGACGCGCCAGCTTCAAATTTCCGCATGAACTTCCGGTGACGTCGTGGACGTTTGGCAGTGCCTTGCCGGTCCTAGCAAGTTGTTGCTCAGTTAAAAGAAGCGTCATCGTATGCGAAGTAAGCGAAGAAGGCCCAAATTGGCAAGATTTGTGAG
The DNA here is from genome assembly GCF_013339745.2 of Dermacentor silvarum. Lineage (NCBI taxonomy): Eukaryota > Metazoa > Arthropoda > Arachnida > Ixodida > Ixodidae > Dermacentor > Dermacentor silvarum. The sequence continues at coordinate 49,714,823 of NC_051157.2, read as the reverse complement.
CTCTCTCGTCATCCTCAACGTCATCCTCCTGTTGCGCACAAGGTTGAACGTGAGCCAAATAACAAAGGTTGTTCGATTCGCATTCAAGATCCCGAACATTCGCATGCATATGGCAACTGCAACGCCATCTCTGCAAAAGAGACGTAGGATGCGCCATACAGACCTCCGCAATAACCCTTCCAATGAACACACTCAGTTCCAGTGACTGCGGCAAGAAGTACATCATACAAGAAAGAACAACGACGGAGGTTTCGTAAGGATAAAGTGCCGGGCGTGTCAGGGAGACGGCCGCTAAAGTGGGGGGAGAAAATGCTCGCTGTTAAAATATGCAACGCGACGAACGTGTGGTTTTTTTGCCGTGGTTCGGCGCGCGGTTCTCTGCAGGACAAATGGTCGCAGCCTTCGTTCGCTTCCGCGAGCTCGCAACACGCACGACGGCTCGCGCGACGGTCACGTGTCGCCTGTTCCTTGTCAGCGTGGCAGCGCCGGACCGTTTGTTTTCGATCGCCGCAACGCGGCCGTAGACCGTGTTGTGTGGGAAAGGCTGCATTAGGCGCCAGTATCCCACGCGTATACAGTCATCCGCAGTGGGAGTTGTCTGCATTGCTTGGCGCAGCGCGCAAAAATGTCCTTCCTGTGTTTGCGCCACGGTGGCAATGAAAGCGAGCGTGCAGCGGTTTGGCAAACGCACCGTTACCGTGGCTAATTACGTGAAGTTGGGCCATCAGTACGCTGTATATACTGCGTCTCGCATGCAGAATAGTATACTGTGTCTTCGTTAGCAGGACATGTCTGCAGTATAATGCAGGTGTAAATCGTTCTTTCTGTACTTTATTCACCTAAATTGCGGCATGCGGGAGTCCGCGCAGACAAGTTTCATCGGCGAGGAATCATTCATTACCATTACCTATAGCTTGCGAAATTCATTTATACGGGCAAGTGGGGAAATTTCTGATACAACAGAAATGCCAAAGGTGTTGCAACAACTTTCTCGCGTTGCAACGCAGGTGATGTCGCAAATACGAATATTTATTGAGTGAACGTAAAGCGTTGCTTCCACTCTAAGCCATTGTGAAAGTTCTTGATTATTTCCCTATTGTTTTTTTTTTCTATTTTTCTGTTCTCTCGTGTATCGCTCTTTATATGTGTGTGTGTTTAGCTACGATTTTCGAATAGCGGGCTCTTCAATAGCCAAACTTCCCATACTGTCGCAGCTAATAAACAAACAGCAACATTATAAGGAAAAGTCAAACTCTGTATGCGTGCCTTGCCAGGCTTGAGGATATTAGTCTGACGCCTCTCAGTGGTTCCTCGATTCGAAAGCCATTTTCACCTAACACAACTGTGTGCCGCATTTGTCTCGCATGAGCCGAGCCTGCAACCTTACTATGTGCATGAAACATACATTCTCATTACGGCACCAAATGCTTTGTTTATTAGCGCGTGTGGCTGCGTATAGTGTCAATGACAGCTCCAGGCTTCAGAGAGAGGGTCCTGCTGGTGACAAATGAAGACAATTGCGGCAGCTACGGAGGTCCCGTTTAGTTTGTATAAGAACTGCTGCCGGGAGCAGTCCCAGTGGCATCGCGATTAAGGGAAGAGGAAAGGGAACGGTCTAGTCGCGGTTGGGGCCTGTTGGCCGGTGCTTCGGGCCGGAACTCCCTCCCAACTTTCACAAAAAAAGAAAAAAGAAAGCGGCAACTTCCAATCAAGAATACTCAGTATACTTGCAAGACGCTTGTCAAATTTACAAAATTATTAAAAATTTTATTTTGCGATAAGGAACACGAAGTCTGCGAACTGTTGGGAATATAAATCTGCTCAGAGCAAGTGAATATTTGACATCAGTAACCAGCAATACAGGGTGTCTGCCCTCTATGTAATAATATTAATACAACAGCGCAAACTGCGCAGGGCAAGCTGATATATCTCGCGCGACGAGCGAAATGAAAGAATTTGCCACTGCCCTACTTGGGCGACCAGAGAACAAGAGACTTGACAGGGTGGTGGCGACAGCCGCATCTACGCGCGCCCAGCTCCACGCCTCGCCTGGCGAGACCGACCCGACCCTGCAGTGTGGTTCATGAATGGCAATATAGAGACGGCAGACAGCGATCAGGTGCTAGACAACCCCGCCTTCGGCTACGATTCTGCGGAGCCAGTAGGGGGGTCACGTGGCCGGTCTGCATTCGGCATTAGCCGCGGCTGTGTCGGCCAGACGCTCGTTGGCAACGGGGCGTCGTACGTAATTGCGGGGCACCGCCGCCGTCACCCCGTGGGGCGCGAGACGCCATCGGCAACGGCGTCCGTCGCACGCTTGCATGAAGGGTGTCTGCCTGGGGCGGACACAAATGGATTGACCCGTTCTCGCTCGCAGGCAGATTAGGGCGGCAGATGAATCTCAATTCTCGCGTCGTTACCACCGCGCGACGGCCAGGTGAAAGAGAAGGCATTCGTTCCGCTTGTTGCTGCTGAATGTGTGTGAAGACCACACGCTAATGCAGCTCGTGTATGTTTCGCGCGTGCGCAGAACAGTGCCACGTTAGTTCAAGATTACTCTCCATTCACTCCATTCCTCTTTCATTTCTTTTTTTTCTTTAACGCGTTAGCATTAGGAGTATCAAAGTGTGTGTGTGTGTGTGGGGGGGGGGGGGGGGGGGGGGGGCATGTGTGTATGTGTATTGTCGAAAGCCGGTCACGTGGTACAGGTAGAGAAGGGGACGGGCGAGCTTAGAAGAGTGTGTATATGTTTATATATGTATCAACGAGAAGGAAGGGAACCGAGGGGCTCGATTTTTATTATAGTAATGTCATAAGAAGTCAACAAACAATGACACCAAGGACAGCATAGGGGAGATTGTAGTTCTCAATTGAATTAAGAAAGAATAAATAAATGGATACGAAATTGGATGAAAGAACAACTGGCCGCTGATGATTGTATATATTATCCGCAGAGATAATGTAAATTCCTAGCCTTGTTTTTCCACGTATTGTTTCCAGTGCGTGCTGGCTAAACACGCGCTGGTATATATATATATATATATATATATATATATATATATATATATATATATATATATATATATAGTGGCGACAGTGACACAGCACGAGGTTGGCCCAGCACCACTGCCTGCTTCAAGTTCATGCTGTGACGTGCAAACTGAATAGACACGTCGCCTACTAATATTCACGCAGCCGTGCTATTTGTTCTTTCCAACCTTCTATAGGCAAGAAGCGGGAACACGATGGCACGAACGCGTGCTGCAGCTGCTTATACTGTCCTGATTGCCCGTGTCAGTGCTGTCAGATCAAAGGTTTCTATATATACTGGCTATATATTTCAAGCGCGTTGCACCACATGAAATTCTTAAGGGCGACAAAAGAAAGGGGAAAAAAATCATGTTTCTAGGCATTTTCCTAGAGCACAGGACAGTTTCTAGTTATTCCACATCACACACTTCTGAAATTATCTCACCAAGCTCCTCCATGCAACTTCCTAATTTTTAAATAAAAAGCCAAATGTAACCAACGCGCTCCAACTTTTTTGTGCGGCCCGATCGCTCGATGTGAGAACAGCTTTGCGCACAATTGCCCTCGCGCAGGGCAATCTGGAACCAGCAGTGCGACTCGCTCCCGATTCCGCTTCGCTTACCAACAATCTCCCGGCGCCGACGACTTTCGTCGATAAGCGATAATCGCGCCAGCACCAGTCTATACGCCAGCCGGTTTCCGTACAGTGACCAACGCTGGCAATCATGTCACGAAGCAAGAAAAAGGTAAATCGATCGTGCGGGACCGTGAAGGGCGCCAACGTAGGTCGAAACGGCAGCTCGCAAGGTATTAGAGAGATAAAGGCAACTAGTGAATGAAAGTGCACGGGCCAGCGGCAGTGTGTGAGGCGAGTTTTGAAAAGAGGCAAAACGCACGGGACACGCTAGAGTAAACTAGAAGAGATAGGCAAAGAAGGGCGCGAACATATATACGCATAAGCGTACACGTATACGCAGACACAGGAGCACACATACACACAGGCACGCAGGCAGGCAGGCATACAAAACCTACACGCACAGGCGCGCGTACGGATACGCACACACGTACGCTCATGTGCACGCGTGCGTGCATGCAAATCGAAAGATCAAGCACACGAAAATTAGCGTCGACTCCGCGCCGAGCCATTTGGACGCGGCTCGTTGGTTTTACGAGATTTGCTTGTCGAGCGCGTATAAGCAGCGGCACCGCTATGTACCGCGGCGTGCAATGCTTGACTGCCTTTGCTGCTCGCCGCAGACGTGGTCGATCGACAGGCTGCGTGCGCTGCACGCACTGAAACGCGATAACACCGAGAGACGCTTGCAGCGTCTATCGTTACAGTCTCCCCAAATTCTTTTCCTGTTATGAAAACCCAGCATGTTCCCCACGTAAACATATGACCACATAAGATTATGGTACGAGACATATAGGTCTTGTTTAGCAGGGCTATGTACTCGTACACGAAGCGATATGCAGTCGTGCACTCAGTTGGGCTTTCCCTTTGCTTAACGTAGCTATTCCTAAATGGACTCTGAGCGTAGTTTTACTCGCTTTCTAACGTTTTTCATTTGCTTTTACATTATTATAGCTGACCGTATACAATCAAGAAAAAGTGATATCACCTTTCGTTGCGGATTCAGTATGATGTTTTCGTCATGAAAATAGTCTCTGCAGTGGCACGGAGGATTTTATTTTTCCTGGATGCGTCCCATGTTCGCATTACTGCAGGTGCAGCTTGCGCGCGGTGTGCCCCGGTATCTATAACTTGCTTATCGCATTTATGGCTACTGCACGCACACGTCGGCCAACGGTGCGATTGATTTCAGCTTAGCGCTCATGCACTTGAGCCACCGAACTCTTATGCAGTCTCTATACTAAGTCAAACAAATACTGTACTCGACTATAACGCGCTACAACCGAATTAGGCTTGTGCGAATCTATTCGTCATATTAAGCAGGTTATTGTTTTGTTACCGACATGATCCACAACCTAAGTCGCTGCACGTTTCGTGTTCTGCATTAAACAAGCGCAAACCGTCTTTTTTTTTTTAATCCTACAAGCAAAATATTTTAACTAATATTTTAAGCAATTTCCGCGCTTTTTGAATGCGCGACCAACGTGGACACTGAGGAAATGCTTATACAAACTACTTTCTCTGCCTTTCATATCACTGAACTTTTCTAATACCAGTGGCCGGCAGTTGAAAGCGTCAGGTTCTCAGAGTTCTTAAGCAACGTTTTTTATACCCCGTAATCAACAAATTAAAAAAAAATGTTTGTAGGATAAAATGTAAGGCTGGCACTCAGAAGACTCATTTATTTAATTTGTCTAGTTAATAGCAAAAAGGCAAGAAACGGCAAAATGAGAGAAAAGTTTACAAACAGAACGCTGACGAACGAGCTCAGACGCGACGCGGTAAAGAGTCCCGTACTTTACCGCAAAACTATGCTGCTCGTGGGGAAGCCAGCTTCGAAAGCAATCACGTGACGGGGAAAGGGAAACCATGAGGCTGATAAGCCGTAGGTGGGAAAATGAAATGGGAATAGATGGGGCACGCCGTTAGCTTTTAAATTACGGAGGGACGAAGAATAAGAAGAGGTACGTATACGATTTATAAAGGCAGAGCATGTGATTGCAACGCATGGGTCTCAATTGAAGCCTCCCCCAACCCCGGCGCCACGATTTCGCAAGATTATTTTTTTCCTCCGAGCGGGAAACCTCGCAAACTTCGGCGTCTATTGTGAATGAACGTCTTTGCGAACTCGTTCCACTCATATCCGAGAGCGAACTTTTCAGAATCGGTATATAGCGGTTAGCAGCAAGTTCCCCGTCTCGACGACGGATGAGCGCGTCCTCGGAAAGTTTTGAAGCTCCACGCATCTTTCGACGACCACTCGCGCGAAAGAAAAGAAATGGCAATGACGCGGAGGCGTCACAAGTGCCCTTTCCTCCACCACTCGACGCCATCTTTAACGTATCACCCACTCCTTCGTTTTGTACCGAGGCCCTCCCGGTTATTTCGGCGCCGCCCCCACCCATTACTTTCTCACTCTTTTTTATTCTTACGTTGTTCGTTCGGCGGTTACAGTGCGCTGGCACAAACGGTGATTGCTGACTGGGATTGGAGCGTTGAATAATATCGGGATGAGAAACTGTTTTCGTCTGCTTGCAACGAACGCTATACGTATTGTATACAGCGCCCCCTACGTGTGCGAATCGGCGATGCAGTTGTGCAAGAAAGCCACGGAAAATAGCCGGCACAAGCGCGAGTAAAATATATCGGACAAACTCTTCTGCAGCCTTCTTGCGAATCGTTAAACTTGCGTCAGTAAGCATCGCTTTTCTGTACAGTAGAAATGCCCTCATCATGGCCGTTCTGCCGGCGAGCAACGCGGCGCTGTTTTCTTCGTCGTAAAACCCGCCGCGTGCGCCGTGTCCAAGTCGCGCGTAGATTTTTACGGCCTATGTCTGAGACGTCTGGCGCCTCTCACATACTATCTAACGAGGTAGCCGTATCGTCGTCTCCAACTGACTTCCAAAAGACGAACGGCGTTTCCCAATCCCGGGGGCGGAGCACACCCCGGTCATGTATACTGTGCTACATTCAACCGACAGATATTATTCGCCCCCCACTGTAGTGATATTGGTCAGGGCGTACAGATCCACGAAATTTGTTTCGGTACACCCCCTAGACTCCAATAGGCCCGTTTGTATGCGCACCGGAGTCAGCAAGGGCGGGGAAAAAATGTGGCGGCAATTGAGACGAAAAAAAAAATGGAGCAGACGCTAATCTACCAGAAAGGTCCTTGCGACATACTCGTGGTCGCGGCACCGTTATTTAACGCAGGAACGAGTCTAAATGCATCGTGGGGCAGGCTGCAGAATCTGCTGTTATTCAATATTCGAGAAAAAGCGCAGCTATCGAAGAGCTGTGTACTTTGTTGTATGCTAGACAGCGTTTTATAAAACGAGCCAGACGACGCACTGACCCAGACAGACGTGCAGCGGCACGATGGCGCGACTGACAAATCTAAATTATGGGGTTTCACGGGCCAAAGCAACTCGCGGGATATGAGATATGCCGTATAGTGGGAAGAGCCGCGTAAATTTCAGCCACTTAGAGAGGTGTACATATTATATATATATATATATATAATATATATATATATATATATATATATATATATATATATATATATATGTACCTTCTTGGTACACTGCACCGTGGTGGCGGAAAGCGGGGTTGGAAAGAGGACAAATATGAGTGGAAGCGTTCACACAGACCACTGAGTCCTAAGAAGCCAACAGGATATTACAGTGGTTAGCCCCTCCATCATTCCTTTTAATTATTTCACTCCCTCTCCCTCCATCCATGCACCCATTCATCCGTCGATCTATCCATTCACTGATCTATTCATCCGTCCATTCATCCGTCCATCTAATCCATCCTTCCATCTGGGTTTAAAAGGTGCCGGTTTGTGCCTTACGTCAAACACACATGAACCAGCGGTAAATTTTTTTTTCAGAACCACCGCAGCCACCTGCGTCATTACGGAACGACGAGCTAGCTGCTGCTACATTGTTTCATCTTGGAGCGCGTGCGTCGCTTGTTATCTTGCCGAGCGCGAAGGAAGGCATCTGCACGCTATACGGGCTTCCGTATGTGTATACTGCTTCGCGGAACCATATACAGTTGCACAAGAAAGCGCGGTTCGGCTCGTGAAGCTACGCCATTATGCAGACGCGGTACGTGTACGCGCGGAGAGATTCCGCCGCAGCGAGCTGCGCGCACGCGCCACTGACTGACGTCAAGAAAACGCGCAGACGACGGCCGTCTGGGTTTGTTTTACGACCGCGGTTGTTATTGCCGGTGCAAAGGCGCGGTTTGCATCGAAACGGGGAGAGCGTTACTCGGTTTTCGCGGAAGCAACGCGGAAAAGCAATACGCTGGCCCCACTCAACCAGTATATGGCAACGAGATGCGAGATGAAGCGCCGTTCGCGAAATATGCCCATATCTATTCAAACCCGCGCCCCCATTCGATACGGGAGACTTAAAAGGAGAAGACGGCGATCCAGCGTGTAGTACATCGCTTTTTGGCTACAAACTAACTCACGTGGATATCGGCCGCCGCGGCGCCGTCACGGCGTTCGGTTTCATAAGCAAGAAAAAAAAAGAAGAAAAAAGAAGAAAAAACGAAGAGGCACAACGCCAAGAACGAATAGCGAAGCGCGGATGAGACGAGTGAAACGAGGAGGGGCACTGCAGGAGCGTGCTGCCGTCTGCTTGCCTTTCTTTCTTTCTTTCTTTCTTTCTTTCTTTCTTTCTTTCTTTCTTTCTTTCTTTCTTTCTTCTTTCTTTCTTCTTTCTTTCTTTCGCATTTGCTTAGCTTATTGTCTCCGTTTTCTTTGTTTCTTTTTCTTTCGCGCGCAGAGGGAACGCCGTCGCCTGGGGAATACGCAGGCAAGAAAGAGGCGCGCGACGAGTCACTCGCCACTAAGTTGCCGGCCGCTAACCCGCAAGGGACAGTCAGTATAGTGAGAGCAGACGACGTTCATTGCGAAGCACTTTGTGATCGAGGGCGTCTGCCCCTTCCCCAACTCCCCCAATCTTCCCTCCTCGCATGCCCTTTCGCCTAGAGAGAACTGAATAGCCAAGTTTTGAAACCGACTCTGATAGTGTGCAGGCTGGTAAGCGCAAAAGCGACTGGAGGCGGGAGTATACAAGTCCCTTCTTGCGGTATCGTGAACTGAAACGTGTAAGGCGCCGCAGTGCTGGGTTAAGCAGGTTGAGAAGGCAAGAAATTGGGTGGGGTGTGCGGAGGAAGGCTCAGAGTATAGGTGCGCTGTGCTTCTTGTCTATATATGCCGTACCAGACGACTCGGCCGCCGCAATTGGTTTCTAGCGCTAAGCGAATTTCATTTCTGCCTTGCGCAGCCGTCTCTTTCGGTTCCTGCCACGTTTTCCTTTTCTACGGCAATTCGTAACAGATTTAACAAGAACATTACAAAAATGGTGAAACGTCTACTGTATTGCCTGTAGTGGGTGAGGGAGAGGACTCGAATCCGGGCTTCCTCGTCATGAGCTGTGGCATCGCGCAATAGACCCTTGCGACACCTTTTGGATCAAGCTGTTCTCCGCTGCGGTGTGATTGCCGTCTACCTGCATTATTGGCGCACCCTCAGAGCATTATTGAAAGGGAACCCCCAGTAATAGGTGCTGGGAAGTAGGGGCGGCTGTTAAAGAGGGTGAGGGGGTGCTGAGGGATGCGGCCAACCCCCTTACATTTCCTGCAGCTTCCCCCCTTCCCCTATGCCCTGCCCTTATGCCCACTCTATCCACCATCTCATCAAATAGTGCGGACTGGTGTTTAGATCGGCTATACGGATATACGGATATAATGCGAAGCTCACGGTGTATCGAAAGGCGAATTTCACCTTGTAGCGACTCTCACTCTTTCTAATTCACCGATATGGGCCTCGTGACGTGTTTCCACAATGAATAAAACGCCATATGCTTTATAAGAATTTAACGACACTTGCATTATGGCAGAGTTGAAACGATAACCAATCACTTCAAGAATCTTTACAGCATCCCACAGTGTTGCGCAAAGGCCTCAGAGCAAGCGTCAGGTGTAGCACGAACCGAGAGCACTTCGACGCTGTGCGCGCTCACGTGTGGAGCCAGTATCTGGGAGAAACCGCCAAGCTCTCCGTTCAGTATGCTCTAACGCAGCCTTTCAGTCTATTAATATCACAACACGTCACGACTCATGTGACGAACTAAACGAATTTTAGATTGTTTAAGCGCCACATCGGGAGTCTCAATGATAGCGAGAGTATAAACAGACCAGCCTTTGCTTCCCGACCTAAAAAAAGTTTTCAAACAAGACGTATCTGAACAGAAGTGTTTGGTTTTGTTCGCATATCAGTCTCTGTGCAGTTGGAAGCGGTCTCGGTGTTTTTTCCTTGATGATTGATTAATGGGTCTAGTGGCGCAATGGCCAGATATGGCCGAGGGGCACCAGTGCTCTGTGTACATTGAGCAGGTGTTCAAGCACTGGCGATCATACTCGCTACTCAACCTAAAAAAAAAGCAAGCTATATTTACTTCTGACGAACTGCTAAAATAAGCTCAGTTGTCTTCCAATTCGTCTAATAGGCCTCTCATCGGTTTAGTTTTAAACACTTCAAGCCAAAAAACGCCATGGGGGCCGTATTCTCAAAACACTTCATTCGCTAGCAAGGCTTTTCACTGTCCCATTGCCTTCGGTAATAATATGTTCATTACCGCGATTGGCCAATAGGTCTTCTTACGAAGAACTTTACTTGTGAATACTTGTGCACAAGTGCTTTGTGAATACGGGCCCAGCAGAAGATGAACAACAGTTCGATGGCTTTTGGACGAGGGCTCGAATTCATTTCTTCGTGTATCTTCGCACACACCACGCTGCGTTCCACCTTCAAGGAGAGGCGTTCTGGTATGTCCACGCGATATGTGGACATACCAGAGCATCTGTTACCTGCTACATATGTCATTCATCACCTCAAGCTAATCTTCGACAGTGGAAGCAACGAATATGGCCCCCGCAATTCGTATTTTCTCTGTGTCGTTATTGAAGCAACAAATATCAGTGTGAAACGAAACAGCGACCACTTCAACTGATTTCGCTAGTGAGTATTCATGCACTTTGACTTGTCAACTAATTTGCCCGCGCTCTGTCTGCTGCAAGCCTCCTGGTTGGCTCAGTTGGTACAGCGACTGCCCTGGGAAAGCGGCATAGTACCCGGCTCGATTCTCGGACCAGGACGAATGTTTCTTCAAATGCAGTGTTTTCTTCTCAGGAAAACCAGCACGGGGCTATTCTTCGTGGCTTCCTACCGCAGTCAAGCGGCCGCGAACGTTTTTCCTTTCATGAATCTTCCTTGCAGCGTTTTCCGCGAATTTGATTTTCAGGCAGTGTGCCTTCAGGCCGCGGTCATCACTCGCTTTGGCTCCCCATCGCGCGCACTGTATTAACTCGCCCAACAATGGAAAGCAAGCAACCTCGCCGAGTGACGTGCTATACGAGACCACTCCACTCCGTACACGTTTCGCGTCGCGGTCTGCAGCAGAAAAAAAAAAGAAACACGGAAAAAAAAGAAAGGTAATCGCGTCGCCGCTGGGCAAGCTCGAACTCGCTCTTCGCGTCCGCGAGGGAACGACTCCGCCGAGGCAGCCCCGGTATCGAGCGTGTAAACCGCTCGAGTGGAAGCGGCTCGAACGTGCGCCGACTCCGAGATGCTAACTCCGGCGCTCTGTCCGACTGCCGTGGGGCCCACCGCGATGCGTGTACACGCGCTTGCGCGTATACAGAGCGCGCTATAGACAGTTGCGCGGGCAGGACGGACACAACCGGCCCATTCTATACACCCTCTCGTTCCTGCTCATGCCCGATCGCTTCTCTCTTCCTCCTCTATCCACGCTTCGTTGTGCGCCGTATTTCCTTCGGTCCCTTTTCCATCACATGCCATTCTCTCATCCCAGCCACCTTTCCTCGTCGAACAGTAAAGCGCGTGGCTCGCTTTCCTCCTGGCACGCCCGCCCATTGTTGACGGCGCAATTTGCGTAACGCTGCCGCTCTTCGCTGGTTTGCTCGCTTCACCCAGCTCGGTTCGGGAAATACCTTCACGAAGGCGGTTGGAAGTTCTCCCGGCTTGCCGCTTCTTCGTTTTCGGGAACGTTGTCGTCTGACAGTGTCTTGAGCTGCGTTGATATTTCGCATTTCGAGTAAAAAATTTGCGTAGCTAAAAAAGAGAGAAAGAAAGAAAGAAAGAAAGAAAGAAAGAAAGAAAGAAAGAAAGAAAGAAAGAAAGAAAGAAAGAAAGAAAGAAAGAAAGAAAGAAAGAAGAAGGAAAGAAAGCACTAGAAGAAATGGATTTAGATTTTTTCTCACTGACCATTTTGCCTTCCTGAAGACTTTCAAAGCTTTCATCAAACATAAATATAACCCCCCCCCCCCCTTCCCCCGCGCTACACGTCATCCTGGAGAGTGTACAGGGACACCAGGGGATGCAGTGAAGATAGCTCGCTCACCCCCTCGCTGACGAGACAGAAATGTCAGCGCTCCTACTGTATGGCCCGATGTGGCGCGAGTACTCGTCGCGCTGAGCATATAAAGCAGCTTCGATTCAGACTACGAGACACGCGAAAGTCGACACGCAACCCTTCCCGCACCTCCTCCTACATTCAACCACCGCGATGCTTCTCTCATCCGAGCATAAAACTCTCACAAACCAGCGAAGCAGTGGTGACACACCTTGTACAGTGCCGCCAAGGACATACATACAGACTGCAAGGCGTGCGGGGGGCTACCCAACACTTACTGGACCTACTACACGTACTGAACATGTCCTCGCGCTGAATCCTCACCATATTTCCTCCGTCAATTTTTCAACCGTATTTCAACCTACAACTCCACCGAAACACCTCCACCCCATGCTCCGGCAACTCCTCGTGCAGTGAATCCTAGTGCAGTGACTCCTCGGGCAACGCATCCAGGAAATTAAGCTACCCCCCCCCCCCTCCTCATCTCTAAAAAAATGAAATAAAATAAATTTTAAATATGTCGTGCTACTGGCATCGACGGCTCAGTCGGACATAGAGCTGCTTGTAAAACTCATCTCTCTCTCTCTCTTGTTCAGCTGATTTATTCAGCGGCATTAACCTAATCGCAAAATGCGGATATATACCTCTCCGTCCACATAGGTTGCTCACGTTCTTATATACCCGTTACATTCCTTCAAGAACAGCATGAAGGTTCAAGCTTAAGCGTATATAGAATGTCATCCACCCAGCCCCAGTCCACACCCGGTTTCTCTTCTAAATTCGACGACGCCTACTTGTTCCCAAATACAGCCACTGGTAACGTGACGTTCCATTAACGAGAGCTCACGCCACCTGGACTGTGCTATTCCATGAGAGCACGATGAACTGAGCAAAAACCTTAAGATAGGACTGCAGTCCCTTAACCTAATTCCAGGCCTTCCCAATTCAAAACTTCAGGCATCTCTTTCGTGCAGCATAAACTTTTCGTTACACTTCGCACCGAACCGAACAACTGAACAAGCTCTAAAGTCTGGACGCACTCTCACATAGTCTACGTCTCGAAGTGGCCTACTCGTCCCTCTTCTGTGTCGCATGTGGAAAAGGTATACCTTTCAGAATGCGCACACTGTGGTGGCCCCGACGATTCTGCTACGCCTATCGTCATCGAATGCCTAAAGCTTGACCGGCATCTGGTGGCGCCAAGACGCCAAGATGGCCTCGGGGTCACCTTGGCGTCTTGTTCGTATCCCTAAATAAAGTTCTTAGACCCTGGTCCTTCCGCTGAAAGCAAACAGAAGCCGCGAAAGCCCTCCCCGATATTTTTTCGGGGGGGGGTATAACGTGATGAGTTCCTTGTGCTGTACAATTTATGTGACGTAATTTTACCCCATTTTAACGCCCTGATGACTTTTCTTGTGTCAGTGACAGTTTGTGTGCTTTGTTGTGATGTTACTTTTGTTGTGTCAGATTAATGCTATGACGTCTTTTTCGAGTCCGTGATATTTTACGCGCTTTGCTATGAACTCAACATTTCAGCATGATTACAGAGACTTGTCATGCTGATGACGGGTCATACTCCAGCTCTACATTACGTTTGTGTATATATCTACAAAAGAACAAAGGGAAATATAATGAAAACAATAAAGAGGCAGTCAGTGCTAACACACTAGCACAAAGACCGCTCTCGGAAAAGAGATCCTGGGACCTTGACCTAAGCACTCTTGCATGCATAAGACCACAAAAGCCCTATATTGATCTTCTTGATGGCTACTAGACTCTACGCTTCTGATTGTTAGCAAGCTTTGTATAGTGAGAATTTATTTTCTTCTAAGCTGCTGCGAAAGGTTTTTGATTTCTATTTATGTCGATCTACATTTTTGTAGTGTTCAGTGGTTAGTCTTCAAGGATTGCCTTTAGCTACAATTTTCGGACAGCGGGCTCTTCGGTAACCGAACTTGCCGTTTTCGTCGCAGTTAATAAAGCAACAACGAAAACAAGTGCCTATTCGTATCGCCTCCTTAATTCGTCTTGCCACGAACCACCAACCAGCTACGACGCCGACTACTCTTTACCAAGAAACTCGCTCTAGCGTCTCCCGTACTTCTGAAGGTCCCACGTCAAGCGCGCGATCGCCCGGCATCGGAGATGGCGGCACGCGGACCACTGAATCAGCGCTTAAGATCACGCCCATAATCGTACCGCGCCATCGTCCTGAGCGGCAGTTCTTTCTCAGCTTTCTTCCGAATCTGTATATAAGAGAGGGCTGTGAAATGCAAGAAACCAAATTGCGCGGACGCAAGCGACGCGTTTTAGCCGCGGGAAGCTTGATCGCCGGCGACCGGGTCGTGCGAGCCACGCAAGCCGCGCGCAAGCGCGACGCCCGAGTCCAGTTGCAGCTCTTGTATGCGCACTGGCGTCCCCGGCAATTTCTCTGATAGACGTCTCCGAATGCGCACCAGCCCAGCGCTACGCAAACACACGCGGCGGGCCCCACCCGAAATCACGCGCTGGGGTCTGACGCACCGCCGCGCATAGCAGCAGCTTGCAGCAGCAGTATAGTTGCAGTCATATAGAAGGAATGGGGGAGCTACACCCGGTCGTCGTAACCCCGTCGTCGTTAATACAACGACTCTCTCTCTCTCTCTCAAGCCGCACAGTTCCGAGTTGGCGGTGGTGAGATCGCGTGCGGCGATGCACGAGAGAAGAGCTATACACAATGGGCGCTCGCGAGCGAACAAGAGAGCATGGTCTCGCTCCGCGTTGCGAAATAAAACGTTCGTGCCCGGCTCGAGTATGGGACACTTTGCATCTGGTGCGTAGGGCAGCAATCGGTCGGTAGCTGGTCCGCTGGGCGTCTAATGGGGCAATTAAGGATTAATACGTCCACCCCCCCTGACGGCGATTGCGCCCTAAATCAATGACAGAGCGAGAGAGAGAGAGAGAGCGCGCTTCCGTTTGAATGTCCGCGCGCGCGCGCGTGGTCGCTCCGCGGGAGGTCCCTTTCGCCGGTTGAGTTCGTGCGGCATAGCTGAGTGTGTGGCCATGACTCGGAAAATATTGCGAGCATAAAAGGAAATTGGGAGGCGTCGCCGACCTTATAACGGCCTCGAATTGAATAAGCGAACTCGATCCGTTCCGATCCGGGCTTAGGCTATTCGCTTTGCTGCGAAGTTTCCAGAATATATAGACGTATACTACCATCTCATTGCCAGTAGTTGCCGATACTTTTGAAATATGGGAGAATTAATTTGATTAATTTAATTCTTGTGTGGGTTTGAGATTTGTTTCTTGTTTCCTGGACCAGCATCTGGTTTATACATACAGATGATATCGCTCCCGTTTAACGCCTATTTCGCCTGATGGGCATATCTACCATCGTGACCATACTCCATTATGCGTAACGACCAAGAATCTGGGTCATTCATGTGTCGTTTGCTTACATGCAAGTACATCTGAGCAGTTTGTTTCGAACGTAGAAGTGATTAAAGGCCAACTACAACGACATTTCACTTTAGCTATTGGTTATAGATGAGTATTGCAACATCAATACTACACCACACTACACAGTACTACCATACTACAGCAATCTTGGCAAAGCTGCAGGGCCGATCATTGTCCAATTTTTATTAACCCCCTTTAAATAGCACCGAAGCAGACGACGCGTGCACCTCATGGTTAGCAGATATGACGCACGCTCTAGCACGTTGCCTCCGAGATCCTCCAGCACGCCCTGGGCAGACACAGGCGGCGCCCAATCTCTGAGGTCATGCCGAGAAGCCACGCGCTCTGAGTCTTATGTCACTTCCTGCAAGCCGTAATAATGTTGACGTTTTCTTTCTTATTCTCTTCTTTTTTTTTTGGTTTTGATCTTAAACAAGAATACAAATTTTGCGAGCCTTTCGTGACGCATCCGCTCATATTTCGCTAACTTCAAACTAAAGTCTCGTCGTCTCCCTTGTGCTATTGAAACAAACGTGCATACGTAGAAACCCGCCCAAATACCAGTTCATGTAACATTTATATATACACTATATGAAACTAGGCTTTATTACGGGGCCCAAAATTTCGCTGCAGTTGGCCTTTAAGGCTGCTACTGTACTGGTGCACGTAGTTATGAAAATACGTTTATTAAGTTTCTGTTCACAGGTATACGCCCGCTTTAATGCCAGGTATTCCAATGGTGTGCCAGAAAGCAGGAAAGCAACGCGTCGACGGGCGATATCGAGGTCGGAAGGCAGGGTTGAAAAAAAAAAAATCAGGGGCCACAGAAAGGAGACATCTTCTGGCACCCTAAACGGCGAACAGCTGGTCCGACGATGAAGACAAAGACTATATATAGACGGCATGACGACGATGATGTCACGAAGACTATATCGCAGCAGGACAACTATATGATGGCACATGCAGCTGCGACGCCGTGACGTCAAAAACGAGAACGACTGCGATGATTAAGGCACGACGATGGGGTGACGGCACGATGTCCATAACTATATTGCGGAGTCCGAACACTCCCGGGCAGTGGCGCTTCCTATGTGCCCCGCCGTTCTGTGGCTGTTACGGAGGAAAGTGGCGGCGGCGGCGCTACGCGCGTTCGTTGTAAATCAACAAATCAGCACTGGGGGTCGCCTATATTCTTCGCTATACTGGCAAAATCGTAATAGGGGTCTTCGCTGCGGAGGCGTTCACAATACACATGACAGGTATAGAATTCGGTTGGCACATACGAAAACCTTCCTTATACAGGTCATTTCGTTGTAGAAGCATTCCACAGTAGCGGGCTTTGCGTTCATGTAAAGTAAATCCAGGTGGTCGAAATAAATCCGGAGCCTTCTAATACGTCGCCTGTCATAGCCACTGCGTTGGAACATTAAAATCCGCTAATCAAAATGAATGTTCCTTTGATAGCTGTCGCTGTAAAATGACGATGGATGTATTTCTGCTGCCTTAGTGGTTTTAAAGAGAGAATAAACAGCAGAAAGAAGACTTGATTTGTATTAGGTAATTACCCTTCTACAATACAAAAAAGCGGCTCTTACCCTGGGAGGAGGTATGGCAAGTCAGAAAGACAGAAACACGAGTTATGGGTTGAGAGGCAGCCTTGAAATTCCCGCACTAGACCGCCATGACGTCATTTAGATTTTGAAGGCGTCTGCTCAGGCCTAGTAACCTTGTTATCGGTAGAGATGAATCTCACTTTATTGTAAAAAGCCAGAAATCTAACTTAGCAAGTTTCAAGGTCATTTACTGGCCTACGACGGCCCCGATGCGAGAAAATATTTTGAAATTGTGAGACATCATGACGTATTTATAGGGGTTTCTGCGCAAAATTAGGAAAAGAAAATGAAACCACTAAAATTGAGTTTTGAAAGAATGCTTGATCAGTTCAAACTTACAAGTGTTTCTCTTAAGTGTCCCTCCAAGGATTCGACAGCGACTGGCGTTAGTACGCCATGGTTCAACTATTCAAAGAAGGAAAAGCAGCCGGACGAACGGCTGCGGTCTCCAGCCCGACCAGAGTTGTGACCGCTCGTGCCCTGATCCACGCGGATTAAACGGCGATAATGATTATGATAGTGATTAGGATGATCAGCGGCAATGACGATGGCGCAACAGCGGTGATTCGGTAATCTCATGGAGGCAAGCAAAATACAAAAAGAAAAAAATACATTTTGTTGCACAAGAAAAAAGTCGAAGTGTGCGGAGCCTGCGGCCGGATCGGTCATCGCGCGGACGTGTGCCCTACCCCCGACAAGAAACAGTGCAAAGACTGTGGTGCCCAAAACCCTGCGGACAATCACAGCTGCAACCCTAAGTGCGCGCTGTGCGGTAAAGATCACCCCACGGGAGACAAGAGCTGCCAGAGACGCTTTCAGACGCCTTTCCTCATCAAACAGCGCCAGTGGGAAAAACAGCGACAACAACAACAACAAACCTTGCACAACCACAGCGGCGGCGGCGGCAGAGACCCATCGTTGCCACGTCAAGCAGACAAGCAGACAACGGCAGCCCAACGCCCATCCCGATCAAAATCGAGGGACACTGCTGCCGATCGCAAGGCATCCAGATCAAGATCCCCATCGGGACATAGACCCCAAGCTAAACAAGAAAGCAAGACTTCAACCAATAACAACAAGGTGAGCTGGGCAAATGTAGTCTCCCAGTCCGAACCCACTAAGATAGAAAACCCCACGCTCCCCTCTTCTCACGACAGCGAGCTAACTAAAATCAAACAAATGCTCGAAATTCTACTAACAGAGAATAAGGCCCTCAAGGCCGAGGTAGCCCAACTGAAGGCGACACCGCCGAAAGAAGTTGTACCCGCAGAACCAGAAACTGTCCATATAGAGATAGATGCACCTCCGGCAGTTGCAGAACCTACCACACAATACGCGCAGCCAGATTCCGATACAGAGAGCCTACCCGCGAAGCGCAGAGCGGTAGAACAATCCCCTCCTTCCCAAGGGACAACCGCCCACTCTGGCACCTCTAAGCGTAACATCAGGGAAGAGACGATCATAGAGGAAATCACCAGGGCCATTGATATCAAATTCGAGATAATGCATAAAACATTCCACACCATGATAACAAACCTTGCCGAAAGTTATAATGCCAGAATCGCGGTCCTCGAAAACGCCCAACAAAGGCCTAGCGTAGGGCCCATTAAAGTAACTAAGCCTTACAACCGCCCGACCAACGATGGCCTGGAATAGCGGTAAAAGCGCTATGTACGTCATATGGCAATGGAACTGCCGGGGATTCCGCCGCAAGCGAGGGAATCTCCAGCAGTTCCTACAAACTAAGGATTCCGAAGCTCCAGACATAATTGCCCTCCAAGAGACGGGGGGTCAGGCCAAATTATCAGGCTATGCGTCCTTCTGCTCCGATGTATCGGGCACAGGCAAAGCGCCAATCGCTACGCTAATCAAATGATACCAAAGCCGGGCAAGAGGTTGCAGCTACAGAACCTAAGACCCATCTCGCTCACCTCCTGCCTAGGGAAACTTCTGGAACACATCATCCTTACTCGCCTAAACAAACACATGGAAGCGCACGACCTGTACCCTCACACGATGATTGGATTCAGACCCAAGCTTTCCACGCAGGACATTATGCTTCAGATTAAGCACCAAATAATAGACGGTGATCAGAGCTCAGAACTTGATACCCGGGCCATTCTTGGCCTTGATCTAACCAAAGCCTTCGACAATGTTCATCACGAAGCCATCCTAACCCAGATAAACAAACTAGGAGTTGGCTCCAGAGCATACAATTATATAAAAGACTTTCTTACAGACAGGACAGCCACAATCACCGTCGGTGGGGTAACCTCGGAGAGCATTTCGCTCGGGAATCGAGGGACACCCCAGGGCTCGGTCCTGTCTCCCTACCTCTTCAACATGGCCATGCTAGAATTACCAAGCAAGCTAGCTAAAATCCCTAAACTACAGCATAGCTTATATGCAGACGACGTGACACTCTGGGTAACCGGAGGGAGTGACGGAGAAATCCAAGAAACCTTGCAAAGCGCGATCGAAGTCGTCACAGAATACGTAACACCTAAAGGACTCTCCTGCTCCCCGCAAAAGTCCGAGTTACTTCTGTATAGACCCACTTGCAGAGGCAGGAAAACTGTCACCACACCCCCTCAAATCATGCTCAAAGCTAACGACCAGGACATCCCAATAGTTCCGAGCATCAGGATCCTTGGACTCAGAATACAGGCAATGGACACAACAACGAAGTGATAAAGGCACTAGACTCGCACGTACATCAAACAACAAGACTCATTTCGCGCATCGCCAACAGACACCACGGCATGAAAGAAACTAATTTACTCAGATTGGTACAGGCTTTTGTCATAAGCAGAATAGTGTACGCTAGCCCATTCCTGCAACTAAAGAATGATGAACGCTCCAAAATTAACCTCATGATCAGGCGAGCATACAAGCAGGCTCTACACCTACCAATTACGACCGCAAACGAAAAGTTTGAGGCTCTAGGAGTACACAATACTCTTGACGAGCTCATGGAAGCCCAACGAATTGCCCAACTGGAGAGACTCTCGCGTTCTCCGACGGGGCGACACATTCTCCAATCACTCGGGATTACATACAACACCCAATTCGGACCAAAGCGGGACATTCCCACAGAGTTAAGAAAACACATACACGTTCCACCATTACCTAAGAACACTCACCCTCTGCATAACCAAGAGCGCAGGCAGGAAAGAGCCAAATCCTTACAAAAACGCTTTGCAAAACTCTCAGGACGTGGCCTATGTAGACGCAGCCGAGTATCGTGACCGAGACGTTATGACAGCGGCTGTACTAGATCAGCAAAATCAAATCATCGCTGCAAGCTCAGTTATTACAACCTCGCCGGAGGTCGGGGAGGAGGTCGCAATCGCCTTGGCGTGCGCTTCCTCCGCAGCCAAATTCATAGTCAGCGACTCAAAGACAGCTATACGAAATTTCGCGAAAGGGCGCATTTCGCCTGAAGCCCTCAAAATTCTGGCTAGGGTACCCGAGACCCGGCGCAGATGGACGCAACTGGTTTGGGCACCGGCGCACTCCGGTCTTCCGGGAAACGAAGCTGCTCACAGTGCGGCGCGAGAACTGGCAATCCGCGGCCGCACGACAACCTCTTGCGAGGAGCAGTTCGAATCCCTCCGCCGTTCAGGCAGGGACCGGATGGTATCCTACAAGGAAATTCTACAATTCTACCGCCAGGGCAGGAGGCATTACCCTGCCGCTCACAAAAATTTAGATAAAAAGCAATCGGTTACCTGGCGCCTTTTACAGACGCACACTTTCCCAAACCCAGTGACGTACAGTCACCTCTATCCTGGGCTATATACCGCAGATTGCAAATTATGCGCTGGTAGAGCCGATCTTCATCACATCATGTGGGCATGTCCCCTGATAAGGTACAAAAAACCCACTAGCTTATTGCCTCCCCTTCCCATCACTACCCTAGAGCAGTGGGAGACTGCACTGCTCAGCTCAGACCTGGATCTCCAACTCCGGGTCGTCCAGATGGCCGAAGACGCCGCCAAAGCACAAGGCCTGGCCGCCGCCTGAGGAAGAAGAGGAAGGGCCCTCCCACTCCCCTCCTCCCTAAACTCCATCTCGGACAAAATAAAGTTTATACTACTACTACTACTTGTTGCTCCATGGGTGGCCTTCTGTTTCCGGAAACGCAGAATGCTACCTACCCGTGATTGGGGATACAGAATCCGTGATTGGAGAAGGGGCTTTGATCTAGTCCCAGAGAACAAGAGGCCAAGAAATGAGTATCTTCGAAGTGCCGTTCCTCTACTGAAGGATGGTAGATTCTCATAAAATAAGGACTCCCGTTCCCGACGTCGTGCGTCGCTCGCTCAGAACAACCTCTTGTCAATCTTATCAAAGAGCAAGGCTTCGTAGTTTCTGGATCACGACAGCCGTTTTACTTCGAAGACGTATAGTGATCGCTTGTTGCCTACTGATGTACGACAGCGCAGGTGTGCACAGATGTTCGCGTCACGGCATTCTTTGATTACATCTTTAACTTCATGTTTGCCCTTGAGTAGGTCTTCCTCTCTGCCATATATCTGTTTGGGCGTTACAGTTTTGTTGCATCTGAGGATAGCACGCGGGTGCTACCGCCAGGCGCAATCGAATCCGCTACAAGTGCTACGTGGTGTTTTGATGTGACGTTGATGCGTCAGCTGAGCTGATGTTAGCCTAGTATAGGCAGTGAAAAAGAAAAAAAAATGAAGAAAAAAGTTTTGCCTCAGCGCCGCTGTCCAGAACACAACGCTCGTCTATACGTTCACATGCAGTCACGTAGAAAGATAAAGAGAGAGAGGAGAGGCAGGGAGGTTAACCAGAAGCGAGTTTCCGGTTTCCTACCCTACACTGGGGTGGTAAACGTTCCAGCAGGTACCTAATGTGCTTCTCAGCGTCCGTGGTGCCTGACGAATTTTGCCCATTTGGCTTTAAAGAAGGTTATTTCATCTTTATAGCTGGGCATTCTAGCAGGATATGTACAACCGTTTCTACAGCCCCATTGTTGTAAAAATAGTCAGGTGCCTTGACCTTTTAGGACACAGAAGCTAAGTTTTAAACTCGCCGAGTTCTTATCCTCGGGACATTGGCTTACTTGACAAGCTTTAGCAGTGCAACACTGAATGTTGTAAACGCGTTGCTTTGTGGACTCACTGTGTGGCCGACTCTGAAAGTTACATCGCGTTAGTGTGCGCACTTTTCTTTCTCCCTTTTTTCTCCCTAACACCCCGCCCCTCCACCAAAAGATGTTACGGGGATAACGTTTATTTAGGTAGCATTGCTACATACAAGGTTTGGACAAGCAGCGGCGACGGATGCAAGGCTGTCGCGCGCCTCTGGCTACTTCATCGCCGTCGTCTTCGTCCGACCGATAGTAGCAGCCCCTTCACTATCCGTGGCTATATATCTACTCCTTCTCTCACCTTTTATGCCCTTTACCCGTTTCCCCAACATCAGGGTAGCCAACCCGTATTTACACTGCCTAACCTCCCTGCCACAGGCGGCTCTACTCTGCATTTGCGTTCGCTGTGCTGCACGTGATCCCTGTTCCGTAATAGTCTGTGGTAATAGCAACCGGCGGTGATCGTGGCTCTATGCTTACTCTCACTCTCTCTCTAATCTCTTTACCTCTCCCTCTCTCGTTCCACAGTGTAGGGTAGCAAACCAGATTTTTAACAGCGGAGCTGTTTAAGCCGACCGTTAGTCCGTGCAGAGCGAACAGAAAATGTGGGCCGATCCTGGTGGTAGTACAGAAAGGGTCCAAGCGCAATGGCACATAGCCCTGTGAACTAGCGAAGGTGTTTAAGCCTAACCCAAATACGTGGCCAATACCTTGCGATAGCCAATAAATAGCTAATCGATAATCGATCAAAATCAATAAATTCTGGAAAATGCTGGGGATGACTTGGTAGTGCTAAGTGCCGATCATTTCCGCTGTTTCTTTAGCCTTTAAAGGCTAAAGCCTTTAGTCTTTCTCTCTCTCTCCCCGTCTTTCCCTCTCGCTTTTCTCCTCCTTTAGGAAATGCTTTATATAGAGATTAGAATGACCCGAACTTCATGTTTACATTGCCTTCATCTGGAATGTATGGCATCGAACTTCATTTTACATGTAAACATCAAGTCCATTTTTCGCGTCATTTTCTTGTTTCGTTCTTCCACTTCACCACCTCCCTCTCGCGTTCTCTCTATCTCTCTCTCCCTCTCTCTCTCTCTCTTTCCCCTAGGGTTTTTAAAATCCACCAAATTCCTCCCCCATGCAGAGTACGCCATGCTTCAACTATTAAAAGAAGTAAAAGCAGCCTGACGAACGGCTGCGGTGTACAGCCCGACCAGAGTTGTGACCGCTCGTGCCCTGATCCACGCGGATTAGACGGCGATGATGATTATGGTAGTGATTAGGATGATCAGCGGCAATGACGATGGCGCAACAGCGGTGATTCGGTAATCTCATGGAGGCAAGCAAAATACAAAAAGAAAAAAAAATGCATTTTGTTGCTCCATGGGTGGCCTTCTGTTTCCGGAAACGCATAATGCTACCTACCCGTGATTGGGGATACAGAATCCGTGATTGGAGAGGGGGCTTTGATCTCGTCCCAGAGAACAAGAGGCCAAGAAATGAGTATCTTCGAAGGCATGTGCATACTTGCATGCAGGCAAGTATGCACGTGCCGGCCGGCAGAAATATCTGTGTTTCGTTAAAGTTTCTCTCACTCACTCTTTCTTGAGCAGGCGCGAGGCCCTTTGCACAGACGGCTATGAGGTGGGCGACATTGCACATTAGATCTGTTACTGCCGGTGGTTCGATCTAGAAAGATTTTATTTAACGAACTGCGGAAGACATCTGGCGTCTCCGAAAGGACCACGAATAGAAAAAGCGCCGCCTTCAGGGGACATATCTCGGCTGGTATTAGAATTTATGCGATTGCAGCGCCTTCGTACTAATTCGCGGATAGATTGTGTGAGGTTGAGCGTCGGCTCAACCTCAGTTCTCAAGATCAATTTTCAAAAATTAATCCTCTGGTTTAGCATTGTCGAGAGAATATATAATTGTCGTTACTATACAGGCGAGCGTTATTACCTTATTTGCTGCAAGCCTTGTCGGAAGTCCTAAGTTAGAGGGCAGTATACGCCACCATTCCACTCTTCAGAAAAAAAAAATGAAAGCAATGTATTGACTCGTGCCTTTAAAGAAAATAAAAAGTGAATTTTTTTTTGTTTGTTTTTGCTAATATCCTAGTAGGAAATGAAGATCTGAAAGCTCTTTTGTTGCCTCTACTACTATACTCACGTCCCCAGTAACGATGAAGGAAAATATAAAATAAAGAAAACTTGAAGGTTCAGCGGACTCTGCTGCGACCTTGCAATCTGTGAAAGTCCCTGCACGAGGTAAAGGCGATCGCTTGCGCGTACTTTCGCATTCCCTTATGAGGCATAAATGTCTGTCATTACTCGCCATTACGTCGGCAATCGATCCGTAATTGTTCGGCAATCGTCCCGTCGACAAGCCACCTGAAGATAGCACGTGCTAAAGAGCATGCGTATCTATCAACTGGTTTTGTTTGCAGGTGTTATTGGCCGGAGGTACGTCCGTATATAGCTGATACGTGCGTAGTACACAAGGATAAAAAGAAAGGTTATGATGAATAGGTGCCAGCAAAAATCCCGATCGACGCCCCCGTAAGTAGACCTGTTCGCACTTTTACCTTAGCGTAGCGTTTTTTGCTGCGCAGTGCCCAAGGACTTGTAATACGCATCTGCCCCAACTCCAATAGAGAGGTGGTCATTGGCATTGCGTGCGTAATTTGTTACTGCGCCTTCCACCGGACTAACGCCGACCAGTGCATGTGCCAGAGCTAGCAACGAAACGATGTTTTCTCGTTTCAAGTACCGCCATCCGTGCGGTGCCAGTTCACGGCGTCTTCAAGGTCGCCAAACACTGCTCGCAGATTTCGCTCGCCACTTATTATATATATAATTCTGCTCATTCTCGACGCGATCAGCTGCTTCTCAATGACCGCTGGACACTCCACTGGAATACAAATAGAGAGAGCTACGAAGTACGACTAAAGTGTAGGGCATACGTGATAACGGTGATGTCGCGCTATCACGCTCACTCTCCAGGTGTCTTCGATTTGTCGTCCCGGGCTCTCCATAGAACTGCCCGGGACGCTGCGTACTCCAACGTCCATTGGTTCAAATCAGCGCCTCGGGCAGTCCTGCGCTGTCCGGGACGACAATCCGGTGCCTATCGGCTACACTTGTCATTCTTTTGTTATTCGCTCAAGGTAGCACTCAACATGGGAGACAGAGTGCTGTGTGATAACATTTCTGTTTTCTTTCCCTTTTCCAGAAGTGTAAGTTAGTAAGTGGCAGTAACTGGTCGCTTATTGAAATAAACAAAATAAATCAAGAAAATAGAAAGGAAATAAATTACTGCTGACTACACTGTAACTGTCTAGCCCAATCTGCTGACACGAACGATGGTCGATCAGCAAAGGGGGAGCGGGGGCGGGTGAGTAAAAGGACAGGGAGAACGGACAGCAGATAGTATACAGCAAACAAGGGAACTATTTGCATACGTACAGCAGAACGAGTAGGTAAAGGTGGTGCTTTCTGCGGCGGTAGCGCAGTACAGCCTAGAGCACTGCACGGGCTTGGGCTTACCCGAAAGCCCGGGCAGGGCCGGGTAGAGCAGTTTTTTTTCGGGCTCGGGCCGGGCTCGGGGACGGCGTGTGCTTTTTGACCCGGGCCCGGGCCGGGCTCGGGCTTTCTGGTGGCGTGCATGTAACGTGCACCGAGTTATTCTCGGGCGTCTCAACTCTGAAAAACATATATTTTTTCGGTCTCGGGCCGGGTTCGAGCCGGGCTCGGGCCTAAGGTAAAGGGGTGGCGGCCGGGCCGGGCGGGTAACGTAGATAATTTCCGGGCCCGGGTCGGGCCCGGGTCTCACCATAAAAGATTTGATCGGGCTCGGGCGGGCCGCCCAACGTAAAAACGGGCCCGGGCCGGGCCCGGGCTGAAAAAATCGGCCCACGCAGTGCTCTAGTACAGGCTATGGCGTTGAGCTGATGAACTCGACGTCGCAGGTTCGATCCCGGACGCGGCGTCCACATTCCGCTGGGGGCGGAATGCAAAAACACTCGCGTATCATGCATTGAGTGTACGTTAAATAACCCCAGGTGGTAAAAATTAAAACGGAGCCCGCCACTACGACGTGACTCACAATCAGATCAGATTTTTGGCAGGTAAAACCCCAGGATTTAATTCTTTTTGTTTCTTTTTTTTTTTTAGAGGTAGCGGTTTGGACGAGTCAGCACTGCGCTTTGACCGTACACTAGAGCCGGAAAACATCACGAGGTAAGGACAAGCACTGTGCAGAGTAGAAATACTGACGTTCGTCTGTTTAGGTCAACTCCCAACCTTTCCTCCTTCAGCTTTATCTTTCACTCTCTCTCTCTCTCTTCTGGAATTATTCTCCCCGCATCTCGCTCTTCAGACCGAAGCCTCGGCATCCAACGGCAGCGGTTTGTGTCACGTGACCTAGACTGTGTCACCAGGCGTACTATAGATGCTAATTGGACAAATCTTTTCTCTGATCCCGAAATAAGAACACTAAGTGGCTATAGAAGCACCGTTCACCAAGCGAAGCCACTCTCTTTACGCGCGCCATCTTATTCCCAGAGAGGACTTCGCTATTTCATTGATTCGCCGAACAATACGCTAAGAAATTTGGCCTGCAGTCGAGCCGATTAGGGTTTCAGAGACGTACGCGGGAGGATCATAAATTGGGAAGGGTCGAGAGCAAAAAAAAAAGCTCGTTGATGAGAAGCAGTGAACTTGGATCTTCCGCATTATCGTTTATTTATTATCGTTTATTCATTTTTTTTCTTAATTTGGCACGCAGTGTTGCATTAGCGATGAGTTTGGATCATCCTACTCTACTGGCCTGGTTTCGCACATTATCGTAAAATAACAGACAAAGAGTGTATCAGCAGCAACAGAAATCTGCCGGTCATGCGCATAACCAACCGACTACGAGGTATACTACGCGAGAGCAAAGAAAAATAGCCCTAAAGGCCGTGATTCCGTTCAACCCGTCGTTCTTTTTTTTTTTTTCTTTTTAAAGGCGAGCGCACTCCTATCCACGCTCACCTAGGACGACACGCACCAGATGCAGCGAAGCACACTTCATTGAGCCACGTGCTCGGCTAGAGGAGACGTCGTGTTTCGAAGCACGTCTGTCAGCGGGATAGGAGATGCGCGCCACGCTTTCTGGCTAAACCAGGACGTCTGAGTGGCCGGTTTCAAAGAAAGTAAAGAAATTGAAATGGGCAGGAAAACGGAGGACCATACGTATGTATATATGTAGAAACAACACCGGAGTTCCAGGGATCACAGACACGAAAGGGCACTACGGGGTGTCCTTCGGTGTCCTGGAAAAGAGACGTCGTGCTCGAGCTGACGAGAAAAAAAAGAAAAGAAAAGAACAACGTAAAAGCCTCGAAAAGAAGGAAAATGAGAGAGATATACAACTGACTGGGAAAATTAAAACCCTACTCGCACAACGCAGTCCGCATTTAAATCATATAGCGGTAGCGGCTCTTAATAGGCTCCCCGCTAAGTCCCATCTGCTTGGCTGTTACGCGTCGAGATGCCGATAAGACAGCGCGGCGGTCGCGTCGTCCACACGGACAAGGAAAAGTCACTTGAAAAAAAAAGTCGCACTGTGAGTCCGCAGATGAAGTAAGTGCATGCATGCCGCATACGTTACACGACGACGAGCACCGAGTAGTCCCCTCGAGCGAAGTGTTTTACTCTAGCAAGGGGAAAGAAATCAAGATAAACGCGACACTGTTGTATGAGCAGATGGAGTGAAGCGGTTACTCTACCATCAGCGCACACATCTTTACTTTATAAACATCGAAGGACGCACCATTTCGCTGTTTTCAAGCACATGGATGTACCGGGGTCCTGGGCTCAGTTTGCAGTGCATGGGCAGCCATTTGCTGCCTGTGGTGTATCGTAAAACACACAGCGAGAATTAACTCCAAAATCTTCAATGTTTCGTTACAACAGGACAGATGTTGAACGACGAACAAATCGTACTTCAAAAATAACCGAGTGAATTCCTTGTTCCTTTTCTCTCTCTCTCTCTCTCTCTCTCTCTTTATTTTTTTTTTTCTTTCTTTCGGGAATTATAAAAACAAAAAACAGGAAGCAATACACAACAGCTCTCTTTTAGAAAAGTCGGCAGATCCCACGCCCTATGGGAATCGATGTTATGCGAAGCAGCGTGCGGGGAGCCTACCAAGTTAACGAAACGACCATGAGTCCACCAAGACGTAGGCGCCTGTTTCATGACCTACATGACACGCATGTCATGACATTCCTGTCATGAGTCCTCGGGAGTCCCTTTAGCTGTGTCTAAGAGACCTTAAGGCGAAAGCCATAGTCATGATCATGACTATGACTTCGACCATCAACCTTTAGCCTTTTCCTTCACTTAGTACCACATCCGAACCCATGTCATTGGTTCTTGAGTGTTAATCTTTTTTTCGCTGAGTCATTCTCATTTTTGATGAGCCATGGTCATGACTATGACTTCTACCACCATCCTTTAGTGTTTCCTTCACTTAGTACCCGCGTCCGAACCCATTTCAGTGGTTTTCGAGCGTCAATCTTTTTTGCTGGGTCATTGTCATGACCTACATGACACGCACGTCATTACATTCATGTCATGACATATCACTCATCTTCGTTATACACTCATCTCGTACTATGCCAATTTTGGTACCTACCTAGTTAACGAAACGAGCATGAGATCACCAGGACGTAGGCAGCTGTTGCATGACCTACATGACACGCATGTCATGATATTCATGTCATGACATATCACTCATGTTCGCCATACACTCCTGTCATACTATGGCAATTTTGGTACCTACCAAGTTAACGAAACGACCATGAGAGCACCAGGAAGTAGGCAGCTGTTTCATGACCTACATGAGACGCATGTCATGAGTCATGACATTCATGTCATGACATATCCCTCATGTTGGTCATACACTCCTGTGATACTATGCCAATTTTGGTACCTACCAAGTTAACGAAACGAGCATGAGATCACCAGGACGTAGGCAGCTGTTTCATGACCTACATGACACGCATGTCATGATATTCATGTCATGACATATCACTCATGTTCGCCATACACTCCTGTGATACTATGGCAATTTTGGTACCTACCAAGTTAACGAAACGACCATGAGAGCACCAGGAAGTAGGCAGCTGTTTCATGACCTACATGATATTCATGTCATGACATATCACTCATGTTCGCCATACACTCCTGTCATACTATGGCAATTTTGGTACCTACCAAGTTAACGAAACGACCATGAGAGCACCAGGAAGTAGGCAGCTGTTTCATGACCTACATGACACGCATGTCATGATATTCATGTCATGACATATCACTCATGTTCGCCATACACTCCTGTCATACTATGGCCATTTTGGTACCTACCAAGTTAACGAAACGAGCATGAGAGCACCAGGACGTAGGCAGCTGTTTCATGACCTACATGACACGCATGGCATGACATTCATGTCATGACATATCAGTTATGTTCGTCATATACTCTGGTCATAGTATGCCAATTTTGGTACATACCAAGTTAACGAAACGACCATGAGAGCAGAAAGACGTAGGCGGCTAGATAGATACTGTCAAAGTAGCAAATGTCCGCCAAGAAATGCTTCGCATCTAAACCGGAAATCAACAAAAGGGCACTGGGAAAACGAGGGAGGTCAGACAACCGCAGTGATTTCCCTCGGGCGACAGTAATAGTGTAACGATGCCAGCTGCACTATGCTTTGTTTACCACGCGTATTGATGTCCTCTCAGTCATGATACATATTGCCTATACCGTTGTAAAGCTTGAATTTGTCAAAACGGAACAAGTAAAGAAAAACTCGCACGCTGTTCAGCTAAGTACCGAACGCCTCTATAGAATTATCTGTCTCCGATGAAGCCCTCTCAATTGCTGCACAAAAATATTTTCCACTTCCGTGCCGTGCTCAAAAATAAGTGTTTTTTGGTTCTCTCTATCTCTTCCACTTGACAGAAGCAGGAATCCACGTAAGCCTATACAATGACACCACTTCGTTTTTAATGCGCTGCCAATGTCGTCTCTTATGGGGCTCGCGGTCCTATATACGCCGAAAGAAATCAAATTATTGGCTTTCTCTTGGAGCCTCCACAATTGGAGCTCGGGGTCAACGAATTACGTAAAGAGAAAACAAATCGAATTGAATTCGCTTAATTTGATTTTATCTCACATTGTTTGTTACATAGCCCCCGCGCGGTGGCTCAGTGGGGCCTTGCGCGTTGCTGTCGACAAGGTCGCGGGGTCGATTCCCGGTCACGGCAGCCACATTCTGATGTGGGAAGAATGCAAAAAACGCTGGTGTACCGTGTTTTGGGTGCACGTCAAAGAACCGCAGGTGGTCAATGTTAACCAGTAGCCCACATCTATACGGCGTTTCTCAAAACCCATTGTTCAGTATCGGGAGGTAGAAACCGATAATTTATTGGCTTGTTACGGACACCACCGCGACAGCAAAGAAAGAAAGAAAGAAAGAAAGAAACAAACAAACAAACAACAAACAAACAAACAAACAAAGAATTGAAGTTTACAGCCACCAGGACCCGTGTTCGCAAAATAAGTACTTACGCTATAGATCTGGTCTTATAGCACATGGCCAGCCGGCCAATGGCCAACAGCATTTACGAACAAAAAGCTTTATGAATTCGAGCCTATAATCGTTCTCGGCTGCACGAAGCATGCAGCACTGACGGTTTAAACAGCAGCAGAATAGCTGAGATGCGCACTCAGGTGGAGAAATTAGCCGACATAACGCGGCGGTTATTCGCCGGCGCATACATGTAAACAGGCGCAACACTAAGCAGGCGCAACAGGAATATACGTGCACGCTTATTACTAGTTTGGGCTCGAGTTGCGCTCGAAGGACCCCATCGTCATCACCATTCTACGATTTGCCGCGCGCTTTCCCCGTTCAGACGGAGGTCGGGATAATCGGGAGGAAGGGAAAACAACGTGCCGCGATCCAACTCGACGCTAAACTCTTCCGAAAGCACGAAGAGCACTCGAACCCCCCCCCCCTCCCTTTCCCTTTCAACATTCCCACGCGTCCCCCCCTCACCCCATTCCCGACCAACTTTCCCCCTTTGTCGCCACCCTGTCCGCTCAGAAGACTCCCGGAGACTCAACAGTCGCACTGCGCAGCATACCGCGAAATTCGGGATATAATACAAGGATTTTGCCCTGGGACAAATACCGTATTCTGGGTTGACCGTCTCAGTCTGACATTGATACCAATATAACTTACGGACTGACCAGTGTTCAGCCTCGACCGCCTTTTAGAGAGTAAACAGCGGCTCTCAAACCTCTAAATGGTTTTCTTACATTTTTTTACTGTATCCCCCAGAATTTAATGATGGCGAAATAATTAACATGATTTAATCTTTTCGAATTATTACTAGTCAAATTTGTGAGATTTAAGGCCTTCCGCAGTTGTATTATATGTGGATATAAGGTCCTTTTTTTTTTTCCTTTTTTATACTCACCGCTGTGTTCAGTGGCTATGACGTTATGCAGCTGAGCACCGTTGAGTGCAAGTTAAAGAGCCTCCATGTGGTCAAAATTAATCCGGAGTGCTCCATCATATTGCTTCCCTTATAGCCCCCACTGCGCAGCTTCAAACATTAAACCCAACATCCTTTCTCTCTCTCTCTCTCTCTC